>NC_141696.1:1033554554-1033909554 GCF_964263255.1 Lissotriton vulgaris | reverse complement strand
GTGGTACACAAGAGTCTTTACAACCTCGGTCCTCACTATTTGGCCGAGAAATTTGTATACCACCGCCCCTGCCGCAATCTCAGGTCCAGCAACCAACTGTTACTCCAGGTTCCTAGACACTACAAGACCAGACAGGGAGGTCGTGCCCTTTCCATTATGGGCCCGCGCCTATGGAACAATCTCCCTCTTTCCCTTAGAGAGTGCCCGAGCCATTTGGCCTTTAGGAAGCTCCTAAAAACAACTCTATTCTAGTTTGGAGTGCTGTTTGTCCTGTTCTCCACAGCTCCGCGCGGAGATACACCTTCGGGTGTGATGCCGGCGCGTTACAAGCCCATAAATAAATAAAATAAATATTTGAATTAATAAGTCATTTGAAGAATTTTGATGCAGTATAACCGCTCAACAGGATGAGCAGCAACGTGTGAAGAGTCAATTTCTGAAGAGAGCCTAGCTTTGGCTTTGATCTGCAGAAAGACATAGAAATCCATATTCGAGAGATCATGTTTGCTTTGTAGCGATGAAATGTTAGTGGTTCGGAACCCATTTAGAGGTCTGATACTAATGAGAAGACTTTGGCAGCCCATATAGTACTGAAAGACATTGAGTTGGTTATCTGAGGTTTTTTATTGTTCCATAATGATAGGAAGAAAGATTTGCGTATTCTAGATGCCTGGGTTTTATCCAGAGATAATACGGTGGAAATAATGTCTCTGAAGATCTTCTTTAAGTCTGTGAAGGATTGGTGAGTCATAGTAAAATTGGCTGCTAAGTTGAATGAATGGATGACTGATAATTCAACATCAATTCTACATCAAGCCTAATAGGCTTGCTGGATGAGTCATTTTCAAAACAAAGTGCACCTTGTGTGGCTAAATATTCCATTAGATAAACTTTGCATGTCGGGAAATGACAACCTCCTAGCTAGGGGGGGAGGGTGGACTCTAAGTTTTAAAGGCTGATTCTAGTTTTTATTTCTTCCAGAGGGATTCAGAGACATCCTAATCAGTTTTAAGGAATGACTTTTGAGATAGGCTGAGAAAATTAATCAAAGAGGTTACCATTATTTTGATGATTTTGTGTCTGCCCCAACATAAGATATGTTTGGAAGACCATGCAGACAACAACGCCTTTAATTTACTCAACATCTTGTTTTTATTGATGGCAAGTCATACTGAGAGGCCATTGCAGAACCAGATACCAAGATATTTAATATTCAATTTCCAATGGAAATTGGAGGAGCTAATAATTAAGTAGTGCCAATTGATGTTCAGGGAAAGGATCTCTGTTTTATATTTGTTTGAGGAATAACCAGAAACATAGAAGACATTTTCAATAATATCTAGGGTCACAGGAATAGCTGAGTTCGGGGACTCTGTAAATATCAGTATGTCATCTGCATATGCAGCCATTTTATGTTGGGCATTCCTGAAAAATATGCCGGGGATATCTGAGGTAGGAGAGCGTTCATGGCCAATAGGAATAGCAAAGGGGATAGGGGTCAGCCTTGGTGGTTGCCCTGCTGAAGCATACAAGAATGAGATAAGGCACTGTTATTTTAATTCCAGCTGAGGGGCTGGAGTATTAGGCCATGGTCAAGCTGATCGAGGGTTCCCCTAGATTTTATGTCAATAGGACTGTTGTAATTGGCATGGCCGCGTTAGCGTTTAGCTGAAACTACACGTTTTCCTCCTTAACTTGGCTATATATGTAAACGCCATTTTGAATATTGCGGCGGCCATCTTAGGCCATAAGCGGCCTCGTGGCTGGCGTGCCCTTTAGTCCGTTGTCCGTACCACTGACCGTTTCAGTCTACCCAGCAACAGGCTATTTTTAGTACTGGTCAAGCTTGCACATGCGCAGTCCCAACTGACCAGTTGCCCCTCAGGAATGTGCACCAAACTGACCAGCGGAGTTGTGCCCCTCCAATAAGCTGGCTGCGTTCCAAAACATGACCATATATGTACATGAATGTGTTCTAACTTGTGCCGCCTATCTTTTATTGCCCCAAAACTGTATATAAATCGGGGTCACACCGGTGTTCGGTGTGATACCTCTTGCATTACCGAAGGGTGCTGTATGAGTGTACCACCACCCCATGGGGTCTTAATAAACTTGTTCTTTGCCTTTTACAGTTTCCGTGCCAACAGTTCTTGAGTGTAAGTGGGTTATCTTCGGAGCATGTAGGCCTTGGGAACCCTGATTACTACAAATTGGCGACCACGAAGGGACTCATCGGCGACTCGGATGCCCGAAGGAGAGGTCGTGACGAAGGCTTGGAAACTCGCCATGGACTCGCGCTGCCACTGAGTGACCCGAGTCTTGGCTCCCATGGTGTTTCTTCCTTTCTTTCTGATCTGACCTTCCAGGTGGCGCCGGTCTCCGACTGAGTTTTCGAGTGTCTGTGTTGCTGGGAAAGTGCCGTTTGGCTGATTTGATCACAAGACCTTGGCAGTTGGAATCTGGACATTTGAGAATTTGGGTAAGATTTGTGTTCGGTAAGGTAGTCTTCGGACGCTTGCTGAAGTTCTATGATTTGTGATCGGTAAGGTAGTCTTCGGACGCTTGCCGGTGTCCTATGATCTATGATTTGATTTGAGTTAGCTAACGTTTGTGAATTTGTGAATTTTGAATCTATATGTGTAGTGCACTTCACATAGGCAGGCATGTAGAGATGTTTCTCTAACTTTGTTTTTTTCCTCTGAGCGGCACATTTGTGTGAAGTACTGTAAGTGCCATTTTATATACGGTGTCACGCTTTCGTGATACTTTTTGAACATGCCTGTTTTCAGCACACTCCGAGGAATGTGCTGTCTTGGAAATGGTACCACAATTAGGTTAGCGGAAGCACAGCCGGCTCCCCCAGAGGGAACACCGAACAGGGAGATGTATATTAAATTTGGCCTTCCCCCTATTATGTACAGCAAATTATGGCATAAGTATACAAAAACTGATCCTGAATTGCAATGGCCTCTACATGGGTCGTTCGATTTACGTAAAGTACAGTTTGTGGAGCAATGTTTGTTTCAACGCAGGTCTAGACAAAACATGTTTGATTGTGTGCGAATGTGGGAGAAAGCGGTGCGTGAGCGAATGAAACGTGAAGTTGCCTTGGCGGACAAAAAGCAGCGCAAGGCTGCTCGGGATAAGGCTTTACAGCTTGAGGAAAAAGAGGCTCAGGAGAAAAGAGAGAGGGAGGAACGGGAACGTAAATTGCAAACGACTGGTCAATTTCCTGTTCCCCGACCGCTTTATCCTGTCCTTAATAATGAAATTGATGATTTTTCATTGCTAGATCGGTCACCGCCTCCGTACGTTTCGCCAACGGCTCCAGCTGAAGATTCGGGAGATGCTGGGCAGGATAAGTTGGAAAAGAAGGGTATATCCGCTCTCAGGTTTACTGCGGAGAGGTCCGCACATATACGTAGTTGGGCTCGTAAAGTAAATAGGAAATGTGTTTCTCAGGATGAGGTGATTGCGGAGAGGAGTAGGTGGTCGGATCTTGAATTAATGTATTTTTTGTCTAGTTTGGCGGATGAAGTTGTTGCCGCATATCGTGACCTTTCAGATACGTTAGAACCTAAAGCTTTGTCAGTACATCGTGAAAATTTGGATAAAGGTTTATTTGATCTTGCAGATGTTGACGACCTTTTCAAGCAACTGATCCAGCTGCGAGATGAAACAACAAGATTGCGGGAGGAGCGGAAAAGGAAGCAAAAGGAGTCCGAGTCGGAGAATAACGAGCAGATTAAGGAGTGTTCTCTCCGGGGTTCAGATAAGAGTTCTGCATTGCACGTTATGCCTATGCGTGAAGCCGCGCCCTTGTATGTTCCACCTAAAGGGGAAGGTACAGATGATGATAAATCGTCAAAGGATGCGAAAGGATATTTTGTATATAATTGGGTATATACGCCTTGGAATAGAGCAGATGTTATGGCATTGAAAAATTCTCTACCTGATCTGCGGAAAAATCCGGCGGCATTTTATGAAGGGGTGGAAGGGGCTATTTCATCTTGTGTGATGACTCTTGTTGACATAGATCTGTTTTTTGGGCTAATCCTTCCACCTGATATGTGGAGGCGAATTCGTAAAAATAATGATGAAACAATACTTGGGGGAACATGGAAAGAAATAAATGCTGCCGATTTAGATAGGGAACCAGCATGTAAGCCTTGTCAGTTGATTCTAGACCTTTCGGCAGCTATTTTGATTAAATTAAAAACGCTTGTTCCTTCTAAAAAGATTGATTGGACTATGTTAGCCTCGTGCAAACAAAAGCCTGATGAAATGGTTTCAGATTTCTTTACGCGCTTCGAGGAGGCATTCCATGATTATAGTGGTCAATCTTTAACAGATGATACGGGTCGGCATTTGTTTGTAGATAAGTATGTGGCTAATCTCCTACCGGAGATTGCAAAGCGATTGAAATCGAGTGAAAGTTCCTGGGCCACGGCGACCCCTGCGTCCTTGTTAACTATGGCTCAGTATTATGAGCGGCAGGAGTTGGAGGCTAAAGAAAGTGTGGATAAGAAGGCGAAAGAATTGAAAACAAAGGTGATGTTGGCGCAGGTTCGGGGAACACAGGGTAGAGGGAATGATAGAGGTAGACGAGGTGGAGGGAGTACGTCATATGGTCGTACGGATATAGCGGAGGATCAATGTGCCTACTTTAAGGAATTTGGGCATTGGGCTGATGATTGTCCGGTACTTCGTGAGCAGCGTAGTCAACGTGGTCGAGGAGGTGGTAGGTCGAGAGGAGGTTATACGGGAGCGAGAGGTGGCGGAAGTGATCGTGGAAGGGTTGAGGAAAGGGGCCGTGGCCAGGATGAACGAAACATGTTTGATAGACGAAATCAATATCAGATATCGGAGGGTGAGAATGTGGAGCACCAGGATTATGTGCATGCGTAGGACTGCGTAGGATGGGGTAAGGAATCAATTGAAGTGCCGGTAGATCAGCAGGGTCCATATGTAACAGCGGGTATTCTGGGTTCTACTGATAAATTTCTAGTCGACACAGGAGCTACTCGTAGCGCATTGTCGAAAAACTTGGTTCCGAGGGCTCCCCTGTCTGGCGAAATGATTACATGTGTAGGGTTCGATGGCACACCCTCCCCTAGCCCATTGTAAAAGCCCCTTGCACTATGTCTTGACAAATTTTTCAGTTTTGGTCAATTTTTGTTATCGCCCCATACACCAGACAATATCCTTGGCATTGATTTGCTTAAATATTTTCGAGCAACGATTCGGTGCGCTCCTGAGGGAGTGCGGGTTATTCTGAATGACAATTATCCCGACTCAAATAGGTTCTGCACTATCTTAGACATTCCAGCCTTGGCCTCTCTACCGCACACGTTATGGGCGACCTCAGATACGGATGTGGGAGAGATGCGTATTCCACCAATACACATTACTGTTAAGGAGGGAGTCCATCTACCACGAGTACCCCAGTATAAGATTTCGAGAGAAGGTGAAATTGCATTGACACATATTGTTCAGGATTTGATCTCTGCAGGAGTAGTGGAGGAGGTCCCTTATAATGTTTGCAACAGTCCTATTCTTCCGATCCTTAAAAGAGATACTGACGACAAAGTCTATCGTTTTATTATTGACTTGAGAGAGATTAACAAAATTGTCATTCCCCAATACCCGGTGGTGTCCGATATTACGACCTTGCTTACATTGGTGCCACCACCGGCGACAACATTTAGTGTTATTGATTTGAAAAACGCGTTCTTTTCCATCCCTGTCCATCCTGATAGCAGATATTTGTTTGGCTTCACGTTAAATAATAAATCGTATAGATTTTGTTGTGTTCCCCAAGGTTATACTGAAAGCCCTAGCATCTACAGCCAGGCTTTGAAAAGACAGCTAGATTCCTTTGAGTTGCAGACTGGCGTTGTTCTCATCCAGTACGTGGATGACCTTCTGCTTGCCGCAGACTCTTATGCACAATGTGAAGAAAGTACACTTGCGTTGCTTTCCTTTCTGGCACAGAACAATCATAAGGTTTCGAAAAAGAAGCTCCAATACTGTAGACCCCAGGTGACCTACCTCGGTCATCTGTTGTCTAAGGAGGGGCGTGCATTAACATCTGATCGAATTCAAGCAATTTTAGACACACCAGTCCCCCGCACGCAGAGAGATGTACGTGCCTTCATAGGGTTGACGTCTTTTTGTAGACAGTGGATTATGGGTTTTTCACACATCATAAAACCTTTGCTAGCATTACTGTCCAAAGCTACACCAATGCCACTAGAATGGACAGATGAATGTCAGAAGGCTTTTGAACAGTTGAGACAGGCCCTTTGTTCTGCACCCATGTTAGGCACACCAGACTACACGAAACTTTTCACATTGTACGTGCACGAGAATGATGGGTGCGCGTTGTCAGTGTTAGTGCAAGTACACGGGGACAAGCAGAGACCATGTGCATACCTCTCTGCCATTCTTGATCCTGTAGCACGAGGGTTGCCTGGGTGTTTTCGAGCGGTAGCAGCAACAGCAGTAGCTATACGGCAGAGTGAGGGTATAGTGTTATCACATAAACTGCTGGTGTTAGTTCCTCACGCAGTAGATGCTCTGCTAAATCAAACAAAGACCCAATACCTTACGAGTGCGCGACTAACAGGATATGAGCTGACACTTTTGGCGCCACATATTACACTGAAAAGATGCGCTACTCTGAACCCTGCCACTTTATTGCCCTATCCGGTTGAGGAGGGTCAGGAAGAAAAACATCACGACTGTGTTTTCCTGACCGAGGAACAGACAAAGGGTCGTGTTGACTTACAGGATACGCCACTTCCAGATGTGGATGGTGAACTGTGGGTTGATGGATCGTGTTTAAGGCTGCCAGATGGTACGAATTCTGCAGCCTATGCGATCACGACACTTAAGACGGTGGTAGAAACAGCACGAATACCACAGAAATCGGCTCAGGCAGCAGAGCTGATAGCTTTAACAAGAGCCTGCGAATTGAGTGCTGGCCTATGTGTGAACATATACACAGACAGCCGGTACGCCTTCGGAGTAGCACATGACTTCGGGCTACTCTGGAGAGAGCGTGGGTTTCTGACATCCCACGGAGAACACATTATGCACGGAGAGCTAGTGCGTGATCTCCTAAACGCGTTGCTTGGTCCAAAGAAAGTAGCGATAGTAAAATGCAGTGCCCACAAAAAGATCACGGATAAAGTGGGCCAAGGGAATGCATTTGCAGATAGCATAGCGAGACAAACGGCTATGTCCCGGACTAGCTCCCCTATGTATGTGACACAATCGCAGGCTGAGCGATGGAGTGATGCTAGAGCAGAAATATTGGATATTCAAAAATCGGCTACTGAATCAGAACTTGCGGCATGGGCAGCAGATGGGGTACTAGATGATGAGGGATGTTGGAGAAGCAAAGACATGGAGAAATGGAAATTGCCTGCGGCTTACTTACAGGCGATGGTCCAGATGACCCATGGACTGGCGCATGTCGGAGCTCTTGCAATCACTCGACTGTTAACACGAGTTTGGGAGCATCCTGAGATTGCGAATACAGCTAAGAGAGTAGTACAGTCCTGCCTGATCTGTTTACAACACAATCCTGGAAAGGGGACCCATACTCCGAAAGGAGGGTTCGTTCCACCTTCTGCACCATTTGAGGTACTTCAAATGGATTACATACAACTCGAGCGCTGCAACAACCTGAAGTACGTCCTAGTGGTGGTATGTGCCTTTAGCAAATGGGTTGAGGCCTTCCCCACGAAAGACAATACAGCTCTGACAACGGCTAAGGTGTTGCTTAAGGAATTCTTTCCTCGCTTTGGAGTTTGCAAATTTCTGTGGAGCGATAATGGGCCTCATTTTGTTGGGAAGATTGTGGAGTATGTACTGAAGGGGTTAGGGATTCAGCAGAAGTTCCATGCTGTGTTCCACCCTCAGTCGGCAGGTCTGGTTGAGCGGTACAATGCTACGTTGAAACTTAAACTGGCCAAAATTGTGGCATCCACGTCATTGAAGTGGCCAGATGCTTTGCCGCTAGCACTGCTCTCTCTTAGATCAGTACCCCATTCACGAACTGGCCTTACACCATATGAGGTGGTGTTTGGGCGCCCTATGAATATCTGGGGGGTGCCCAAGCCGCGATTAATACATGATGTGCCTTGTGTTATGATGAACGACTATTTGGCACGATTAACAAATGATTTGCTTTCTATTCATCAACAGGTTCGAGAAGCGCTCCCTGACAACGCTACTGGAGAGGGCCATGATCTTCGCCCTGGCGATCATGTGATGATCCGATCATTTGAGAGAGCGAGCAGTTTGGAGCCAAGGTGGAAGGGCTCCGAACAGGTCCTCCTTGCGACCCGGACTGCTGTACGAGTGACCAACAGAAAGCGGTGGGTGCACTCGACACACTGCCGCCGTGTCTCTCCGGATCTGGTGACTCCCGCTGTGCTGACCGACTACAGAGAGATTCTGGAGAAAGAGAAGAGCCCAGCTGTGACGTCGGCCGAAGTTGAGGGAGCCTTCCCGGACCACGCTGTTGCTGGACGAGAGCGCTATAACCTGCGTCCCCGATAAGAAGATTTTTTTTTGGTTTCTTTTTGTATATGACTGGTTGGTTACCGCTCCAGGTTTGTGAAACGGAAACCGGGAATTCCAAGGGGGGGGGGGATCAGTTCTGCCAGTGTAGCGACACCCGTCTTGGCCCGGAGAAGAAAACAACGGCTACCTCGGAGTTCAGCACCGTATTTTTCTTTTTTTTAGGTATACACACATGTGTATTTGAGACTTTGTGAACAATTTGAACTATTTGAGACTCTGTAAGAACTTTTCCGAACTATGGCATCACCAGCATCACGAGATAAGCAAATCTTGGGTGCCATTCTCTTTGTCTTGACTATTGTGTTGATAGCTGTAATAGCCTGGGTAGTTGAACTTGTGGTACCTGCACGTGAACATTTGCTGCCGACTACCCCGGCTCCATCTGAACATTTTCACTTTACTTTACCCTACCATGAAGAACGACATCGGCAAACTTATCTGAACAACAGTTTTATTCAGATTCTTCACCACACGCACAATATGACCAATACTTCAAATTGCTGGGTGTGTGGGATGTTACCGGGGCACCAGAAGAGAGGGGGCACCCCACTCATTCCACTCCCGTTCACTCATAATGGATCCTGCAATGCCTGGTACACCCTCCTCTTTACTTTGAGATGGCCAACAAAAGGGGGGGTGCTTTTCCGTTTAAATAAAGTATGCTCCCATGACAAGGATGGGTTTCCGCGGGCTGAGGGTACTCGATTCGAATGGGAAGAGTACAGGCCCGACAACGTATCTGCCCCGCGTGTGTACAGCAATCAAAGAAATATCAATGTATCTAGCTCACATGTCATTAATGTCATTGCTACTAAAGCCGATTTGTGTATTAGAAATAAAGGTTCGATTGCGGTAGGGAAAAGTGAATGCAACACCACACTTACTTTTGATAGCCCGAATGGCATCTCATTTGTAGCATCTCGAAACACGTATTTTATCTGTGGAACAAAGGGTTATCATCAGCTTCGGTTGGGATGGTTGGGCACGTGTTATGGATCGTTTGTGCTACCTCCTGTATTCATTGCCCCACCAATGTATCACAATGACTATATCTTGTATCATGATTTTGTCCTGAATAGGGTTAAACGGACTGTCGTTCTGGATGACATAGACCAGACTGATACTGCCTTACAACAGTATGTGGACTTCAATTTGGGACTGTTTTCCTTTGTGGGGGCCGCGTTGAACAGCCGGAAAATAAGACGATTGACACGTGTTGTCGAGGCTGTAGCGAATGACACTGCCATTGCCCTAGGAAATATCACTGAGGAACTTCAGATTTCTAGAATAGTTACGCTCCAAAATAGGATGGTGTTGGATGTAGTTCTAGCTGATCGTGGGGGGGCATGCAGAATTTTCGGAAGTAGCTGCTGTGTATACATACCAGACAATTCTCCATCTGTTTATGATGCCATATCAAAGCTCCATAAAATCGCAGCCGAGATACATCCGGACAATGGAACTTGGACACTTTCAGGATGGTTCTGGTCAATGCTCACTACTTGGGGCTGGAAACTGTTAACGATCCTATGTATAATTGTGGGGGCACTATTTTTTGTTTGCCTGTGTATCCAATGTGGCCCTGCCTTATGTTCCATGTGCCTATCAGCTTGCATACCATCAAGACGAGTACTTGCTCATGACAAATTGATGCTTCATAAAGAAGTAACACAAATAATGTTAATAGACATCGAGGACGAACATCCTGATTATGTTCACTATGAGGTAGATTCAGCTAAACGCTAAAAGGGTCGTCTGTTGTAATTGGCATGGCCGCGTTAGCGATTAGCTGAAACTACACGTTTTCCTTCTTAACTTGGCTATATATGTAAACGCCATTTTGAATATTGCGGCGGCCATCTTAGGCCATAAGCGGCCTCGTGGCTGGCGTGCCCTTTAGTCCGTTGTCCGTACCACTGACCGTTTCAGTCTACCCAGCAACAGGCTATTTTTAGTACTGGTCAAGCTTGCACATGCGCAGTCCCAACTGACCAGTTGCCCCTCAGGAATGTGCACCAAACTGACCAGCGGAGTTGTGCCCCTCCAATAAGCTGGCTGCGTTCCAAAACATGACCATATATGTACATGAATGTGTTCTAACTTGTGCCGCCTATCTTTTATTGCCCCAAAACTGTATATAAATCGGGGTCACACCGGTGTTCGGTGTGATACCTCTTGCATTACCGAAGGGTGCTGTATGAGTGTACCACCACCCCATGGGGTCTTAATAAACTTGTTCTTTGCCTCTTACAGTTTCCGTGCCAACAGTTCTTGAGTGTAAGTGGGTTATCTTCGGAGCATGTAGGCCTTGGGAACCCTGATTACTACAGGACGGCCTCCACGTATGTCACCATCCATTGTCGAAGGCCTTCTCTGCATCTATGGCCATACCTACTGCTGAAGCAGAGTGTGGATTAGAGGCTTTTTTGATCACATGGAAAAATAGGCAAATGTTGTCTCATCTGGTCCTGATGCTTTACCAGCTGGGATAATTTTAAAGTGAGTTTAATCTCATTCAAGCTGATTGACCTGGTTAAGGATAGTTGCTTGTTGCTAGTAAGTTTCTTATTTGGTAGGCTGTGGAGGAATTGTATACAGACATCTTTGGGGGTATTAAGGGGGTGTATAGTTTGGTAAGAATCTTTAAAACACTTTAAGTATTGCATCTGTTGAACTATGAAGTTTTCATTGGTCATCTTTGATAGTCCAGATGATGGTGGAATTGTGCTTGAACTTTAAATATGCCACAAGTCATCTACTGGCCATATGCACGTAAAACAATTGTTTGCCCTTCTGAACATGTACTCACAGAGGAGCCCATTTACTAATGAAGGAATTGAATTCGTGTTTCAGTAATTTTAAAGCTGTCATGATAGTGGATGTCACTGGTTTGCCTATAGGCCAGTTCTTTGGACTTGATCTCAATAGTTAGTTTTTCTAGGGAAGTTTTATTAAATTTATTTTTTCTGGACATCCAGCTTATAACTTGACCTCTGAAGAAGCATTACAGGGTGTCCTAAAGTATTATTGTGGATGATGTTGAGTCGCTATTTTCATGACTGAATTGCACTAGTAATTTGTGAAGCTCATTCAACATGTCTCCATCCTCTAGGACTTCTGAGTTAATTTGCCAAGCTCTCCCCTTTCATTGGATGGGAGGGATCTGAAGGGTTATTGAAACCTACAATATTTGTAAATATTTTTTAGAGGTGGATATAGCTAATGGTCTGAATTCTGTATCAATCCATTCATACTATCTCCAAAAGGTTAACCTTCCTAGTTCTGAGAATAAAATTGAAAAGTATTTAAAACGACACATTTAAAGTATTTAGGCAGTCCAAATACAAGATTCTGCTAAGAGGAAAGGAAGGAAAGAAAACCACCAAACATGTATGACCAATGTTGAGCTAATTTTAAAATGCATACGATTATTTTTATTTAAATGATACCTGGCATCCTTGGTGGGATATTCAACCAAACATCTTGCCTTCACTTCTCCAGCCTTGCTAAATTTGTTTGAGGTAAAGGGCTGGTGCTCTTTCCTTCAAACATGGTAAAAATGGCATATACCTTTTCACACATTCAATTTACTGGCACTGGTTTAGCAAGGACTCATAGAAAAGAGACTTGCACAGAGATAATCCTCTTGTTTAACTTCCTATATTGTATTAACCATGTAATTGTATAAATTATTAGCACAACATTATATATACAAGAAAGAGAAGCTTGACTATGTGTATTACTATTACGTAACTAGAGTGAAATTCTAAAATGGCCGCTAAGGGGTAAAACTGTACTGCGCATGTGCCTGCTGCATCTACCAGTATGACGAGCTGTCGCTTGAAGAGAATTTCTTGCGCTTGCGCAAATGTTATTAACATGGCTACTTGATTAGGTCACATGCTCTGCATCTACTGTGCTGAAACTAAAACATGCTATTTTACTAATGCTAATGCGGGGAAAACTTAAATAAATGAATGGGATTAGAGTAGAGATAGGTGACATAGAGGGAAACCATTTATTTTCGAAATTGACATGTCTTTTGACTTTTTTATAAGTGCTTATCTTGGGCCCTCCAGATGAGTCAAAGGTCTGTTTGCCTCCAGATTGCTACGCATGCATGATAGGAACGAGCTGAAAGAAGTGAGGTGACTTTTGGTTGCAGTTCAAGGTCTAAATGGATACATATTCTGGGAACAAGCTTGAGAACCTTCAAGACGAATGGGAACAGAAAAAACTTTAAACTTTTGTTTCTAATATGATGTGAATATGGGTGGGAAATAAATAAATATGGATACGAAATTAAGGGGTGGGATTTTTAACAATGGATTGAAAGAATAAATGGGAAATTAAGCATGGTGTGATGATCATCCCCCCTTGCCGGTCCAATCAGATTTAGGAGTTTCATGATATAAAATATTTTTGGTAGATACATGAATATTGTAGGGTATAATTGCAGTAGCTATTACTTAGTTAAAGCAGACTTCGATGCTGAATGCCGCAGAGCTTGGGATGCTGTCGGATTGGCGAGAGAAGCTGAAGAAGAATCAAATGCAGAACCACTTTATTTTAAATTGATTTACTTAGAAGAAGATCGCGGAAGAATCTCGAGGAGGAAGAGAGTGTCGAAGATTTTTGCTATGCAAGCTTTGTGATAGAGAAGTCATCTATCCTGCCATGTTTGCTGTCCTGAAGCCTTTCTCACCTTATCTTTCCCAGGGGGACCCTTCCCAGCTCCTTTGCCAGGGGGCTGGTTTTCACACCATTCTTGGTAAATATATCTTCATGAAGATGCTGATGTGCTTTTCTCTCTATCCTCCCCTTTCTGAGCAATGTCATTGTAGAGATTCGGAAATTGTTTGAATGATTGATTAACTGAATCTTCCTTCCTATGAGCAACGGTGAATGTACTGTACTTTGTAAGGGGTTCACATGAAATTAATCTAGATAAGGATTGCAAATATTTCCTTTGGTTATTCCATCAAATGTAAGTAGATTATATTTATGTTGTTTCACCATCAACTAGTCCAACTAATTTGGTCCATTGACCAGAGGAAATAACGTTTTGATCAGTGAAAGATTAGTTGAGAATAAGGCGAGACTAATCTAGAATGATAAAAAGTACAAACAGTTGACCCCAACGGTTTATTAACAGGTAGAGTGAATGTATGTTTATGGGCCCAGGTGAGTATTTGGTATTTGAATACCGGTTGCTGGTAACCCGCTGGATCAGTATTTCCCTAGTAAATGATACTATATGTACCCAGGGCCTGTAAATTAAATACTACTATTGGGCCTGGAGCACTCAGTGTGCCAATCACTAAAGTAGCCTTTTAAAATATGTCTCAGGTCCGCCCCTGCAGCCTGCATGAAGTTTCAAACTGACACTGTGACCTAGCCTAAAATTTCCATTGTAATAGTTATAGATCATCACTTAGGACTGCCCAAATGGCTTGACATGATTCACTGCATTTAGAAAGAAGGACATGTGTACTTATGTTTTACATGTCCAGACAGTGTAAGACTCCTAGAGTCACTTTTCACTTTTACTAAGGTCTATCACTCCAATTACCTAACACCGAGCTGCTTTATTAGATTTGACAAGTGATAACTTTGAATTGTAAATGAAAATCTTCTTTAATTGTGAAGTGGAATTTGAAGTCACATTTGTGAAAATGCCACTTTTAGAAAGTTGGTATTTTTTGTCCTAACCATTTGTGCCTTCTGCCAATGTCCTTGGTCACATGATTGTGAATGGCTCTTCTGTTGAGGGTTGTGTATTCATCCCAGATACTTAAACAAAGGGGACTAAGAGCGGGAAGGGAGGGACATTCAGTCAGGATGGCTGGGGGTAGAGCTGTGCCCTGGCAGATGTGCACTTTAAAGGGCTTGCCTCGGGCACATGCAACGGAACCTCACAACTGCCTTTTGTGACCTGAGACTTCTTGAGGCCTTGACAGGGTTAGTGAATAACTAGATGTGGGGGTATTAAAGAAAATCTCTCACACAAAAGCTAACACCAAGTATAAATATTTGACCTCCAGAACCACTGATCAGAACACTTATGGACCTGTGGGTATTGCTGCAGACCTACTTACCTTCATCACAGGATAACCTGAATGACTGCAAGGGTCGGTTTGCTGAACTCCTGTGTGAAATACAGGGACATATCAAACCCTGGAGGTATCCCTGCAACTGCTCAACTGAGCTGCTGTCCCTCGACCTGCAATTGGAGCTGCCTGAGACCTTCTGCCCTTTGCTATATTGAGTTCCTGATCCCCAAGAGGTGCCTACAATGTCCTAGGCACTTTGCTGGCATCAGCGAATATATGACATTACCATGTGTGGTTTTAGTACACCCATCTTTACATCACAGTACTTACCACGCATACCACTAGGACGCATTTCTTTGCAGACATTATACATACAATTGGTATGCAAACGACTAGCATGCACACTGTCACCACGGATATGATTACATCGGACATTCAATAATATTACTTTTGAATCTTATTAATATTTCCAATCTTGATTAGTACTCAAAATATGCATTATACTGCAAATGAAAGAAAAAGTTATGCTTTAAACACTATATTTTACATATTGGAAAAAATAGCCACCACCAAGATGGCGAGTCCTTAAAATAGAAAAGGTCAGATTAGTCACAGCAAAAAAAATGATTTTTACATTATTTCTAGGTTCAGTCACACATTTAGGGGCTTATTAGGATGGCGGACGGAAGTGCCTCCGCAGCCCCGGAGCATGCGGAACATGGCTATTCTGCGTCCGCCCGTCGCGGACACTCCGTCCGCCAGATCAGGATAGGAAATATGGGCCAAAATCCGTCCGCAGCGGTAGATCACGGTATGCCGCCCAACTACACCCAACCACGCGGCGGACGTAACCAATCCAGAGACTCCGCCGTACGGACTGACGTCTAGGACCGTCCTCCAAATCAAGATGGCGGAAAAAACACATAAAAGCGCTGCGGAAAAACAACCTGCCTGAACACTGCGGATGCCCCATAGCGACCATACCCACCACGAGCCGATCGCCGACATGGACCCTGCACTACACGCTTACCAGATACTCTTCGCGATCCACCACGTCCTAGTCATGGCCCACCATCGAGGACGACGCAGGTAGGCAACAAACCATTCGCTGTCTGGAGAGGAGTACCTGCAAGGGCCGTGACGTAGGGAGGGGGGAGTGACATGTACCGGAAACCACTGATTCGTGTGGAGGGCAGCACCTGCAAGGGTCGTGACGTAGGTAGGGGGGAGTGACATGTATCTGAACCCAATGCCTTGAAGTTAAATACAAATACACACAAGTATAACACACGCAAGAATGACTCCGACAACCCACGACACATGATTGACAAGTTTATTTACACATAATCGGGGTAACATCACAGTCTAGGCTCGAGCATGGGCATTGTGGACACCACAGCAGGTCCATCAGAGGCAGCACATGAGAGGGCATATAGCAGTATCAGAACAGCAACAGGGCATTGTGGACACCAGAGCAGGTACATCAGAGGCAGTACATGAGAGGGCATACAGCAGTATCAGAACAGCAACAGGGCATTGTGGACACCAGAGCAGGTCCATCAGAGGCAGTACATGAGAGGGCATACAGCAGTATCTGAACAGCAACAGGGCATTGTGGACACCAGACAGGTCCATCAGAGGCAGTACATGAGAGGGGCTAAGTGCAGCAACAGTCCATGGCAAGGCACAGGTCCATCAGAGGCTGTACATGAGAGGGCATACAGCAGTATCTGAACAGCAACAGGGCATTGTGGACACCAGAGCAGGTACATCAGAGGCAGTACATGAGAGGGGCTAAGTGCAGCAACAGCCCATGGCAAGGCACAGGTCCATCAGAGGCAGTACATGAGAGGGCATACAGCAGTATCTGAACAGCAACAGGGCATTGTGGACACCAGAGCAGTTACATCAGAGGCAGTACATGAGAGGGCAGACAGCAGTATCAGAACAGCAACAGGGCATTGTGGACACCAGAGCAGGTCCATCAGAGGTAGTACATGAGAGGGCATACAGCAGTAGCTGAACAGCAACAGGGCATTGTGGACACCAGAGCAGGTCCATCAGAGGCAGTACATGAGAGGGCATACAGCAGTATCAGAACAGCAACAGGGCATTGTGGACACCAGAGCAGGTCCATCAGAGGCAGTACATGAGAGGGGCTAAGTGCAGCAACAGTCCATGGCAAGGCACAGGTCCATCAGAGGCAGTACATGAGAGGCCATACAGCAGTATCTGAACAGCAACAGGGCATTGTAGACACCAGAGCAGGTACATCAGAGGCAGTACATGAGAGGGGCTAAGTGCAGCAACAGTCCATGGCAAGGCACAGGTCCATCAGAGGCAGTACATGAGAGGGCATACAGCAGTATCTGAACAGCAACAGGGCATTGTGGACACCAGAGCAGGTACATCAGAGGCAGTACATGAGAGGGGCTAAGTGCAGCAACAGTCCATGGCAAGGCACAGGTCCATCAGAGGCAGTACATGAGAGGGCATACAGCAGTATCTGAACAGCAACAGGGCATTGTGGACACCAGAGCAGGTACATCAGAGGCAGTACATGAGAGGAGCTAAGTGCAGCAACAGTCCATGGCAAGGCACAGGTCCATCAGAGGCAGTACATGAGAGGGGCTAAGTGCAGCAACAGTCCATGGCAAGGCACAGGTCCATCAGAGGCAGTACATGAGAGGGCATACAGCAGTATCTGAACAGCAACAGGGCATTGTGGACACCAGAGCAGGTACATCAGAGGCAGTACATGAGAGGGGCATACAGCAGTATCAGAACAGCAACAGGGCATTGTGGACACCAGAGCAGGTACATCAGAGGCAGTACATGAGAGGGCATACAGCAGTATCAGAACAGCAACAGGGCATTGGGGACACCAGAGCATGTCCATCAGAGGCAGTACATGAGAGGGCATACAGCAGTATCTGATCAGCAACAGGGCATTGGGGACACCAGAGCAGGTCCATCAGAGGCAGTACATGAGAGGGGCTAAGTGCAGTATCTGAGGCACCACAAGTGCGAATCACAATTAACCCGTCCCAAGGACCACAGCAGTGGAAGACTGTTCACAATGGACAATGTACACACCATGTCCAATGTCATGTGAGTGAAGACAACAGCACCTTACATCACACTATCAGGTGGATTGCGTGAAGTACCCGCATCGGACAGACTGCCAGCACCAGAAACCGGAGTGTGACACACAGCCACAGATGTAGTGACTGACACGTGAGCCACAGACCCAGACACACTGCCAGCACCTGATACAGGAGTGTTAGAAACAGCCACAGCCCGAGTGACTGACACATGGGCCACAGACCCAGATACACTACCAGCACCACAAACAGGAGTGTGAGACACAGCCACAGCTCGAGTGACTGACACATGCGCCACAGACCCAGACACACTGCCAGCACCTGACACAGGAGTGTGAGACACAGCCACAGCTCGAGTCACTGACACATGGGCCATAGACCCAGATACACTGCCAGCACCAGACAAAGGAGTGTGAGACACAGCCACAGCCCGAGTGACTGACACATGGGCCATAGACCCAGATACACTGCCAGCACCAGACAAAGGAGTGTGAGACACAGCCACAGCCCGAGTGACTGACACATGGGCCATAGACCTAGACACACTTCCAGTACCACAAACAGGAGAGGGCACAACTGATACAGCGCCACTACATGATGTATGAGAGCAAACAATAGACACAGTGCCACTATCTGACACATGCGAGTCAACTGCAGCGCCGCCACTGGGACCACTGAAATGATGTGCCACAGGGCTGTATGGTCCAGGAGGCAGGGTGGCTCTGGGAGCGGGGGATAGTTGCAATTGGCCAACATCGGGTTGGGCATGTGTCAATGCTGTGTGTCTACGTTTCTTGGGGACATGTGACTGCACCCTGGACAGGACAGGACTGGCAAGTGGGCCGGACTGAAAAGAAATATCACCCACCATGGGAGGTGCATCTGCTGGCGGGGGGAATTCTCTCTGGGGACGTGCTGGAGCCTGCTTGTCATTTGCTGTGTGGCTGCCTTTTGGCCTCTGCAACATGTGTCAATGGGGATGCTACTACAGGGTCCACCTGCATTCGCTCCTGACGGGCCCTGATGGGAGTGGAGGTAAGGGGTGACTCCACTGCGGAGACATCTATATTCCGTTCCCTCAACAACAGCAGCCTCAGTGCATCAAGGAGGGATGTATGCCTGTCCTTGACAGCGCCACTGTCCATGGGAGATGCCTTGGCCCTTGGATGTTCCATTTCCGTAGGAGGAATGTTGTCTGTGTGAGGAAAGATAAATTTTATGGTCAAGTTGTGTTCCCTAGCGTGTACCCCACCGTTTCCATGTACCAACTTAAAGTGCATGTAACTTCCCTCCTGTGCCAGCTATGAAGACGCAAATATATTTGCGTCCAACGTTAACATGTCCTCTTTCAGACCCACCCTGAATGGGTTGAATAGTCCGTTCCTAAGTATGCTATGCCAACGTCTTTTTGTGGTGTACTTTACACGTTTTTCAGCTCTGGCAAAGTAGGCCCCGAATTCTGCCATCGAGCCTTTTCTCCTGCCTTCTGACTCTGAAAGCCTCAGCCCAGGCTGTCTCTGTACCCGTGACCTCTGACTTACTTTCTGTGCGGCTCCCGGCGCTTAGCTCGGCCTGCTGCCTGCCAAGACTGACTTCAACCTTCGAATTATCTGTTCCGCTCCTCGAAAATACATTCCTGCCTACTAGTTTAAGTAAACATCCTCCCAGCTGCAGAGCGAAGGGCCCGGCCTCACTGTCTCTGTGCAAGTAATTCATAGCCCCTGTTACCATGGAAGGCCCATGCCCCCCGCATTCTCATGTAGACACTTAGGCGCTTATACACGCACTCACAGTCAGTATAGAATAGCTTCTGCCCCAGAGACCTTTTTCCGTTTAGATAATATGGTTTCCAAACATCAGATATCAGATATGATAGAAGTACGAGTTGATCTGACATGCCAGACTTCTGTCTCTTTCCGCCAGTGTAAATGTCAAGACCCCCTGCACCCTCTGGTTTCACGCCAATCACACGTCATGCAGCTGCGCGCACATCCAAGCCTCAGATTTCTGCTGACATTGCAACATTTCTGCTTTGTGCCACCCACTTGTGACACCTACCTACGACGTTTCTAGCACACACCTCTAGTTCACGCCTAGTTCACGCCTTCTGATTACGTATTACTAACACGTGGATGCTGTTATCTTGTCTTCTCTCAGCTGTTACGCCTACTATATTGGTGTCTATGATGTGATTTAAGTATATAAGCTATGTATTGTCAATAAAATATTGCTCTATCCCTTCCTGAACCCCTGTGGTTGCAGGAACATGATATCCAGGTCTTGACCATTCCTTTTTAAGGAATAAAACCCCTTAGAACTCTAACACCACGGACTCTGCCTTTTTCTTTCCGATTGAGTTATTATTGATTAAGTACTTACCTGCATAGAAATTAAGACGGTAAATCAAATATTTACCACATTATTTTGGCGCCCGAACAGGGACCCCTCCCCCACCCCACGCGCCGGTTGGTGCGTTGCAAACTCTGTCCCCTGCCATCAGTTAGACGGAAACTACGCGTACCGGCAGGATTTCCTGTATCTCCCTCTGGCCCACGGAGGTGACGAAGACTGCAATCAGCACCCAGACGAGGCGGTGAGGACTGCGGAGGATCCCGACCAGAGGCTAGCCGAAAGAAGCAAGGTCCGAGGTGTCAAGAGGCCCACCAGTTTCCGAAGTATCCACGTGTCGAGTCGGGTCGAGTCCGGTCCAGTCCAGTCGAGTTTTCCGAGGCCTTCTGTTTCCATGCTTCCCGGTGAGTACCATTGCTGGGACGTATCTAGACGGGTTTGGGTACACAAGTCCGGTCTGCACTGTTTTAGACAGTGTATCTGTACTGTTTAGCAGTATATCAGTTATTTCAAGTTCTTGCACTGTTCCTAGCAGTGTATCTGTGCTGTTTAGCAGTACATCCAGTATAGGGGGGTAGTCATATATGTCTCAAATGTCTTTCATGTGATTAATGTCGTGGTATGAGTGTGACTGTTTTTAATGTGCATTATCGTGTTCTTGTGTAACTAGCTGTATCCAGTATTAAGTAGCAAGGATTGAGCATTCAGTATTAAGTAAACAAGATGCCGTTTTTCAACAAGTTAAAGCAGATAGGAACTAGGAAAGGGATACTAGAGGAAGAAATTCCTATCCCCCCTAGGGACACTCCTAGAAATTTTATGTACCACAAGCATGGCTTAGATGCCATATTGTATCTAGATTTATGGGCCGATTATACTAAGCATCTAGACGAGAGACACAGATGGCCTGTTACCGGAACATGGGATGCCGAGTGCATCATGAAGGTAGAGGAAGCACTATGGAAAAAGAAAGCCAGACAATCTCAGAAAGATGCCATAGAGTTTTGGCGTAAGGAATCACATAAGCGTGCTGAAAAGGCACTCCGTAGAGAAGACAAACTTAAAGAATCAGATAAAGCCCAAGAAAACGAATTAGTTACTGAAGGGATCCGAGTAAAATCAGAACAAATAGACCGCGCACGAAACAATCTCGTAAATGGCATGTATCTCGTGGCCGAGGGTTCACCTGAGACCACTTCAGAAATACCGAAAAATCTGCCGCCACCATTGGTTCCCACTAAAGTAACTCACAGGACCACTAAAGACATATTCCTGAATTCCTATCTAGAGGATGTAGCACCCGCTTACACCAATCTGCCTGTCCGCGTCCCGCCTACTGACGGTGACGGAGCTGGCAATCCGCCTCCAGACCATATTCCGCCACAACTGCAACCAGGATTTCCCGTTCGACAGCCTGCCGTTCCTCCACCTCCACCACTTCCCGCACCTAAAATTGATATACCGAAACCGCTTCTACCTGATCCTACTAAAAGACAAGTTCAAGTACAGATACAGACTCCACAGAGAGATAATGTCCAAGCTTCCGCCTCAGGAGGTGCGATAGGGGGTCTTCGGACCCCGCCACCAACACACAGATTACACCTTAGGGATATGCAGAATCCTTTCACGTTCAAATCACCCCGTCTCGACATACTCAAAGAACCGCTTGCAGTTTGCAGATATGATCCAGTACCCGGCAAAGACGATAGAATGATGATGGCATCACTACGCTTACGACATGCTGCAGATTACCTACTGTTATTCTCAGGAATGAAAGAGCACCTAGATAGAATATATCACTTTGTTCAGACTGGGAAAGACCCTGAAAGTATTAAGGATGCCATGGCGCATCAGAAAGTTGACACTCAAGCATATATACTACGTTTTTTTATAAATTGCCTAATAAGAGAACGAGACAGGCCTGAGACAGAACAGGATGAAATGGAGGCACTCAACAAGTGGGGTCAAAATATATCTGAAGGAAAACATGATAAAGGGGGTTGCATAGCCAGTATGTACAAGAGAATAAGAAAAGCAGTGATAGAAATACACGAAAAAGAGAAAGAAAAAGCTTCCTCCGAGGAGGAGGAAGAACCTGAAGAACCAGAAAAGACTACAGATACGATAGCGTATGTAGGTAAGGGGTCTTACCTTAGGAAAGGCATTCGTCCAGAAAGCAAGAGAGTTTTTCTCTCTGGCATAACCAAACCGAATTCCCCTGAACATCAGTTCCAAGAGACTGATAAAAGGCTTCGAGACCGAATAGGGTACCACGTACTCAATTCTATGGATGAACAAGAACTAGCCCGGTCAGCAGTATTATGGGCTGACAATCCGAACATATACAATGATGACACAGTAGCGCAGACATTTCTGAACCTTTCCCCAGACGAGCAGAAATTAGCAGGTGTATACATGATTCAGCACCTCCTCACGTTATACAGAAACCAACACTCCGATCCAGGTCCCTTACACGATACATTAGAAGCACTACTCATGGATAGATGGAGAGGTCTAAGTACCAAGTTAATACAAATAATTCTAGAACAACGACATAGATATAACACTTTCGTAAGCTCCGAATACGTACCCGCTCCGCCCCCAGAAAGGAAAATGTATCATATGGAGCGTCTGCATGGCATTGAAAGTCAGAACCCCTTACGAGAAGTGCATCCAGTTATGGGTGCCGATCATAACTTGAAACGTGTGTATGTACACACGCCTCTGACCAAGTTAGAACTGTTAGAAATGAAGAAACTAGTACCGTGTCATGATAAAGACCCTGCAGGTTTTCACAGAGAACTTAAAGACATGTTACTGATGAAGGATTACACATATGAAGATATCATGAAAATGTTAAAGGTACTGCTGCCCACGGGCATCTACGAGAAACTCAAGGAAAAAGAATGGGAGGTGGGAGAGAAAAAGATTGTATGGGCAGAAATAGAAGACGAGGAGGAAAAACGTATCCCAGGGCTAGGCCTTGGGGAGAAAACTAAAGCATTACCAGGTTTGATAGTACAGGTTCTGCCAAGATTACTGACAACTAGAAAGACAGATTGGGACGCAATTTCGGCCTGTAAACAGAAACCAGATGAAGATACTAGTGACTTCTATTCAAGATTCGAGAAATGTTTTATTATTAATAGTGGTCTTAAACCAAGTAGCGAGTCGTACCCGCATCTTTTTGTATCAAAATTAGTGGAGAATTCCCTGTTAGCAGTTAAAAACCGTGTATACAAGGTCGAGAGTACATGGCAAGCAAATACGCCATCACAGATGTTACAAATGTTACAATACCATCAGAACAGAATTAGAGAAGAACAGGATCATGAACAGAAACGTATGAAAGACATGAAAATGAAAATGTTAGTGGCCCAATCAGTTCCAGCCGACGGCCAGAGAAAGGGTACGACCCAGACAGGTCACGCCGCAGCTCCCGTTAAAGGGACATGCAACTATTGCAAGCAGCCAGGTCACTACGTACACGAATGTCCAGTTCTGAAACATAACATAGCAACAGGTAAAACTAAGGAAAGACCGCATCCACCAAGACAAGATCAGGCCCAGCAACAGACTTCACAGAATACACAGCCTATGCATGCTTCACCACATGCAGCACAGACAGTAGCGGTATCACAGCCACAGATCATTGCCGCGACTCAGCAAGTTTCACAACAGATGTACCAGTATGCCCAATCTGCTTACCCCGATTACCAACGATACACATGAAACAGCCTAGAGAGGGAATTTGGCTTGCCTCTTATTGAAATTCCTGTAGATCAAGAGGGTCCTTATGTACACAGTCAAGTATTGGGAAAAGACAGAAAGTTTTTAATTGACACAGGGGCAAGCCGCACAACAATCAGCCATAATGAAGTCCCAGGGGCACCCCTCTCAGGCTCACAGAATGTTTCCCTTGGTTTTTCAGGACAGCCTATTGTAAATGAGGTATCAGAACCCGTTCCCTTGGCTGTGGGTCCGTTATCACGTGTTACAGACCTGTTACTCACGAAATCATGTCCAGAAAATCTGTTAGGTATCAAAACATTGAAGGCTCTAGGAGCAGTGATATGCTGTTCCCCGGAGGGAGTTAGACTCTTTCTGCGGGATTTCAAAGGTCATTATGTATTACGAGAGTTTGATGTCAGATTGAAAAATGTACCAGATCACTTGTGGGCACAAGGCCCGACTGATGTAGGCTGTATGCATATCACACCATACCGTGTTACACTCAAACCAGGTGTTGTTCTACCCAGAATCAGACAATACAAGTTACCACCCGATGCTGTAGTGGCTTTACTGGAAATCATTGAAGAGCTCATTGCCCAAGGAGTTGTCGTAGAGACCGACTCCAATATCTGTAATTCACCCATCATTCCGATTCTTAAACGTACTGATCCCAATGCACCGCCAGTATATCGGCTGGTGATTGCTTTAAGAGAACTGAATAAATGCATCGTTCCACAGTACCCTGTGGTCCCCGACATCTCATCCCTATTGACTGCTATTGATTCAGAAGCAACGTTCTTTACTGTAATTGATCTCAAGAACGCCTTCTTTAGTGTACCTATTGACCCAGAGAGCCAATACCTCTTCGGATTCAGTTTAAATGGACGAAGTTTCAAATTTTCCCGCGCACCTCAAGGATTCACAGAAAGCCCCAGCATCTATAGTCAAGCACTGAAAAGACAACTAGATTGTATTCAAATGCCAGTTAACACCGCTTTACTGCAATACGTCGATGATCTGCTGATCACCGCATGAAGTGAGCCCGAATGTGAACAAGCATCACTGACAGTTTTACATTTTCTGGCCGACAAGGGACACAAGGTGTCTCCTTCGAAGCTACAATTCTGTGTTCAGAAAGTTGTGTACTTGGGTCACTTGCTGTCCAAAGTGGGGAGACAGCTCACTCCCGATCGCATTCAGTTAATTGTAAATATGCCACAACCCCAGACACAAAAGGAAGTGCGGGCCTTTATAGGCCTCACCTCGTACTGCAGACAATGGATCCCTCAGTATGCATTTCTAGCCAAACCACTCATTCAGTTAACAACGCAGGAGGCAGCGACTTCGATTGCCCTCCCTTGGACTCAGGAACACACACAAGCCTTTGAAGAATTAAAGAAAGCCTTATGCCAAGCACCAGTTTTAGCGACACCATGTTACAGCAAACCTTTTACACTTTTTGTTACAGAACGTGATGGTACAGCGTTGTCTGTCCTCACCCAAGATCAAGCAGGTTCACATAAGCCTTGCGCTTATTTTTCAAGTACATTGGATTCAGTAGCCCAAGCACTCCCTGCGTGCTTGAAATCCGTAGCAGCGACAGCATTAGCAATCAGACAGAGCGACTCAATTGTTTTAGGACATCAGTTAACAGTACAAGTTCCACATTCTGTAGAGGTTCTTTTAAACAGAACCCAGACTCAGCACTTAACTATAGCACGACTGACAGGTTATGAATTAACGCTATTCCAGCCACACATAGAAATCAGACGCTGCAGCATTCTGAACCCCGCAACATTGTTACCTACAATTATGGCAGATCCAGCTCCGCATGATTGTATAGAGATCATTAATGCAGTAACAAAGCCTCGATGAGACTTAATAGATGTCCCACTGACAAATCCAGACCTGACACTTTATGTGGATGGTTCATGCATGAGAACAAGTACAGGAGAATTAGTGGCCGCGTATGCAGTGACTACTGAAACTGAAGTTAAAGAAACACATCGTATTGACACACTGTCTGCTCAAGCGGCGGAGCTCATTGCTCTGACCCGAGCCTGTATACTAGCCAAGAACAGAAATGTCAACATATACACTGATTCCCGTTATGCGTTCGGAGTTGTACACGACTTCGGAATGTTATGGCAAGAACGAGGTTTCTTGACCTCTCATGGTGCCAAGATTCAACACGGTCCCCTCATTCAAGCACTGTTAGAAGCAATACATCTGCCTTCAGGCATATCCGTCATGAAGTGTAAAGCACATACTAAAGTTACAGATTCTGTTTCCCAGGGTAACGACCTGGCAGACCAGACAGCAAAACATACAGCACTGACTCACACCCAGACAACTGACGTGACAAAGACAATAGTACCGACACATTGTATGACAGTCAGGGATCCCGCACTAGATGTAATCGATATTCAGACACATGCTACTACAGATGAAATAAAGAAATGGACTGAACTAGGAGGGATCCAGACAGATCAAGGTTGGATGACGAAGGGAAAATCTACATGGTTTCTCCCCGACTCTATGGTTCAAGTCATAATCAATACAGCACATAGTCCAGCACATCTAGGAGAGAAAGCAATGTTAGACAGTTTACAGAATCTCTGGTGCAATAAACACTTACGAGCAGCAGCAAAACAGAAAGTGCGTACTTGCATGACCTGTTGTCAGTTCAATCCAGGAAAAAGTGTCCCCGTAGAGCAAGGTGGATTTCATCCTCCCGATCACCCTTTTGAAGTCCTCCAGATGGATTATATTCAGATGGACCGTTGTCGAGGATTCAAATATGTCCTCGTAATTGTTTGTGCACTTTCCCGTTGGACCGAAGCATATCCAGTCCCAGATTACACTGCCCCGACCACTGCCAGGCAGCTGGTTCGAGAATTCTTCCCACGGTACGGCTTGCCTCGTGTCGTGTACTCAGATAACGGACAGCCATTCTCATCCGAATTAATGAAACAAGTTTCCTTGCTGCTAGGATATCAGTGGAGATTCCATTGTGTCCGACATCCCGAAGCCGCAGGCCTTGTAGAGAGGCATAACCAGACACTAAAGACCCGCCTTAGTAAAATATGTAAAGAGAAAGGGGTCGACTGGATAGTCGCCCTGCCAGTTGCATTGTGCTATATGAGGATGGTCGCCCACTCGAGATCAGGACTATCCCCGTATGAAGTGGTCTTTGGCAGACCACCGAATATGTGGGGGACGCCCATTCCTAAGAAAATTACCGATGTCGACTGTAATATGCTGACCGATTACCTTGCCTCCTTGATGTCTGCACTCCAATCATGTCGTTCACAGGTTGCTGCAGCCTTCCCTGACAACACTGATGTAAAACCGCATGATGTCCGTCCAGGAGATCTGGTCCTGATTAGGAACTTCGACAGGAAAAGTCCGCTGGAGCCCCGCTGGAAAGAGCCGAAGACCGTCCTTCTTACTACGAGGACAGCAGTAAAGGTGGAAGGCAGAAAGGGGTGGATACATACGAGTCATATTAAAAAGTGCAACGAACTGAAACCAGACCCAGACTCGTCCACCCCCTCCAAAGACTGTATTGAGCCAAGTGACTTTAAAGTTCCCGAACGAGAGAAAACTCCCCAAGAGGAGTATAAACAGAAACTCCGATCTAGCAAGTCAGACAGTTTAATTGTTTAAGTCCTCCCCTAGGTGAATCGGTTAAATAGTTTCTGACATGTATCCCCTAGATCGAGATAGAGAGAGAGAGAGACAACTCAAGAAACGTACATATTGCAAATCACTCCGCAGTCACTGTATAGTGACATTATTGATTATGTTTTTTCTAAGTTTTCTGATTATTGTTGCAAGTATACTGCTTCCTATCTACTACCCTATTTTCAAGCGTGAACAATCTGCTTACAATGTCACTGCTGAACATTCTTTTAGTGAATTACCTCCACACGAACTTTCTTACAGACTTGCGCTGCGCAACAACACATTCATTAGTATGTTACATCACTCCCATCAGACTAATAATGCTACAAACTGCTGGATATGTGGCCGACTCCCTCCCTACCAAAAATACAAGGGAGTTCTGCCCCTCTTTCCGTACCCGTTCACTCACAATGGCTCCTGTGGTGCATGGTTTAGAATAATTAATTCCTTAGATCCTGATATCGCTGTTTTCAAAGGGAGCTGGGTTTGGGGAAACTTGAACTTAGTTCTGCTTAATGTCTGTTATCCTGATAAGAAGGGACTCCCCACTAGAATAGGAACTGATCTAGAAAATGAAGTATATGGATTAGGTAATTACACAATTAACCTTATGATTCTTACTGTTGAATCCGAAGCTGCACCAGTTCTCCCTGCTATGTCAGTATTACCAGTCACTGGTGAATTATGTGTCAGTAAGAAAGGTTCAGTACACTTAGGTCATAGTAAATGTACTACTGTGGTCGAATTCAGTGATCAAGGCAAATCGTCCTTTAGAGCTACCCGTCATTCCTATTTTGTTTGTGGTCATACCGCATACATACGCTTACCTCCAGATTGGGATGGTACCTGTTACATTGCATTCCTTCTGCCACCTGTTTTTCTAGCCCCTCCTGATTATCACAGAAATACAAATCTAGTAAAGAATAGACTCCGAAGAGATCTCCCGATTGTCGACTACACTGAAACGGCATGGGAGCAATACACAGATTTCAATAAAGGATTCTTTTTCTTCACAGGCCCCGTCCAAAATAGTAAATTAATACGCAGATTAACTAGAACACTTGAAGCAGTAGTAAATGAAACTGCCTCCGCCCTAGGTAACTTAACAGAAGAGCAGTCCGCCATGCGGGTTGTTGTTCTTCAGAACCGTCTTGTTATTGACGTCATCTTGGCAGACAGAGGCGGAGCTTGTAAGGTCATCGGGTCAAGTTGCTGTGTTTTCATCCCAGAAAACGCGCCATCTGTATACAAAGCTATTACACGTCTTCATAAAATTGCAAATCTGATACATCAGAATCCAGGCACCTGGACTTGGTCCGGTTGGTTCTGGACAACGTTAACTGCTTGGGGATGGAAGATCCTATCCTTCCTAGGCATTGGCCTAGTCCTAGTATTCAGTTGCTGCCTGTGCCTACAGTGTGGGCCAGCGATTTGTGGACTGTGTGCCACATCATGCATTGAACATTCCAGTTTTCTCTCAAAAAGTGAGAGGAAGAAAGAAGAGCAAATGATGTTACAAGAACAAACTGATCGATTCATGAGGATCGATATATCATGAAGGGTCCGTAGGGAACAAGGAGGGAATGAGGAAAAATAAATTTTATGGTCAAGTTGTGTTCCCTAGCGTGTACCTCACCGTTTCCATGTACCAACTTAAAGTGCATGTAACTTCCCTCCTGTGCCAGCTATGAAGACGCAAATACATTTGCGTCCAACGTTAACATGTCCTCTTTCAGACCCACCCTGAATGGGTTGAATAGTCTGTTCCTAAGTATGCTATGCCAACGTCTTTTTGTGGTGTACTTTACACGTTTTTCAGCTCTGGCAAAGTAGGCCCCGAATTCTGCCATCGAGCCTTTTCTCCTGCCTTCTGACTCTGAAAGCCTCAGCCCAGGCTGTCTCTGTACCCGTGACCTCTGACTTACTTTCTGTGCGGCTCCCGGCGCTTAGCTCGGCCTGCTGCCTGCCAAGACTGACTTCAACCTTCGAATTATCTGTTCCGCTCCTCGAAAATACATTCCTGCCTACTAGTTTAAGTAAACATCCTCCCAGCTGCAGAGCGAAGGGCCCGGCCTCACTGTCTCTGTGCAAGTAATTCATAGCCCCTGTTACCATGGAAGGCCCATGCCCCCCGCATTCTCATGTAGACACTTAGGCGCTTATACACGCACTCACAGTCAGTATAGAATAGCTTCTGCCCCAGAGACCTTTTTCCGTTTAGATAATATGGTTTCCAAACATCAGATATCAGATATGATAGAAGTACGAGTTGATCTGACATGCCAGACTTCTGTCTCTTTCCGCCAGTGTAAATGTCAAGACCCCCTGCACCCTCTGGTTTCACGTCAATCACACGTCATGCAGCTGCGCGCGCATCCAAGCCTCAGATTTCTGCTGACATTGCAACATTTCTGCTTTGTGCCACCCACTTGTGACACCTACCTACGACGTTTCTAGCACACACCTCTAGTTCACGCCTAGTTCACGCCTTCTGATTACGTATTACTAACACGTGGATGCTGTTATCTTGTCTTCTCTCAGCTGTTACGCCTACTATATTGGTGTCTATGATGTGATTTAAGTATATAAGCTATGTATTGTCAATAAAATATTGCTCTATCCCTTCCTGAACCCCTGTGGTTGCAGGAACATGATATCCAGGTCTTGACCATTCCTTTTTAAGGAATAAAACCCCTTAGAACTCTAACACCACGGACTCTGCCTTTTTCTTTCCGATTGAGTTATTATTGATTAAGTACTTACCTGCATAGAAATTAAGACGGTAAATCAAATATTTACCACATGTGGACCTTCCCTGTTCCCTGGATGGTGCCCTGTTCCAGGCAGCAGACTTGTCGTCTGTGGTGTACATATCCCCAGAACACACCTTCTCCCTGTGTGTGTCCCTGCCCCTGGGAGGGTCCGTGCTCTTCTTAGGTGCGTTAGTCTTGTGACTGTCCTTGTCCCTGCCCTTGGTAGAAGCTCCTTCCTTCCTAGTCTCCCTGCCCTTGGGAGTGGGTCCTTCCTTCCTAGTCTCCCTGCCCTTGGGAGTGGGTCCTGCCTTCCTAGTCTCCCTGCCCTTGGGAGTGTCTCCTTCCTTCCTAGTCTCCCTGCCCTTGGGAGTGTCTCCTTCCTTCCTAGTCTCCCTGGCCTTGGGAGTGTCTCCTTCCTTCCTAGTCTCCCTGTCCCTGGGAGTGTCCCTGCTCTCATGAGGTGCCTTAGTCTTCTGACTGTCCTTGTCCAAGGTAGTGTCCAGGGAACTGGGAGTGAGGCTTGCCTTGGGAGTACCTTGTGTGTGGGATGACTGTGCAGCATGTGTAGCCCTCACACCCAACACCTCTTTTGGATCCCGTGTGTGTACTCCAGTGTATCTGACGTCTTTGTGAACAGATTTTGCTGACCTAGGGGATGGTGTCCGAGCCCTCCGTGCCTTGACGTGCTGGCTGACGCTGCTTCTAGTGCAATAACCTGTATTGAAGTCCTGGTCAGAATATTCACTCCCCCCTGAGACATCCAGTGTTGTAGATGGTGGAACAGAAGTAGCACCCAGTCCATGCGAATGTACAATGGCAGATGACACACTGTTAGCCAATGACTGCACTGTCCTGTGTAGACCAGCCAGATCGCCATGCATACCTTCCATGAAAGACACCACCTGCCCCAACTTCCTATCGTGGTCTTGGAAAGCATTTATCATATTGGTCTGCCCCACACACAGCTGCCGCAGCAGATCAACAGCCTCTGCACAAAGAGCATTTTGGCTCATCGAGGCTGGGGCAGCGGTGCCGACACCGAACGCCACTCTGCTCCCCCTACTCCTGCGTGCACGTACAGTACATGGTGCAGTTGGCGCCAGGGTGGGCCCTGTGTGCTGTGTCCCGACCGAAGGTGTTGATTGCCCAATCCCAGTCTCTGACAACAGTGCTGACTCACCAACACTGTTGGAAGATGATGACGATGTTGTCTCCACATGCAAGTCCTCCGGGACGGTCCTGTCCCCCTCTCCAGCGCTGGCCTCTTCTATGTCAGTCTGCGTAGGCGCGACGTCTGATCCGGATGCATTGGCTTCAATCATCTCCTCCGTCTGTTGCTGAGTGCCCTCTGCCAATGCTGAAATGCACAGGAAATGGGTGTAAGTCATGGGCACACTCACATACAGTACTGCAACGGAATCCCTAATGCCATTGATGACAATGTACATCGATCCCCCAACCTGCACACAGGCCACCCCTACCAGTCATCCTCACAGGAAATAAGTGGTGTTGGCCGTGCTACATGTACAGCATGCAGACAGGGCATGAGCGCCTATATCTGCACACCAGTCTTGCCATGGGGTGAAGGAGCACTACAGCATGTTCATCAACACTCAACTGCTTAGCGAGTGGCGTCTCAACATGCCGGACCGGGAAGTGACATTTCACTGCGCCAATGTCACCAACATGGCATTGCAACAACACACATGATACACGGAAGTCACTAATGTGTCTGGCCAACAATACATGCATTGCACTCACAAGCAACATACACTGACAGTATGCTTACCGCCACGTTGCTGTTCATCCACACGCAACCGCTCAGACATGTCAGGATGCGTCACAGCAATGATACGATGCATGAGAGGGGTCATTGAGCGTCAGGCCAGACGTGCCGTTCTTGGAATCATCCCTAGTGTCACTTCCGCTACATTCTTGCTCAGCCTGGAAATAATGTCCCAGCGTTTGTGGCAGTGTGTATGTCGTCTATTGGACACCCCCACTGCTCGTACATCACATGCAATGCTCCTCCACACGTCCTTGCGAAGGTGCAGCTTGACCTACTATGATGGGAAACAAAAGGGTGCAAGTCAGTGGACAGTTGGCCAGTCACACAGATAGGGGCAACACGTTTCTCTTATCAGCCATGCACATTTCGACTCATGTGTTGGTCCCACATCACACCGCCAAGATTCCAGAGCCCAGGTGTCATGGGCCACCTCATGCACACCAACATGTCCCCCACTGCACTTACCACCTGTCCGGGAGCGCCGAACAGGCGTCCGTAGTTGCGGAGCACACCGTCCACGAGGACATCCAGCTCTGCGGCGGTCAAGGGACGAGACCGGATCTCTTTGACTCTCGACATGGCAAGGTCACGGAGTATGGCACTAGAGCGGCAGTCGGTGGTCAGCTCCGCAGCAGCAGGTGGAGGTGATGGTCACAGGCAGCAGTCGGTGGTCAGCTCCGCAGCAGCAGGTGGAGGTGATGGTCACAGGCAGCAGTCGGTGGTCAGCTCCGCAGCAGCAGGTGGAGGTGATGGTCACAGGCAGCAGTCGGTGGTAATCGTAGAATGTGTGCTTTTGCACATCACACATATATAGGGCCCTCTGGCCATGTCAGTGGCATACGGCGGCAGCCATTGGTCAGCCCTGGATGCGTGTTTGGAAATGGGCCAATGACTGGCCCTGGTGTTGTGGTGCACAGCATACGCTACATTAGATTGGGCACACGCGGCCCTTGTTCACACCTCCCATTGGCTGCACGTGCACAGACCGTCACGGTCACACACCGGCACCCGCATGTGGAAGGTTCCGGGACGGATGCTTCATTTGCAACAATGTTCTATCACTGGCGCCAACATGGCGGGACACGTATTCGCCGGGGGAGGTGCAGGCCAACACATCCATTAGCTGATGTAAATGGACATGGCATGTCATGACCCCCCTTACAGTGACATTGCATCATCCAGCCTACACCGGCCGGCCCAGCCCGGCCCAGGACCGCCGTGCCGGCCATGTCAACTACCGCCGTTTCAGGCCCCGTCCACTACCGCCGTGCCAGGCCCTGCCCGGGGCCGCCGTTCGGGCCATGTCAACTACCGCCGTTTCAGGCCCCGTCCACTACCGCTGTGCCAGGCCCTGCCCGGGACTGCCGTGCCGGCCATGTCAACTACCGCCGTTTCAGGCCCCGTCCACTACCGCCGTGCCAGGCCCTGCCCGGGACCGCCGTGCCGGCCATGTCAACCACCGCCGTGCCAGGCCCTGCCAGGGCACGGCAGTAGTGGACGGGGCCTGAAACGGCGGTAGTTGACATGGCCGGCACGGCGGTCCCGGGCAGGGCCTGGCACGGCGGTAGTATACGGGGCCTGACACGGCGGTAGTTAACAGGGCCGGCACGGCGGTCCTGGGCCGGGCTGGGCCGGCCGGTGTAGGCTGGATGATGCAATGTCACTGTAAGGGGGGTCATGACCTGCCATGTCCATTGACATCAGCTAATGGATGTGTTGGCCTGCACCTCCCCCGCCGAAAACGTGCCCCGCCATGTTGGCGCCAGTGATTGAACATTGTTGCAAGTGAAGCATCCGTCCCGGAGCCTAGCACTTGCACTTGCCGGTGTGTGAGCGTGACGGACCGTGCACATGCAGGCAAAGGGAAGGTGGAACGCGGGCTGCGTATGCCCAATCGTAAACAGCGGAAGCAGTGCACCGCCATGGCGGGGCCAATGATTGTATCTTTGCTGACGATGCACCTTGTTCCATTGTCTGCAGCTGCCTGATGACGGTTGTGTGCGTGATTGCGTGACTCCACATGTCATGCTCTATACCATGTGTGTCCATACCATGGCCATCGGTGTGCCACAAATGTGCATCACATGTGCATGTCGACATCGGGTATTTCCCTACACAAGTTTGTAGTACCTCACATCTACACAGTAGATCCCGGATGTATCGGCACATTCTGATTCAGTTGTCAGTGAGTGGTATATGTGAGATAATGACTATGGTGGGGGTACACTTGTGTTCAGTGCATGTGTGTTGCCTATTGTGTCACCATGCATGTGATGTACGTATGCCCACCATTATTGGTGTTGCCATTGGTGCATGATGAAATGGTGTGTGTGTGTATCTTTTCGTTTATGTGCATGCACTTGCATGTGTGTATGTGATGTTGCGCCTACACATGTGGGTCATGTCACATGTCTTGTTGGCAGTAATGTTGATGTGAGACAAAGTGCATTGCACATGTTGAGACACATCATGTTGCTAGTGGCTGCACATTGTTGCTACGTCACTCCATGTTGTGGTGACAATCAGAGATGTCACACATATGAAAATTATACACTGCATATTACGTGTTGGTAGAGTTCTTTGACATGTGAGTGAGTTGCACAGACATGCGTTGTATGTGAATTGCCTTCCATTCCATCTACTCCCACACAGGAGGGCACCAAATGTCCATCGCCCATACACTGTGCTGGAGGATATGGTGGATGAGGAGGTGATCAGGAAATTCAGGCTGGATCGACGTCGATTGATGGAGCTTGTGAACCAATTGTATCCTCACCTGCAGCCGCGAAGAACCTATCCAGGTTCCATTACACCCACGGCAAAGGTGATGGCGGCACTCCACTTTTTCGCTACAGGCACATTTCAGTACACAGTTGGACATGCTGGGGGGATGTCACAGGCCATGTTAAGCACGGTACTTCGGGATGTACTGAGAGTAATGATGCTGTACAAGCATGACTACATTCATTTCCCACAGGTGGCAGAGTTGGCAGCAGTCAAAGCAGACTTCTATGCACTGGGTCGGATACCACACGTTGTGGGTTCCATTGATGGCACGCATATCGCGATCATTCCACCACGGGCACGTGAGCAGGTGTTTAGGAATCGGAAGCACTTCCATTCCCTCAACATGCAGGTGGTGTGCCAGGCCGACAACATAATATCACATGTGTGTGCAAGATTTCCAGGCTCTGCACATGACGCCCACATCATGCGGAGCAGCATTGTCCCCCAACTGATGGCAAATCTGCGTCCAGCACAAGCGTGGCTTGTTGGTGAGTATGCTGTGGTGACAGGAGTGATATCTGTGTGGCATGGTGTGCCCGCCAATTCAGGTTGTGATGTTTTTGTCTCTCTCTCTCTCTCTTCCACCAACATAGGCGACTCGGCTTACCCAAACAGGCCTTGGCTGCTGAGTCCCATACGCAATCCGACGACAGCGGGAGAAATGCGATACAATGATGCCCATGGAAGGACACGTCGAGTGGTAGAACGAACATTTGGCATGCTTAAGTCTAGGTTTCGGTGCCTGGATAAGACTGGAGGGGCCCTGCCTTACTCACCAGGCAAAGTATGCAGGATCGTGATTGCCTGCTGCATGCCCCACAACCTGGCTGTGCGCAATAACATTGAACTGCTCTTGGACCCTGATGAAGAGCAAGTTCCTCGCCCTCCCGACCCACACATGTCGACTGATGGGGATAGTGGTGAGGAGGAAGGTATGGACCAGAGGCGCCAGCTCATTGAACGCTACTTCCCTTGAATGTGAGTGTGCTCCTCTTGTGCTGCTTGTGTATGCCATGTGTATGTTTGCTGGTGTTGTGTCATTGTGGTGTGCATCATCTATGTGTTCTGCAATGTGATGTATGCATGTGTGTGTGTGTGTGTTCATTTATTTGTACATGCAAGTCTCCATGATGTGTGTACTCTCATCCATTCATGTTGTGATGAGTGTGGTTTGTGGAATGTTGCACTGCAGTGTGTTGTGATGAGTGTGAATCTGTTTCCTGATGTGTCTTTGCGGTTTCTATGTTTCCCTAGGTCACTCCCGCTGCGGCATGATTCTGTACGAGTTGGATCCCTGCACCTGGTAACGTCTGTTTCTGATGCAATCATGTGAATAAACATGGAGGCAACACATCATTGAGTGAGTTAGTGGTATTTATTTACAGATTGTGCATAGGTATTGGTGCATATTTACAAATGAGTGAAGGGGTGTGGGAGTGAGAATTAAAGGTTAGGGCAGATGAAATGTCCGTGCTGACACCACATAGGGTGGTGTCTGCCTAGTGCAGCAGGCCTGTGCCAATGATTGGCTAGGTGGGACCGGATAGTTGGCAGGGTGAATGGCAGGCTCAGGTAGTGTAACAGTCATTGTCGGCTCCTCTTGGAGCGTGTGGAAGGAGCTTCCACACTGCTCTCGCCCACTTCCAGCCTTGGACGGCCCCTCTGTCTTTGAGTCGGGACGGAGTCAGCTGGGGGCGCAGGCTGATCTGGTACCACATCCGTCGGCAGGGGCGCAGGTGGTGGTGGTGGTGGTGTTGGTGCCCGTGGCGTTGTTTGAGGGGGTGTGGGGAGGGTGGAGTTGGCGGCTATCCATGGCATCCACATGGTATTGTTCAGGGTAAATATGTCCACTAGTTGGCCAAGCTGCCTCTCAATGGCCCCCAACATTGCAGTGTTCTCAACAGAGTCCTGGTGGGCCCGGTCTGCCTGTGCCTGGCCACGTTGATAGGTTTCCTCGACCCAGGCTAGTGCTTCCAGTGACTGTTGCACGGCATTGGGCGTGTTTGTTTCCTCAGGATGTCTTTGGGCTGTGCTCCTGCCTGCCGGATGTGGCCTTGCATCTCTGCTTTGCCTCAGACTCTCCCTGCGTGGCTGGGATGGAGCAGGCCCGGCGTGGTGCGGTGGGTTGGCCAGGGGGGCAGGGGCAGGAGTGGTGGTACTGGTGGTGGTGGAGGTGGTGGTGGTGGTGCTGGTGGTGGCTGTGCAGGTCACAGTGGCCGGTGTTGTGGGACTGGCAGAGGCCGTAGTAGTCGGTGCAGGTGTGACCTGGGAGCCAGATGGCCCTGGCTGCCTGCTTGTGCCCGCACCATCCTCAGCCCCGGAGGTGGCTGGCCAATCGTCCCCTGAGACTTCTGAGTGATGCGAGTCTGGAGGCCGGGTGTTGATTCCAGCTGTCAGAATACGATCACCTGCAAAACAAAAATGTGAAGATGAGTCATGTGGCCATTACGTCTTATTTTCATTTAGTTGACTATTCAGTAGGCACTGACACTCACCCCACCCACCACCGCCATTCCTATGCACATGGGGGCCTGTTGGGAGTTGGACTAGTGACCTCTCACACGCCCCACCCACCACCACCGCCATCCCTATGGACATGGGGGCCTGTTGGGAGTTGGACTAGTGACCTCTCACACCCCCCACCCACCACCACCGCCATTCCGATGCACATGGGGGCCTGTTGGGAGTTGTAGTGCCGTCCCCTCACACCCCCCACCCACCACCACCGCCATTCCGATGCTCATGGGGGCCTGTTGGGAGTTGTAGTGCCGTCCCCTCACACCCCCCACCCACCACCACCGCCATTCCTATGCACATGGGGGCCTGTTGGGAGTTGAAGTGCCGTCCCCTCACACCCCCCACCCACCACCGCCATTCCGATGCACATGGGGGCCTGTTGGGAGTTGGACTAGTGACCTCTCACACCCCCCACCCACCACCACCGCCATCCCTATGGACATGGGGGCCTGTTGGGAGTTGTAGTGCCGTCCCCTCACACCCCCCACCCACCACCACCTCCATTCCTATGGACATGGGGGCCTGTTGGGAGTTGGTCTAGTGACCTCTCACACCCCCCACCCACCACCACCGCCATCCCTATGGACATGGGGGCCTGTTGGGAGTTGGACTAGTGACCTCTCACACACCCGACCCACCACCACCGCCATCCCTATGGACATGGGGGCCTGTTGGGAGTTGGACTAGTGACCTCTCACACACCCCACCCACCATCACCGCGATCCCTATGGACATTGGGGCCTGTTGGGAGTTGTAGTGCCGTCCCCTCACACCCCCCACCCACCACCACCCCCATTCTGATGCACATGGGGGCCTGTTGGGAGTTGTAGTGCTGTCCCCTCACACCCCCCACCCACCACCACCGCCATTCTGATGCACATGGGGGCCTGTTGGGAGTTGTAGTGCCGTCCCCTCACACCCCCCACCCACCACCACCACCATTCCGATGCACATGGGGGCCTGTTGGGAGTTGTAGTGCCGTCCCCTCACCCCCCCCACCCACCACCACCACCATTCCTGTGCACATGGGGGCCTGTTGGGAGTTGTAGTGCCGTCCCGTCACACCCCCCACCCACCACCACCGCCATTCTGATGCACATGGGGGCCTGTTGGGAGTTGGACTAGTGACCTCTCACACCCCCCACCCACCACCACCGCCATCCCTATGGACATGGGGGCCTGTTGGGAGTTGTAGTGCCGTCCCCTCACACCCCCACCCACCACCACCGCCATCGCTATGGACATGGGGGCCTGTTGGGAGTTGGACTAGTGACCTCTCACACACCCCACCCACCACCACCGCCATCCCTATGGACATGGGGGCCTGTTGGGAGTTGGACTAGTGACCTCTCACACACCCCACCCACCACCACCGCCATCCCTATGGACATGGGGGTCTGTTGGGAGTTGTAGTGCTGTCCCCTCACACCCCCCACCCACCACCACCGCCATTCCGATGCACATGGGGGCCTGTTGGGAGTTGTAGTGCCATCCCCTCACACCCCCACCCACCACCACCTCCATTCCTATGCACATGGGGCCTGTTGGGAGTTGTAGTGCCGTCCCCTCACACCCCCCACCCACCACCACCGCCATTCAATGCACATGGGGGCCTGTTGGGAGTTGTAGTGCCGTCCCCTCACACCCCCCACCCACCACCACTGCCATTCCTATGCACATGGGGGCCTGTTGGGAGTTGTAGTGCTGTCCCCTCACACCCCCCACCCAACACCACCGCCATTCCGATTCACATGGGGGCCTGTTGGGAGTTGTAGTGCCGTCCCCTCACACCTCCCACCCACCACCACCACCATCCCGATGCACATGGGGGCCTGTTGGAGTGGTTGAGACGTTGGTGAGTATGTGGACTGCATGCATGGGTTGGGGTCTGGGAGATGTGTCTTCAGAGTTGTGTGAGGCACACCATGTTGTTGTGCTCGTGGTGCTTGGTTTGTACTTTGCCTGGAGATAGTTCTTTGCTCGGATGGATTTGACTCGGGTCTTGAGGTCATGCCACCGCCTCTGAATCTCCTGCTTCGTCCTCGGGACGGTCCCAGACGCATTCACCCTGGTGACTATCCGGTCCCACATGCTGTTTTTCCTGGCTATGGTGGTCTGCTGCACTAGGGCGCCGAATAAGTGGAGTTCTACACGTATTATCTCATCTACCATAACCTTTAACTCGGTGTCAGTGAATTTGGGGTTCTTTTTTGGTGCCATGGTGAGTGGTGCTCGGGGTGTGGGTTTGTGTGAATAGGGAGGTGCAGGTGTGTAGGAATGGTGTGGTGGGTCTTTGTAGAGTGGGTGTGTTTGGGTGTGGGTTATGTGTAAGATATCTGTGTATGCTGTAAGTTCTGTGGTGTCTCCTGCTAGCAGCTATGCTGTGATGCAGAGGATTTCTGGAGTGGGTGGGAGTTATTTTATCGTCTGTGTCTTGGCCCTGTCTGAATGGTTATTGGCAGTCAGGTGCTAGGTGGGTGTTTTGCCAGGTGTGCATTATGTGGTACTTGGGGGTGGGTCATTGTGTCTTGTGATTGGTTTAGATGTTTCAGGTGGGTGGTCGTTCATTTTCCTGTGTTTGGTGATAACTTCTGTCGCAATGTATGGCATTGGTTTGACTGTAGGGATGCTGTTTGTGTTGGCCTTCCGCTGTGGAGTACTGTTTCTCGTAGCATTGGTACCACAGTGGACATGGATCGCGGTGGCTACCGGGGTACTTGCGGAGTTATCCTAATTGCGGACACGGACACTACGCAGGTATCGCGGGGAAAGTGGATGTTCTCGCGGTCTTGTGCGTACGCGGCGGTCGGTGTTCTTTCGGTTCCGTCCGCCTGCCGAGGGCTCAGATGTACTTCGACCGCCGCGGACAGGGATTGGTGTGCTCCGTCCGCCGCGATCGGTGTTTCAATCATGTTTTATCCTAATCGCTATTGCGGTTTTTCCGCGGACAGTTCCGGAGTATCTTGCCACCTTCCTCGGCGGACGGAACACGTTTCCGTCCGCGATCCTAATCGACCCCAGAATGTGGAAAAAACAACATTGCCAATACAAATTCTATGTTTAAAAAGTAGTTATACACCCCTACTACTATGATTGTTCCAAGTCCTGTGCAACTGAATGTGCTCCTGAGTTCAGACTGTGCTATCCTCTTTGCGCGCCTTCCTATTTCCAGCTCCCTGACTTGGGATTCCCATGTACAGTGCTCTAGTCTTGCCCTCGGAACACAACAAATGGAAAGTGCTTTTTATATTTTTTCCTGGCTTTTGCTGGATTTTGGCTGCCATGTACTTGGCTGTAAAGCCACAGCAATATCTTTCAAATAATAGTTTCTTGCATTTCAAAACACCGCACAGAAAGAGCTTACATCCACCTTCAATCTCCTGCGGCAACTGCTTAATTACAACACAACAATCTAGAATCCACAGCAGCCACTCACATTTAAAGTAAAGTCAACACGACAACAGCTCAAACTTGCAATGTAGTGACATACGATGTAATGACATGCAAAGTAACAGGTATTACGGTGTAACAAATGCGTAGTAATCGTTGTTTGTAGTAAAACTTTTGTGTTAAAGGTAATTTCCTGCATCAACCTGAGCTCCTTTAAAGAAAAAGCTTTTGAAATCCTACAACTTTGGCTTTTCGCAACTACAAACATGCTCCTCATAATGAGATTTGTACTCCAGTGACGACCGCCATTGTGAAGCTTTATTGGGACCTGCTCTTCACACTACAGCAATTTTAAGCAATGACCAGCAATGGGAGATATGCAATCCACCCTACAGCAGCAACAGTATGGTCAGGGACTACCGACCATCCCCCTCCCCTGTCTTGTGTAGAATATATATATAGAATCTAATATTTTGGATCATAATCACACGTTATTAATTTTTCTGCATATCCTATTTCGGGTCTACGGCAAGGTCGCTAACCGGTGTCAGATCCTTATCAGCCAGCTACACCCTCACGTATGAGTGTGCATGTGCAGAGGGCCCGTTTACCGAGAGGGTACTTCCCCCCTCCCGGTTACCCCAGTATGCTCCATGAACTCCATTAACCAAAGGGGGGCCCTTGCACTCTGCGCCCATCCAACCAAGCGGATGTACCGCCCATGGAGTCCTAAGAGAGACCACTTGTCCCTCCCCCTCGGCGACCCTATTCAAGAATGGTGCCGCCCCCTAAGGACCTTAAATTGACTGCTCACCGATCATGACCTTACCGCCTGAACAAGGAATATCAATAAATACGACAATTGTTTGACCTGTAAACGGGAAAAAGGCCTAAAGAAAAAATTCACACCAGAACACACTAACTGTGAAAAAACTAGCACAAAACGATACAACAACATTATCATATAAGAACCAGAATCTGCTTCAGGGGATAGTGGGTGGGGAAAATTGTTGGCTGCCTCACGGAGGCGGGGTGCAAAGGGCAGGCCTGGGGAGCGCGTGAAAAAGAGGACGCCTCCCACACTCCCCTGGCCTTTTAACCCCTCTGGGGCAGACCAGTGGCAACTGATCCGCCCTTGGCTCCCACCCCCCCTTTGACAATTCTATTGCTTCCGGGTCAACTGGGGAGCCGGCACCAATCAGTGGTGGGACGCGCCCATCGCGTCATCAAGACGTCATCAAGAGGCGGCGGGGGCACGCCCTACCACCAATCGAGGTAAAGGGGAAGGGGGGGCCGGCGTCCGGCCATACGTGTGGGGGGACCAAGCGGCCCCCCCTTTTTCTCTTGCTGTGACCTCCAACGCGAAACTCCAGTAAAGACTAACAACAAAGTCTAACCAGGTTTTCACGCTAAAGCGATGATGGCCTGTGATACCCAGGCTCCCAGGTACTGCCTGAGCAGCCAAGCAGGCCACTCAGACCAATTACAATTCTGCAAATGTTGTGATTGGATTTGAGAGTCCTGGAGCCTGGGTGCTTCCAGTGCTGCCAGGAGGTGCAGAGGCGCGAGGCAGCGGTAAAGGTAAGTTAATTTTTATTTTTTATTTTACCCAATGCCCACCACCCAACCGCCTAAAGCAGCAGCCACTGCCATTATATTATGTTTATGAATAAAAATAAACAATTTCATTTTTACTGCCCCAAAACAGCAGCATTCTTTGCAAAAAAAGAATTGAATATTACAATATGAATATGATGTTAAAGAACAACTTGGTAGAAATTAGTACCACGTTGGCAGGCGATGTAATCCGGAGATTGTGAAAGTGACAGGGAAACATTCTCAATCGCCATGAAATGTCTTTCTGACTCTCCCCTGTTATGAGTGTTCATTTTTATAGCTGTGAAACGTGGCAGTAAATTATTTCATTAGAATGCGGGCTGTGGATTCATCTTGCTGTTCCCAGAGGTTCTTTTTAATCATCACGGATACCTTCTGCCAAGCAGGGCACATTAACACAATTCCTCGGAGGAGCTCTATATTCCTTCTGAAACATGCCCACCATTTCACTGCAGTTACAAATGCTGGCCGAGAAGACACAACTGATACGAGTCCCATCTGAACGTTATAACCATCCATTCTTAATCAGTTGTCAGATGTTATTTTTATGAGGTCGTAAAAGGCACTAACTCCAAAATATTGTTGGGTTACAGCTTGGGATCCAGGGCAGTTTATTATTTCACAGTATTTGACTTCATGGGAATTATGCACTCTTGCAGCAAAACAAATGCATAGATGAAACAACCCCCTTCTGAATACACATTCCAGAACATATAATACATAAAGCACAATGGTACCTAGACTGCTTGGAAGTAAGTTTTTTGCATTAGTAAGCCCAGACTGGGTTCTGAAAGGCACTTTGAACTGAATACAGCTCAATCACTGTGCAGTGCATGATTAAAAGGATAAGCAAAGTCATTACCTGAGCTGACTAATGGACGACAGACTTTTAAAACTCCCAAATGTAATCAAGATGAAATGGAGGCATTTACTTAGTAATTTCCCTGCATAGATCTTACTTTGCTAGGAGAAGCTGGGCCACGTTTCTGTCTCCTTTCTAAATGCAGTCGGTGGCTTTGGAAAGAAAACTCCTTCGAACACGGGGTCTCGATTCACAACGTCATTTATGTGTGCAAGTCTGGCAGATGTGCGAACATGTCTGGACTTAACACTGCAACAAATTTACAGAAGGTGACTTACAATTAATACATCTTTATACTCGTGCTCATAATTCCCCAACGATCGCCAAAAATTACGCACCAGCCAGACCAATTAGGGATGGAGTTGGGGGGTCAATGTTTGTGAAAACAAGCAAACCCGTGAGCCTGTCGGTGTTCACAAATTGATCTCCCAAGGTGACACATCTCAAAAAGTAATTTTATTGTATGGCAGGCTGTCAGTAATACATTGTTGACTTTGGTAGTGTTTTTCAAGTGCATTTAAGGACGAGCTGCGGCCAGAAGGAGAAGCTGATCATACATCATGAGGTGCATCAACATCAGAACTGTGTCTCTACACCATTCCCCACAACACTATCAGAACAGAGCAGTGGAGGGTAAAACACAAGGCAGAAAAACGAGCAGAAAGGTTAAATGGAAGCTAGAAAAGCAAGCAGAAGAAGCAAAACAGGGGGATGAAAACGAGCAGGAACAGCAAAACAGATGGCAGAAAAACGAGCAGAAATGCAAAACTGTGGGCTGAACAACGAGCAGATAAGGCAAAACACAAGGCAGAAAAACGAGCTGAAAACAACACAGGGCAGAAGAGGACACAACAAAGGGCAGAAAAATGAGCAGTGAAGGCAAAATAAGGGGCAGAAAAATTAACAGAAAAGGCAAATTGAGGGCAGAAAAACGAGCAGAAAGAGCAAAACAGAGGTCAGAAGAGGCAAATCAAAGGGCAGAAAAACAAGCAGAAAAAAGGCAAACTTTCTAGGCCCCCAGTTGCCACATCACCCAGAAACTTTCCGAACAGCAGCTGGAGTGACAGGCATACTAGACAATTCTGTGAAGATCATCAAATGGTACGTAAGTTATTTGCAAAACAAAAAATGCTTTTACTATGCAAAGTAGGTCCTAGCTATAACTACCTACATGCGACCGGCAATAGGTATTATAAATATGCCTTTTATAATTGTGAACTTAAAATACTAAAAACGTATGTAAATATATACTTTTATTAAATATGTTACACTAGCTACATATACACACATTTGTGTGTTTATGTAAATATATTTTAATATACTAACAAATATTATTTAAATGTATTTATGTTCTATATATTAATTAAATATTATAATATTTAATATTTATCACTCTAAACTGTATATATTTTACTGAATTTATATTTGTGTATGCTTTTGGATGATATTTCTGTCCACAATAGTTTTTTCAGAGATTTGTATATTTACCATTATAAGTATAGGAACACAATAATATGATAAATTACATTTTTGTCAATATTTTTGTCATCAATCTTCTTTACAACAATATTTTGTCATTGATCCCCTTGAGACATGACAACATGAATAAACAAATAATTTGTTTGTATTTTAGGAAGATTCATGTGCATCTTTAGAAATGATTATTTCTTACTTCCAGAAACATTCAACATGTTCCCATTTGTTTGTTTCTATCTGTTTTTTATCCCACTAAATGGTTTGATTAAAATTGAAGTACAAAATGGTAATACGTTCCCATTTTTGCCACAGAAAATCACACAAGTCCATCTGTCCATTGAAGCAAATATCAATAGTATTCATGGAGAATCAACACCTAAACAAGGATTTGTTAGGCAGGCAATAACGTGGGAGGCTCTTTAAGCAATTACTGTTAGGATCCTAATCTTTAATAAATCATATCACCATACAGTAGAAAAACGTATGTTTGACATAATCCAGTTAGAAAGTTGAAGACGTATATATTCACAACCCCAATAATTACATGGCATATCTAATTCCAGCCTATGAAGAGATAGAATAGACTGGGCATTTCTTAGCATGGACAGCTAGGGAAAAATCATGCCATGATCTGATTATCGGGCTCATTCTTGCCCTACCCAGATGAAACCACATCACCTCCCACATCAGAGAGCTTCACTGGCTGCGCATTCAGAAGAGATGTCAATTCAAGGTAATAATCCAAGCTTAGAAAGTCCAAAATACATCAGCACCGCTTGACCCTTCTCCAACCCACCAGACACCTCCGTTCCACAACTCTCTTCCTCGCTCCCACCGCCAGTTCTGCAGAAGCAACAGTGGAGGCCACTCCTTCTCCTACCTTGCTACCTAGTCCGGGAACAACCTCCCCCTTCAACTCTGAACCTCATCCTCACTGCTGGATTTAAAGAAAGGGATCAAGACCTGGCTGTTCAACTGAAACACTTCCCTCACGGTTCCCAGCACCTGGAGACCCTCATCTGTGATTAGCTGTGCTTTACAAATCCTGATTAATTGATTGATTGTTGGTATACTAGACCCTTTGTTGAATCAAGATTTTCATTACCAAGCGGAAAAGCTGAACATTTTTTGCAAATATTATCAAGATATTCATGAGGTAAACTCAATAAATGGTATCAAGGAGATGTAGAATGTTTTAAAACAATTAACTTTGTTGACAGTACCTCCAGAGTCCTAGTCACAATTATTAGCATCTATTTAAGAAAATGTAATCAAACAAGGAATAGCTCAATTAACTATGAGAAAACACCTAGAGGATGGGATGAACTCAGTGTTTTAGCTTTCCAGAGTGGAACTCTTATTACCCTTAATAGAACTCTTTAACTTTTTCTTATATAAAATGTTACACCATATATATTTTACCTGATGTATTCTGTCCCACTGGGGTTTGATAATTAAGGGTATTCAGACAACATATCAAGTTAAAAATATTGAGGCACATAAATATAATATGTTTAATATTGGTTGGGTCTAAACTGGAATGGCATGGTGAGCAAAGAATTGATGGATTTAGGCCCAGATCTCTGTACTGGGATGAATGTATGACATTGTTCTGCATTCTGTCCATCAATTGTTCTTTTTGTATTTGTCACCCCGAGTGGGACGGGTATGCCCCGACGTGGGTCCTGTGCTCTCTATGCCACTGGAGTCAATCTATCCTGGCTTATGAGGGCTAAAAGCCCAAAACCAGTCCTAGGATGCTTGTTTCCAGTCCAGGGAGGACCTGGCGTGGCAGTTCAGGCTGGACTGTTCCCTTTGGGCTCAGGGCTAAGACTGAATTGCAGATGGCTGAGTCCAAACTAGAATAGTATAGTGAGCAGAGCAAAAAAAAACTCTCTGTACTGAAGTGAATGTATAATATTGTTCTGCATTCTGCCCATCAATTGTTCTTTTTGCATTCATGAAAAATAAGCACAGGCTCCCGCACTTAGTCCAGACTAACCCCTGGGTAGGCCAAATCCTTAGGACATAGTAAAACTAAAGGTGGGGGGGGGCACATGGGCCCCCTCCTTGGATTATTCAAAACCCACCACCTTCCCGGGGCAGTGTTGTAATTATATGTAGGGTGCCTTGTGACTGCCCTGCTGCCCCAGGGACGACAACCTCCCCGGAGAACTACCACCCCTCCGGGGCTAAAATAAATTATAATGCATGGGAGGGCTTTGGGCCCCCCACAAAGACCCAGGGACCACCACCTAACCAGGGCAGAAAATACAATTATTGAGGGGGGTCTGTTAAGGACAGCCGGCCTCGGGGAACACCACCACTCCAAGGCCAGCTCCAGCAATGTCCCAGGGTGCCCATCCCCAGGACATTGCTTGCTTGCTTAGTGGGAGAACTTTTCCTGCCATGCCTTAGCAAATAGTGTGCTCTAGTTGTAACAAGCAAGAGACTTTTGCTCTCACTTGTTCAAAGCGGAGCAAAAACACTGCTGGCTCATGCAGGATGTGGGAGCCGGCGGGGATTGCGTGGCCCTTCAGGCTCCCCCTGCGGTCCCCAACAAGATAGCCATGCCCTTGGGAATGGGTTCCCCGGGGCTGAAAATGGATGACCCTTCAGGGCCAAAGGAAGGGAGGCATGCAGCCCCCTTCCTAAAAGAAAAAAATATCAAAAGCTGGCAACTCGTTGGAGGCCCTGTCCCCTTTCTCCACTACTCTTCAAACTCACCTTCTGGTGCACTCCTGGTTCGGGGTTTATGTTCCCTTTCCTGCTGAGGGTTCCAAGGGGCCAACTAAGCCCCTGTTTCCTCCGGTAAGCCCCACACAGTGGAATTGGTGAGTGGTGGTCAGAGGCTACATCCCCTTTTTCCACCACTCACAAACACATGTCTCGGCGCACTGCCGGTGGAGGGATGTCCCCTTGATTTGTGATGGCCTCAGGACTAAAGTGGACTTCTTTACACAAGCAGTAGTGCTCCAAGATGCTTGTTTGAAGAGCGGTGGGGAAAGGGCGCGTGGCTTCCAACCACCAATCAGCAATCCCTATGTGAGGGCCTTACTGGAGTTAACCGGAGGGCTAATTGGCCCCGAAGGACCCCCAAGAGCCAAGGGGACTTCATCCCCCAACCAGTAGTTCACCATGAAACATATTTGCAGAGTGGAGGAGAAAGGGTGCATGGCCACTGAAAACCTTTCAGCAAACCCAGTGTGTGGGACTTGCTGGAGGTACCAGGAGGGCTATCTCAATAGCCAAGGGAACTTCATCCCCCTCTAAATAGTGTGCCAAGAGTTGTGTTTGGAGAGTGTTGGAGATGGGGGCGAAGCCTGCTATCAGGCATCAGCAATCCAGCTGTATGGGACTTACTGGAGATAACAGGACTCCTAATTGGCTCCCAAGGATGTCCTTGAGGGCCAACTACCCCTCCTGTTATCTGCAAATTTCCCACACAGCTGGATTGCTAAGAGGTCTACGAAGGCCAGCCCCCCTTTCTCCAACACTCTGCAGATGTGTCTCATGATGAACTACTGGTTGGGGAATTAAGTCGACTTTACTCCTGAGGGACCTTGGGGGTCAAGAAGCCCTCCTAGTACTGCCTGTAAGTCCTACATAGTGGCATTCGTGAGAGCTTGTCGGAGGCCTAGCCCCCTTTCTCCAGCACTTTGCAAACTCGAATACTAGCAATACAATAGGTCTCGTATTTGTGAGAGTTACAACTATTGGCATTGTGAATGTAATTGTTTTTTCTTTATGTGTTCTGGCGTGGAGTGGATGTATGTAGTGTGTAATTGAAGTGTGTGATATGTTGTGCAGTTGAATTATGTGGATAGAAATGTTGTGGTATTCAGTGTTTAGGAATCATGTGGAGTGGGATGATGTGTTACGGAGAGTAATTATGTGGTATGATACTTTGTGTTGTGTTATGTATTGGAGTTTTATTATGTGGTGTTCTGTTGTAATTTTCAGGTGCAATGTTGAATTATGTGGTGTGGATTATATGTCTGTGGTGTTTTATGTAATTGTGTTGTTGATTTGTGTTTTGTGGTTTCTTGCTGAATTTTGTAGTGTTTATTGGAAATGTGTTGAGTTTATTTGTTCAAGTTCAAAAATTTGTATAGCGTACTACTCACCCAGAGGGTCTCAAGGCTCTTGAGGGGGGGGGGGTGCTTTACTAATCGAATATCCAAGTTTTTAGTAGCTTTCTGAAGGAGAGGTGGTTCTGTGTAAGGCGGAGGTGGGTGGGGAGAGAATTCCAAGTTTTGGCCGCTAAGTAGGAGAAGGATCTTCCCCCCATGGTGGATCTATGGATGCGCGTAATTGCAGCGAGGGCTTGATTGGACAATCGTAGTTGGTAGGTGGGGGTGTAGAAGGACAGTCGCGTGTTGAGGCATTCGGGTCCTAGGTCGTAGAGGGCTTTGTGTGCGTGGGTGAGGAGACAGAACGTTATTCTCTTGTTGACGGGGAGCCAGTGGAAGTCTTTCAGGTGACCGGAGATGTGATCTTGACGAGGGATGTCCAATATCAGTCTGGCTGAGGCGTTTTGGATGCGTTGGAGTTTTTTCTGTAGTTTGGCTGTGGTTCCGGCGTAAAGGGTGTTTCCGTAATCCAGACGGCTTGTGACCAGAGCGTGGGTTACCGTATTTCTTGTTTCCGTGGGGATCCAGCGGAAGATTTTTTTGAGCATGCGTAGGATGTTGAAGCATGATGATGAGACGGTGTTGACTTGTCTGGTCATCGAGAGGGAGGAGTCCAGGATGAAGCCCAGGTTACGTGCGTGATCCGTAGGTATGGGTGCGGTTCCCAGGGCTGGTGGCCACCATGAGTCGTCCCAGGCAGAGGGGGATGACCCTAAGATGAGGACTTCCGTTTTGTCCGAGTTTAGTTTTAAACGGCTGTTCTTCATCCACTCGGCTACTTCTTTCATTCCTTCGTGTAAGTTGGTTTTGGCGGAGTTTGGGTCTTTGGTGAGGGAGAGGATCAGCTGGGTGTCATCTGCGTAGGAGATGATGTTGAGGTTGTGTTGGCGCGCGATGGATGCGAGGGGACTCATGTATACGTTGAATAGGGTGGGACTGAGTGATAATCCTTGTGGTACGCCGCAGATGACTTCGGTGGCCTCTGATCTAAAAGGGCGGAGGCGGACTCTTTCGGTTCTTCCGGCGAGGAACGAGATGATCCAGTCCAATGCTTTTCCTTGTATTCCGACGTTGCTGAGGCGTTGTATGAGGGTGCTATGACAGACTGTGTCGAAGGCTGCGGAGAGGTCAAGTAGGATGAGGGCGGCTGTTTCTCCGTTGTCCAGTAGAGTTCGAATGTCGTCTGTTGCTGCAATGAGGGCGGTTTCGGTGCTGTGTTTGGCTCTGAAGCCGGACTGTGAGGGGTCGAGGCATTTGTTGGATTCAAGGAAGGCGGCGAGCTGACTATTGACGGCTTTCTCAATGACTTTGGCAGGGAATGGGAGGAGCGAGATGGGGCGGTAGTTCTTAAGTTCAGTGGGGTCTGCTGTGGGTTTCTTCAGAAGGGTGCTGAGTTCGGCATGTTTCCAGCTTTCCGGGAAGGTGGCAGGGTTGAAGGAACAGTTGATGACATCGCGGAGGTGGGGTGCAATGATGGAGTCTGCTTTGTTGAAAATGTGGTGGGGACATGGGTCGGTTGGCGATCCTGAGTGGATGGAGTTCATCAGGCGGATGGTGTCTTCGGTGGTGATTGGGTTCCAGGCAAAAGGTTGTTAGAGTGCGGTTTTGGTTCGGAGGTGGGTGGAGTGGACTGGTCTTTGGACTGGTTTTCAAAGCTGTTATGTATGTCGGTGATTTTGTTGTGGAAGAATGAGGCTAGAGAGTCGCAGAGGTCTTGGGAGGGAGTGATGTTGTTGGTGCCGGCGGTGGGGTTGGTAAATTCTTTGACGATGTTGAGTAGTTCCTTGCTGTTTTGGGCGTTGTTGTCAAGTCGATCCTTGAATGCTGATTTCTTGGTGTATCGGATCAGTTGGTGGTGTTTGCGGGTGGCGTTCTTGAAGGTGGTCAGGTTGTCAGTGGTTGGGTTTTTTCTCCAGGGTACGACAGAACTTCTTGGATTTCTTAAGGTCATCGTTGAACCAGGGGGCTTTTTTGCTATCTTGCTTGATTTGATGGTTTTTCAAGGGTGCTAGTTCGTCGGCGCTGTGGGTGATCCATTGTGTGAGGTTGTTGGCTGCTTGGTTTGGGTCCGATGATTTGGCAGGAGGGTTTTGGTGAAGCGATGTGAAGAGCTGGTCGGTGGTAATTTTGTTCCAATTTCTTCGGGGAATAGGTTGTGGGGGGTTGTGGGTCGTGGTCTTTTTGTAGTTGAAGTGAACGCAGCTGTGGTCCGTCCAATGGAGAGCTGTGGTGTGATCGAAGGAGATGTGCTTGCTGGAGGTGAAGATTGGGTCGAGCGTGTGCCCGGCAGAGTGGGTGGGGGTGTCAACAAGTTGTTTGAGTCCGAGATTGCCCAGGTTGTCCAGAAGAGTGGTGGTGTTGTTGTTTTTCTTTTCCAGGTGGAAGTTGAGGTCTCCCAGTAGAATGTAGTCCTCGGAGGGGAGGGCGTGTGGGCTGATGAAGTCAGTGATGTCTTCGCTGAATTGTGTGAGGGGTCCAGGTGGCCTTTAGATGAGGGTGCCTATGAGTGTGGTCTTGGGGTCGGTGTGGATCTGGAAGTGAAGGTGTTCGGCGGTTGTGAGGTTGTCATCGGAACTGGTCGTGATGCGGATGGTGTTCTTATGGACGATAGCGATGCCTCCTCCTGTTTGGTTGGTGCGATCCTTTCGGATGATCTTGTAGGCGTCCGGGATTGCTATGGCGATGTCGGGCGCTGATGAGGCGTTCATCCAGGTTTCTGTAAGGAAGGCGACGTCCGGCGATGTAGTGTCGAGTAGGTTCCAGAGTTCAATGGAGTGTCTGTGGACCGAGCGGGTGTTGAGCAGGATGCACTTTAGGTGGTTAGTGTCTGAGCTCTGTTTGGAGTTTGTGGACTTGGTGTGGGTCCTGATGCAGTCGAACTTGCAGGAGTGGCAGGTGAAGGGTCCATGGGTGTGTCCAGGGGCGGCTTGGTGGCAGTTTGGTGGCCGGCCAGGGTTAAGGGCTGAGAGGGTTGGGGCATCGTACGTTATGCGGGTGGTGTGGATTTTGGGGGGGGGACAGGTGGGCCAGGGGGTTTGGCGCTTGGCGCGGTCCAGGCGCGGACGGGCATAGACGGGCTTACCTTTGGCGCACCTTCGGCGCGCATAGGGCGCGTCCGCTGCACGTGAACGCTGCGCGCAAAAGCATCAGTCATAAGTGGATAGTGGAGGGGGGAGGGGCGAGGGAGGAGCAGCTGGGAGGCGGGAGCGGGTTGGATAGCCGGGCTGGGAGGCACAACAACAACAACAAAATGGCAGCAAGCCAAAAAGCCAAGCAGGACGAGATTGGGGCACAAGCTTATTAATGGCAATGAAATGGGCAGTGGCAACGGCACAATCCGACACAAATAAGTTAATCAGGCAAAGGCAGCAATGTACAATAGCGTCTTAATTAATGCGCTGTTAACAGTATAGCTCTACGAAATAAATCGAATCAGGCACAAATGCGCTGTTAACAGTATAGCGCTACGAAATAAATCGAATCTGGCACACATTTTTTCTGGAGCAATGCAAGCAATGCGCTATAGGGTCAAAGAGCTGTCTAGCACAATGGCGCTATGATACCAATTTCTCAGCAGGGAGCAGCGTGGGGAGCGACCGCTTCTGAGGAACTCAGGACGGTCACAGCGCTTACTCTGGAGGGTAGAGGCTAAACTTTCAGTGGGAGGGAGGAGCAGCTGGGAGGCGGGAGCGGGTGGAGAGCCGGGCTGGGAGGCACAACAACAACAACAAAATGGCAGCAAGCCAAAAAGCCAAGCAGGACGAGATTGGGGCACAAGCTTATTAATGGCAATGACATGGGCAGTGGAACCGGCACAATCCGACACAAATAAGTTAATCAGGCAAAGGCAGCAATGAACAATAGTGTCTTAATTAATGCGCTGTTAACAGTATAGCGCTACAAAATAAATCGAATCAGGCACAACTGCGCTGTTAACAGTATAGCACTACGAAATAAATCAGGCACAAATTATTTCTGGAGCAATGCGCTATTGATTTTAAAGGTCAAAGAGCTGTCTAGCACAATGGCGCTACGATACCAATTTCTCAGCAGGGAGCAGCGTGGGCAGCGACCGCTTCTGAGGAACTCAGGACTCAGGACTTTGTCATCCAGCTCTTTTCCTGCTCCAGACAGGGAATCAAGCTGGTCTGTGCTTGCTGACTGTTCTTATGCGCGAGAGAGACCACTACCTGGGTGTCGTCCGCATAAGTGTGATGTGGAACTGTGCAATTGTGTGTGTAAAAGTAGATAATGTTTGTAAAGTATAAAAATACACTAACCCCCTCCCACATACCAATTATAGCTATGATTGTCAAATGTTCTTTTTTTATTTCCTGTTTATTTAAACCTTGTAATTATTCTCCAAATAAGACCCCCATACAGGATTTGATGCATGATTTGTAATTGATACAGACCCGAAAAGTCAAAAGCATGTGTTTTAGAAAATAAAGTAAAATAAGAGTTAGAGCTATTGGTGTTGTAAATGTGTTTTACCTATATGTTATGGAGTGAAGTGGATGTGTGTGTTGTGTAGTGGTATCATGTGTGTTGGTATGGTAAGGTGTGTCATTATGTGGTGTGGCATTGTGTTGTGTGGAGAGGGTTTGTGGAGTGGAATTATATAGTGTGGTGCTCTGTGGAATTATGTGGATAGCAATTATGTGGTATTGATTGTATTGTAATTATGTGGAGTGGGATTGTGTATCAAGGAGGGTAAATATGTAGAATGGTATTTTGTGTTGTGCAGTGTTATGTAGTGGAGCTTAATTATGTGGTGTGCTGTTGAATTTTGTGGTATGATGTTAAATTATGTGGTATGCATAGAATGTATGTGGTGTATTATGAAACTGTATTGTTGAGTACAATTATGTGGTTTGTAGTTGAATTATGTCTGCCCAAAAAACACAAGATTTATTTGGGGATTTTATCACTGCTGTCTGGAAAACTGTCTTTAAGTTAGCAATGGTACCTGTAGATAAGGAATCTGGTAGGTGCACACCTATGACAGTTAGCCTCAAAAAGTGCAAAAGTGACCTGTTGTGTGCAGTCGACCATACTGGTGGTGAATTGTGAAAGATCTGCTAATGTGCCCATCAGCGAAGCCTGTATCTTTTTGTTGTGGGCAGTGTGATGTGCCTAAAATGTATGCTTGACCCAATTGCAGAATGTATGTACACACACACAGAGTGACTAAACAGTGTCTAAATTAAAGAAGTTGTCCATGTTATGGAAGGGGCACTCATATGACCTGCTAGTGTGCTTCACACCAAAGCCTGTTCTTCTGTTGTGTGTAGTGTGCTGTGGACTGGACAATGGTGTCAACTGCAACCAGCAAGAAGGAGTGGTACAAACATGTCAACGATGAAGCACACGTTGACAAAGCCAATAGCTCTTGAATTGGTGCTTTGCCTTTTGGCTTTGCCAATGTGCATTGTGTCTTATAATGGTTTTTGTAATATGTATTGATGGGGCAATTACTTAACCTCAAAGAATTTATTTGGCCTGAAAATGCATGCATTACCATAGCAGTCCCTTGAACTGGAGGGAAGTATTTTGTGAGTAGATGTTCTCTTTGTGAATGAGCAGATTGCCCTATGATGGATGCTGTAGAAAACTTAAATGGTACAACAGCCATTCAGTGACTGATGAGTGCTGGTTGGCAACTCCAACAAGTGAGTAGATTATGTGTATTATTTTGGTTTTAAAAAAACTCTTAGCTAAAACTTGACCTAAAATCATCCATTGGCCGACGAAAATGTCGTTTTTTTAAGATTGATGCCTTTTGGAACATTTGATGAGTGGTATGAACATGATATATCTTTTACACCCACAGTGTTCAAATGTGATGTTCCTGAGTAAAAACCTCTTGCTGTTTTATTAGCAATGCGAGCTGGTAAACAGTTTGTGAAAGCATACGCAGGTGTAAATATTGCATGTGATTTGTGATACATTAAAATACTGTGATATGTTATTAAATGAGAAACCAATCCCATGCTGTGCCAACTGAAAAAGCAGCTGAGTTGTGTGTTCCAGCTTTGATGAGGAATCATGAAAGCGGTATCTAGAGGCACATGTCCCAACACTCATTCACTGTTACTTTCCTAATTTGTTTAATAAACGTTCCAAACTCCTCATAAATATAGACATTGAATCCAAAAGAGCTACTTCAGCAGTCAGTCCGAGAAGCATGGATCTCTTAGCTAGGCAGATCTGATGCAAGCACTTGAACACACTATTTGATGCTCGGTTTCTCTGTATCATGAAAAGGAAGTAATCAATGCAGTTTCTTCTACACACATTTAGAGAGCATGTGGTCTGAAACAGAGGTAGTCTAGTGCCTATAGGATCATTTATATATGTCATTTTGTCCATAAAAAAGCACTGACACACTCATTGAGGTTTCTAGAAAGATGCTGACACTCAGAAGAGTGGCATGAAAGGAGTCAGCCTTTCATTTTGGATTAGGCCTGGCATTGAGAGCTCTGCCTCTCTAAAGAAACTGATACAGAAACATGAGTTTTTTCATTTAAGTCTGTTTTATTTTGAAACAACACCCCTAGTAAGGGCACAAGAACACAGCGTTACGCCTACAACCTCTATCCGAGGCCGGCCGCGAAGAATGCGCAACAGAGTTTGCTCAATTGAGGTGATTAACACAGCGCCTTGCCAACAACCCTGAAGGGCCGGCCGTGTGGCTTTAGGAGAAGTTTTTAAAGTCGCTCAGCGGTGGAAGATCCCCACTGGCGAATCCAGGAGAGGAAATGAGGGAGCAACAAGCTCATTACGTACTAACGACCCAACAGGGGCGCTTGAAAACAGAGAGGAGATACAGAGGAAAGAAGAAAAAGGGAAAGTGAAGAAGAAGCAAGCCAGAAACAGAAGAGAGAGAAGGGATCATGCTAGCAGGCGTGGCGGCTGGTCCATGGATGGAAGGCGGCACTAGGCAGAGAGGGCCAGCCTCAGGGGCACAGGTGGTACAGGAGTCGCCTATGGAAGCAACCTGGTAGGATCTGCAGGGACAATAGCATCCTCGAAGAGATGTAGGGTCCTGAGCCTAGTGGGCATGTGTCGTGCATGCTCCATAGAGCACAAGTAGCGCACCAGGGGCATCCAGACCGCCTCAAAGCGGGTGTGGCGCATCTGGAGTTGCGCCGTAAGGAGCTCCATTGCCAAGACGTGCCACAGCCGCACAAACCAGGATGTTATGGGAGGTGCTTCAGTCTTCTTCCAATACAAGCTATGAGTTGCTTGGCCGCACCTAGCATCTGCAACTTTACAATCCAGTCATTACGGGTGAGGGCCTTAAGGTTAGGTGGTTTGATACCCAGCAAGCTTTTGGCTTCAGGCAAAGGGAAAACCAGTACCCCCCTGATGTGGCTAAGGACCTCCTTCCAGAAGACGCTGAGAAGCGGGCACGCCCACCATATGTGCACAAAGTCCCTGGTCGCAGCCCGACACCTCCAGCACAGTGGCGAGACATTGGGGAACATCTTGTGAAGTCGCAGGGGAGTGTAATACCATTGGGTCAAAAGTTTATATGCATTCTCTCTCTGTGGGATGCTCCTGTACACCCTGGGGATATCTCTCTGCACCGCTTCCCATTGTGAAGGCGTGATATCCATATCGACCGCCATCTGCCAGCGACGCTGATACGGGTGAGCGGGTATGAGTGGCGGGTGCTGTAGGATGTGATAGATCTGGGAGACCAATCGCTTCAGACCCCCAAGGGTGCGGGCCAGACGCTCGAAGGGGGTGAAGGCGCGTGTAGCCGCCCGATATACGCTATCTTCCGAAGCCCAGTGCTGTAGTTGGGCGTAGTGCAACCACGCAGCAGGCTGCAAGCGAAACTCCTCACAGCATTGGCTGAATGATTTAAAAGAGCCCCCGTCGAACAGGTCGCAGAGCACCCGACAGTCCCCTTGTACCCATTTCTCAAATGCCCGGGTTCGATGGGCCGGCGGAAAATGAGGGTTTGCCGCTATAGGGGTATGCGGGGATGGGAATATAGTAAGGCCCCTGGAGAAGGCGTCCCAGATGTCCAGCACTGTTTTCGTGGCACTGCCAGGTATGCACTCCTAGAGTGGGCCGCTCGGTGGAGCCAAGGCAGGTCCCAAACAGTGCATCCCGTCACCACCCTGTCCATGTGTAGCCACCCTTTTTCACTCTCCCTGACCCCACACTCTATCACAAATCGGAGGTGCGCAGCCCAATAGTAGTGTACCAAGTTGGGACAGGCTAGTCCCCCCTGTCGTGCGGAGCCATGAGTATTTTCTAGGAAAAACGGGGGCGCTTGCCACCCCAGATGAAGGATATGAGCTCACGTTGCAGACTTCGTATGCAGTGCAACAGTATTGGAGTGGGGAGGCATTGAAACACATACAGGATTTTGGGAAGGATCGACATTTTGACTGCATGGAGGCGGCCTAACCAGGACAGCATCAAGGGTTTCCACCGCCGCAGATCGTCTAAGACCTCCTTCCAGCAGGTCCGCCAATTAACTGAGCTCCAGTCGTCAAGGGAGGGGGTCAGGGTGAGACCCAGGTATTTGATCTGGTGCTCAGCCCACTGGTAGGGCACAATCTCCCTCAGGGTGGGAAGGTCTTCCGCCGGGATGGTAAGGTTCAGGCCCAGGATTTGTCGTCGTTGATCTTTAGGCCGGAGGCACGTTCGAAGAGACAAAGCGCCCTATAGACAGCCGGCAGGGAGTCTCACGGGCGTGTGAGAGTAAGGATCAGGTCGTCCGCAAACATCGCCACCTTATTGTACCGTCCTCCGAGCGCTATCCCGTGAAAGTTTGAGTTGCGCCGTATAAGCTCTGCAAAGGGTTCCACTGCTAGAGCGAAGAGAAGGGGTGAGAGGGGGCACCCCTGTCTAGTGCCCCTGTGAATTGCTAAGGGCTGTGTTAAGGCACCATTGACTCGGATGCGAGCGTGGGGCCCTATGTAGGGAGCCATAATCCTAGCAATCATCTAGGGACCCAGCCCGATCTTTTGAAGCACTTCCCTGAGGAAGGCCCAGTCCACCCGGTCAAACGCCTTCTCTGCGTCCAGGGAGAGAAGGCAGGCCGGGAGTTTCCAATGCCGCGCTTTGCCTACAAGGTGCGCAAGTTTGCGCACGTTGTCCGCCCCCTGGCGATCGCGGATAAAGCCAACCTGGTCGGGGTCTATGAGCCACTGCATATACGGATCTAAGCGTTGTGCGAGGATCATAGTGTATATTTTGAGATCCGCATTAAGCAAGGCAATAGGGCGGTAAGACTCGCACAGTGCGGTGTCTTTCCCGTGTTTCAGGAGTAATGTTATCTCGGCTATGCCCATGTCAGGGGATGGTCCCACCTCATCTGAGAAGGAGTTAAACAACCTGAGGAGGTAAGGCCGTAGCTGGGCCTGAAACGTGCGATAAAAGGATAATGGCAGGCCATCTGACCCGGTGTTTTCCCCAGGGATAAATACTTAATCGCCACCGTGACCTCGTCCTCTGTAATGGGGTGTTCTAGCACAGTCGCATCCCCAGGCGATAACCGTGGCCCCGCATAATCGTTGTGTACGGCTGCTATCTCGTCTGCCGATACAGGCTCACTCCTATACAGGGAGGTATAGTAGTCCCGAAACGCGGCCTGCTTGGAGGTCTCCGCAACCACTCCATCCTGCAACTGGACACTAGTTACGTGGACCCTGGCAGCACGTGCTCTCAGCCTTCCCGCTAGTAATCTGCCTACCTTGTCGCCACCTTCAAAGTACTGTTGCTTCAAGGCCAACAGGGCACCCTCCGCCTTGTTTGTGCGCAACAGTCTGAGTTGCCCCCTAAGGGTGGCCAATCTCCTCCTAGTGTCTCGAGACAACCGTTCCCGGTCCTGTATCTCGGCTTTCTTAATATCCGCTGCCAACTCAGCCTCCAGTTTGCTGGCCGCACGCCTGCGTGCAATCGCCAGTGAGGTGATGTGGCCCGAAACGTGGCCTTAAAGGCATCCCAAACCACGGGAAAAGACATGTCCGGGGTGTCGTTGGAAGCGAAGTAGGCATCTATTGCCTCCCAGATGTTATCAACATCATCAGCATCCCGGAGAACACCCGGCGGGAAAGACCAACGGGCGACACGTGCGGACGCACCGCCGGATCCTGAAGATGCATTTCCACATGAGCGTGATCAGACAGTGAAATGTCCGAGATGAAAGCTTCCAGCGTGTCTCGGAGCAACTCCAGCGACGCAAAGAGACAATCAATACGGGAGTAGGACCTATGGGTATGCGAATAGAGGGAGTAATCTCGAAGGTACGGGTTGTGATAGCGCCATACATCAAGAAGTCCTAAGTCTGCAATCTGCTTGCGCAGGGCAGCGGACATCACCCCTGAAGTGTTGGAGGTAACGCCACATCGATCCAAGTCCGACTCCCACCCCAGGTTGAAGTCTCCGCCCAGAATCAAGTGCGGGTCTCCACAGGGTATCTGTTCCCTCAATAATGTCTTGAGGTAGCGGTCTTGTAACCGGTTAGGAGCATACACATTGCATAAGGTGAGCCTGCGCCGTCCGGCACATACCGTAACCTTGAGGAAGCGCCCATCTCCATTCCTATAGGGCCGAGCGTCCCCCCGCCTGAAGCCAGTCCAGCACAGTATGGCCACCCCTGCAGTTTTAGTGTCCGCTGTCGCCCAGAACTGAAGAGGGTATTTGGGGTGGGCCATGTGGTGTGTGTCCCCCTGCAGCAAATGAGTTTCTTGAAGATAAATAATGTCAGGTTGCTGTTGAAGGAGGTAGCGCCAAACCTGTTTGCGCTTGTTAGGGGAGTTCAGGCCTTTAACATTGAGTGACAAGACCTTCAAGGTATTAGGGGCAGTCGCAGCCATAGCAAACAGCAATGAGGATCCGCCCACATGCCCCGCTCCCACCAATGAAATAAAAAGGAGAGCGTAGGAAGTCGCCAGAAGGTCCACTCCCCCCACCCAGACAGCAGTCGCCACCCCATCCCCATCCCACCACCCACCAGTCCAGAGGAAAAGGAAGAAGAGAAAGTTCAAGGAAGGGAAAGCAAAGAAGAGAGGAGAAAGAGGGAGAGAACAAGAGAGGGAGCAGCAGGAGGCCAAGCACGCCTCAAATTTATCAAGAACAACAAAGGCCAACAGGGCCACAGCGGACTACCCCAGTCACCAGGCATCCTCTACCCAACGGGTTTGGACGCACTCAGGAATGTCACTCCCTATGGGGCAGCAGGGGGGGCACACACAGGCAGGAGAGGAGATCTCGGCTCCAGTAGCCCCGCTGCTCGAACCAGGACCAGGGGCATCTCCTGTCTAAGGGGAGCAGTTGGGCATAGCCATGGGCATCGTCCGGCTCCTGATGATGTACCAAGCATTGCAATGCGAATAAGGCTCCACTGGGGCCACGCCCATCCTGCAAGCAGCTCCAGGTGAAGCAGCCCGCCGGGGCCCGTGGCAGTGGAGTTACCAGGCACATGTCAGAACAGGGCCTTGATGGGGCGTAGGCCGCCTGTGTCTCAAAGAGGCTGGCTCTCCGGCCAACGACAGCAGCAAGGGGAGGAGCCCAGGTATCTCATAGGGCCACCATGCAAGCGGCAAGTCGAGGCAAGATTGCAGTGTGACAGTCAGAAGGGTGCCCCGGGGCACCGGAGGGGGTCACTGAAGATTAAGCTGCAATGCGGCCCAGCTCATGGTGAATGTTGTATATAAAGTGGTCCCAGTTGGAACAACATACTAAACACACATAACAATTGTAAACAATACAAGTATTTCAAAAATCAATTTTGTAAACAGATTAGTATGAGTGATGTTCTTTAATACACATCCTCACATGCAAATTAATTGTCTGAACAATCAACAAATGGTAGATATATGTATAGTCTCAGTGTCAATAGGAGAAAAGGGACAGGTGAGGGAGGGGACCGTGATGAGGATAGTGTGGAAATAGAAGACAAATTATAGAAGCAGTAACAAGTGGTCTTATGTACATTCAAAGTTCAGTACCACATTGACATATATACATCATCATAAATAAATTGTACATTGAATAATCCTATCCCACATGTATAGTAACACAGCCACTAAATGTTCTGTTGTTTGGAGGGTGGGACGAGGAAGGTATGTCGACGTTTCGACCCCAAAAGGTGTAGGCTAGTTCTTGCCCTACTGCGGGGTCTTCTTCAGGACAAGTGGGGGAGGTGAGAAGGTGAAGAAGGGCACCGGAGAATTATAATTAAAATTCTGTTAGAGAGGGGATGATGCGTTACTACTACTATGTGCACAAAACAGTCACAATACATTTACCTAAAAACCACAGCAATGTTGTGTGGTGCCGTCTGTTGCGGAAGGTGGGCCAAAAGGCTCAAATCAAGAGGGAGAGCGTGCAAACCTAAAAAGAAATTAAGTTTCATTTACAAAGGTGGGCCAATAAACAGAGCGTCCCACACTAAAGTAGAATTATATCAATATAGCGTGCTTAGTTTAAAAGCATCCAAAAATACCCCGCCGGGTTAAAAAATATATTTTGGGGTAGAACCAGTCATACACATGAGGAGTGACCAACATGTGGCTCATCCAAGTAAGATCGTCACAAAAATGTACACTGTTAAGGCTATAAAGGTTATCATCCTGCTCAATCTCAGCGTGCATTATCAAAACAAATTAAAGTGAAATATGAGACCTGCTTCGTAAGTCACACAAGGCAAATGTCGGAATAGATATGCCCCTGGTCAGATGTTTAGACAGTGTAGGCAACCTCTCGATAAAGTTAAACACATATTTACCCAAAAGTTCGTAATCTCGACCCGGGCTTCTTGGGCGTTGTTTCAATATAGTATACAAACAAAACTTCAGGAGTGTTAGTCGGGCCTATTTAAAAATGAAGGGGCTGATCAAAAGATTGCAGAAGCGGGGAAAACAACATGACTCGTAGTGTGCGAGTGTAGCCGAACTTACCGCATTTAGTCGGCGCGTGTGTGCATTCAATGCATTCACAGTGATCCTGGAGCAACCGTATCCGGACCGCAGAACGAGAGCTCTGACTCATCGGGTTTCTTAAACCCGAACGGGAAAGACGCGTAGCGTGTGTCGCGCGCGTGTGTGCAGCAGCTGGATGGCTGCATCTCTTTAGACCAATCACGGATCCTCAGTAGTTTAAAGAGGAAAGACTACCAAATTGTAGTTTGAAAGGTCCGGCTCAAATTAAGCACACCGAAGTGCAAAGTGATTGCTTAATGGACAAGAAAACAAATACTTTTGTAAAGAGAGTGTTACTCCTTGGTGTCAATTAACTGAGGCACCAAATGATCAATTTTATACGCAGTGTTGGTATGCTCCGATTTTTATGGAGGCATATAGCACAGAGTGGGAACTGTTACACCATTGCATTGATGAGTGTAGAAAAATTGTTAACAGTACTCTGAAATAAACTGTAGTTTCTAAATCAACAGGAAAAAGAAATATTTCATTTACACAAACAGTTACATCGGTTCAGTTCATAATTAAATGTGCACACAAAACATCATTGTATATCGCTAGGCCTATTAGATTGGTGATCAGATAAATCTATTTCCATAAATTGACCAGCAGTTAGTTAGTGGGCAGACATATCAAGAATGTGACATAGGATACAGTAAATGACATTATTTGTGTTGCAGTTTGTGAAAGTCTTTAGGTCTATGGTGTGATTCTTGTAGATAAACTGTTTTGTTTGTATCCCCATGGGGCAGGCTTTGCAGTGTCCGCATCTGTGATTACCTGCTATTTACTGTATCCTATGTCCATACAGCCTAGCCTACATAGGTCAGACACAACAAAAAGTCAAAGCACGCATTCTTCAACATCAGAGTAGGATCAGATGTGAGGTCATTGGGGCACCACTAGTAGATCACTATAGAAGGTCAGGCCACACTGTTGAAGAGATATAATGGGTGGTTTTGGAAAAAGTGTCTTTAGGGCCCATGGGTGGTAGCATCACTTCCATATTAGACCTAAGAGAAAGCAAATGGATAAACCCTTTGGACACCATACAAAATGGGTTGAATGAACAGGATCAATCAATCAATCAAGACATTTATAGAGCGCACTACTTACCCGGAGGGTCTCAAGGCGCTTGGGGGAGGGGGGGGGTGCTGCTACTGCTCGAACAGCCAGGTCTTGAGCTTCTTCCTGAAGGACAGGTGGTCTTGGGTCAGGCGCAGGTCGGTCGGGAGGGAGTTCCAGGTCTTGGCGGCCAGGTAGGAGAAGGACCTTCCTCCTGTAGTCGTTCTCCGGATGCGAGGGACGGCGGCGAGGCGTGACTGGCTGATCGGAGGTGGCGTTTGGGAGCGTAGAAGTTGATGCAGTTGTTGAGGTAGCTCGGGCCTTGATCGTGTAGGGCTTTGTGTGCGTGGGTGAGGAGACGGAAGGTGATTCTCTTGTTGACGGGGAGCCAATGCAGGTCTCTCAGATGTCCGGAGATGTGGCTGTGTCGTGGGATGTCAAGGATGAGTCTGGCTGAGGTGTTCTGGATCCGCTGGAGTCTCTGTTGGAGCTTGGCGGTGGTTCCGGCGTAGAGGGCGTTGCCGTAGTCCAGTCGGCTGGTGACGAGGGCCTGGGTGACCGTCTTCCTGGTCTCGGTGGGGAGCCACCGGAAGATCTTCCGTAGCATGCGCAGGATGTTGAAGCACGACGAGGAGACGGCGTTGACTTGTCTGGTCATGGAGAGGGAGGAGTCCAGGATGAAGCCAAGGTTGCGTGCGTGGTCTGTCGGTTTGGGTGCGGTGCCCAGGGCGGGGGGCCACCAGGAGTCGTCCCAGGCGGAGGGCGAGGAGCCCAGGATGAGGACTTCCGTCTTGTCTGAGTTCAGTTTCAGGCGGCTTGTCGTCATCCACTCGGCTACGTCTTTCATCCCTTCGTGAAGGTTGGCTCTGGCGGCGGCGGGGTCGTTGGTCAGGGAGAGGATCAGCTGGGTGTCGTCGGCGTAGGAGATGATGTTGAGGTTGTGTTGGCGTGCGATGGCCGCGAGGGGGCTCATGTAGACGTTGAAGAGGGTGGGGCTCAGCGAGGATCCTTGAGGGACGCAGCAGATGACTTCGGTGGCCTCTGACTTGTACGGTGGTAGACGGACTCTCTGTGTTCTTCCGTCGAGGAAGGATATGATCCATTCCAGTGCCCTCTCCTGGATTCCGACGTTGCTGAGGCGCTGCACTAGGGTGCGGTGGCAGACAGTGTCGAATGCCGCGGAGAGGTCTAGGAGGATGAGGGCCGCTGTTTCTCCGTTGTCCATCAGGGCTCGGATGTCATCGGTGGCAGAGATGAGGGCGGTCTCGGTGCTGTGGTTGGCTCTGAAGCCAGACTGTGAGGGGTCGAGGGATCCATTCATCTCGAGGAAGGCGGCCAGCTGTTTGTTGACGGTCTTCTTGATGACTTTGGCTGGAAACGGGAGGAGCGAGATGGGGCGGTAATTCTTGAGTTCGGTGGGGTCTGCAGTTGGTTTCTTTAGTAGAGCGCTGAGTTCGGCGTGCTTCCAGCTCTCCGGGAAGGTGGCGGTGTCGAAGGAGGTGTTGATGATGTCCCGCAGGTGGGGTGCGATGACGGCGTCGGCCTTGTTGAAGACGTGGTGAGGGCAGGGGTCGGTCGGAGATCCGGAGTGAATGGAGTTCATCATGCTGACGGTGTCTTCGGTGCTGATCGGAGTCCAGGCGCGGAGGGTGGTGGTGGGGGCGTTGGTGCGGTCGTGGCGTGCGTCGGTTGAGTGCTGAAGCTGTTGTGTATGTCCGCGATCTTGTTGTGGAAGTAGGAGGCGAGGGAGTTGCAGAGGTCTTGCGATGGGGTGATGTCGTTGTTTCCGGCGTTGGGGTTGGAGAGCTCTTTCACGATGTTGAAGAGTTCCTTGCAGTTGTGTGCGTTGTAGTCCAGCCGGTTCTTGAATGCAGTTTTCTTGGTGGCGCGGATCAGTTGGTGGTGCTTCCGGGTGGCAAGCTTGAAGGTGGTCATGTTGTCCGGTGTTGGTTCCCTTCTCCAGACTTTCTCGAGGGCTCGGCAGTTCTTCTTGGAGCTCTTGAGTTTGTCGGTGAACCAAGGGGCTTTCTTGCTGCCGGGTCTGCTGGGCGGGGTCCTCAGTGGGGCGAGTTTGTCCGCGTAGATGCTGATCCACTTCGTGAGGTTGTCAGCGGCCTGGCTGGGGTTCGCTGAGCTGGCGGGAGGGTGCTGGCTCAGGGAAGCGGCGAGCTGGTCGGCTGTGATCTTGTTCCAGCTTCTTCGAGCAACCTGTTGTTGGTGGTGGTGGATCGTCATTCTTTTGAAGGTGAAGTGGACGCAGCTGTGGTCCGTCCAGTGGAGTCCGGTGGCGTGGCTGAAGACGATGTCTTTGCTGAATGAGAAGACGGCGTCGAGTGTGTGTCCAGCGAGGTGGGTGGGGGTGGACACCAGCTGCTTGAGTCCGAGGTTGGCGAGGTTGTCGAGCAGGGTGATGGTGTTGCGGTCGTTGTTGTTCTCCAGGTGGAAGTTGATGTCCCCCAGGAGGATGTAGTCAGCGGAGGGGAGGGCATGCGGGCTGACGAAGTCGGCGATGTCCTCGCTGAATTGTGTGCGTGGTCCCGGGGGTCGGTAGATCAGGGTGCCTCTGAGGGTGGTCTTCGGGTCGGTGTGGATCTGGAAGTGTAGGTGTTCGGCGGTGGTCAGGGTGTCGTCGGTGTTGGTCGTGATGTGGATGGTGTCCCTGTGGATGATGGCGATGCCTCCTCCCATCTGGTTGGCGGTGCGGTCCCTCCGGGTGATCTTGTAGCCCTCTGGGATGGCGATGGCGATGTCGGGCGCTGAGGAGTCGTTCATCCAGGTTTCCGTGAGGAAGGCAACGTCAGGAGCTGTGGTGTCGAGGAGGTTCCAGAGTTCGATGGCGTGTCTGTGGATGGAGCGGGTGTTGAGCAGGATGCACTTGAGGTGGTTGCTGCTGGTGTTCGGCTTGGCGGCTGCTGGTGCGAGGCAGGTCCGGATGCAGGTGAACTTGCAGGCGTGGCAGCTGAAGGGTCCGTGGGTGCGTCTCGGGGTGGCTCGGTAGCATCCAGGGGTTCGGCCGGTGTTGAGTGCGTTGAGGGTGGCGGCGTCGTACGTCCGGCGGGTGGGCAGGGGTCTGCGAGGGCCAGGGGTCCTGGCACTGGGCGCGGTCCAGGCGCGGACGGGCACAGACGGGCTTACCTTTGGCGCACCTTCGGCGCTCAATCGGTGCTCCCGCTACGCGCGGTCGCTCTGGGGGCGTCATAAGAGGGAAGCCGTGAGGGAGGGTATATGGGGAGGCGGGGAGCGCGGCAACCAATTGGCGGGCAGGGGGGCGGGGTTTCGTGGGAGTCCGGCGGGAAAAGGAAAAGCCTGGGGGCTCGGCGGCGGCCCTGCGGTGGCTGGGGCGGCGCTGGGGCGGCCCTGCGGCAGCTGGTGTGGCTCTGCGGCGGTCCTGCGGCGGCTGGGGCGTCGTGCAGTGCGAGGCACAGGCTGCAGGTAAGGAGGAGCAGACGGGGGGTGTGGGGCGACCAGGCCAAGGGCGCAGTGGTCACTCCTGGCCAGCGCAGTGGGTCCCCATACTAGTTATGCTCAGTTAGCATGCTTACATTGATTCTGCTCTACAAAACATGTTGTGTATTCTGAATCTTTTCACATTCTTGATATGTCTGCCCACTAACTAACTGCTGGTCAATTTATGGAAATAGATTTATCTGATCACCAATCTAATAGGCCTCATCAATGCAATGGTGTAACAGTTCCATTGCACTGAGAGACTGATTGACGTCTCTAGAAGCACACTGAGAGTTACAAGAGTGGCATGACAGGAGATGGCCTTTTATTATTTATGCTAAGCCTGAAATTGTGAGTTCTGACTCTCTGTTGAAACTGGTAGAGAAAAGTTAAGTTTAAAAGAAATTGTCACATGTATTATCCTCTATCCTAGTCCATAGAAGTCTCTAAAAAGGTACACAGCAAGTATGCTTTACTTAGTGAAGTCTGTGTTTCAAACTGAAGGGTACCTTTTCAAGTTTGAATATCTGATTGCTACCATGCCTCACATATGGCTTCACTTCTACATGTAGTCTGACGTGTGGTGCAGCTTGTGACCCTAACTTAAAAACTATGCATTCCATCATACCACCTGTACAAATTGTGTTACAGCTACGTCAGCATTCAATTCAAAAGCACTAATCTGTTAATTAGACATGCGTCATGGAAGCACTTGAACAGGCAGGTTTATATCAGCCTGCCCTGTAATAATGAGGAGAAAGTGATCCATTCATCTTCTACAACACACATTTCGAGAGCATGCACTGTGAAACAGATGTAGTCTACTACCTACAGGCTTCTTTACATATGTCATCTTATCCCTTAAAAGGCAGTGACACCCTCATCCAGGCCTCCAGAAGTATGCTGACACCCAGAAAATTGGCATGATAGGAGTCGGTCTTTGATTTTGGGTTAGGTCTTGCACTGTGACCTTTGCCTCTCTAATGAAAGTGGTAGAGAAAAGCAAAATTTAAAACATGTTCAATATGTATTAACCTTTATCCTAGTCCATACAACTCTGCAAATGTACACTGTAAGTACTGCTTAAATAGTGAGGTGTGTGGTTTAAACCGAAAGCATACTCTGTAACATTTGAATGTCTGACTGCCCATGCCTCAGATAGGTATACACTTCCACATGTAGTCTTAACCCCTTCGCTGGGGGGCAAATTCTACCGCGGTGTGAGGGGGGCATGGCTCTCCCAGACAGAGGACGGCTCCTGGCCGTCATAAACCACGGTGGGCGTGTGCTTATGACGGCCGGGAGCTGTCCGAACTCCACCCACTGATTAATTCCCCCGCATTGGTGGGGAATTAATACCGCGTGGGTGGATCGGCAATGTTCAGATGGCTCCCGGCTGTCATGAGCACAAGCCTACTGGGACCCTTGACGGCTGGGATCCTTCATGAGCATCCAAGGTGTTAAATGTGTGGTGCAGCGGATGACCCTAACTTAAACACTATAAAGTCTAATATACTCCTGCGCAAATCTTGTCAGAGTTACTTCAGCATTCAGTCCCAGAATCACACATGACTTAGCTATACAGGCATCACAGAACCACTTGAACACAAAGCTTGATACCCAGCTGCCCTTTAAAATGAGCAGAAAGTGATCCATGCAGCTTCTACCACACACATTTAAAGAGCATGCAGTGTGAAACAGACTGATCTAGTACCTATAGCCTTCTTTACGTGTGTCATCTTGCCTGTAAAATGGCACTGACACTCTCAAAGAGGTCTGTAGAAAGATGCTGGCTCTATCAAAAGTGACATGACAGGAGTTGCCTTTCATTTTGGGATAGGCCTTGGGAGAGGAGTTGGCCTAACGTCTAGGGCGGTCGAGTAGAATCTGGGGAACTTGGGTCGAGTCTCGACAAAGACGCTGAATATTCTGTGATTCTGGGCAAATCAATTAATCTCCACGTGCCTAACAAAAATTAATGTGTCATCATGTAATGCAACCAGTGCTATGTAAAGTGCTCTGATACCCGATTAGGGTGAAGTACGTGCTATATAAAATTGTAAAATAGAAATCAATCAATCATTCACCAAAATTTGTATAGCGCGCTACTCACCCATGAGGGTCTCAAGGTGCTGAGGGGGGGGGGGGGTCCTACTGTTTGAACAGCCAGGTCTTGAGTTGTTTCCTGAAGGAGAGGTGGTCCTGGGTCAGCCGTAGGTGAGTGGGGAGGGAGTTCCATGTCTTGGCTGCCAGGTAGGAGAAGGATCTTCCTCCGACGGTGGATTTCCGAACTCGTGGGACGGAGGCGAGGGCGAGGCTGGCGGATCAGAGCTGGCGGGCGGGTGTGAAGAATGTGAGACGGCTGTTAAGGTACTTCGGGCCCATGTCGTGGAGAGCCTTGTGTGCATGGGTGAGTAGTCTGAACGTGATCCTCTTGTTGACGGGGAGCCAGTGAAGGTCTTCCAGGTGCGCAGAGATGGGGCTGCGGCGAGGGATGTCCAGGATGAGTCGTGCTGAGGCGTTCTGAATGCGCTGGAGTCTTTTCTGGAGTTTGGCTGTGGTTCCAGCGTAGAGGGTGTTTCCGTAGTCCAGACGGCTGGTGACGAGGGCCTGTGTGACCGTCTTCCTGGTTTCGGTGGGGATCCATCGGAAGATCTTTCGGAGCATGCGCAGGGCGTTGAAGCAGGATGATGAGACGGCGTTCACTTGCTTGGTCATCGTGAGGGAGGAGTCCAGGATGATGCCCAGGTTGCGTGCGTGGTCCGTTGGTTTGGGTGCGCTGCCCAGGTCATGGGGCCACCAGGAGTCGTCCCAGGCGGAGGGAGATGGTCCGAGGATGAGGACTTCCGTCTTGTCTGAGTTCAGTTTCAGACGGCTGATCTTCATCCATTCTGCGACGTCTCTCATTCCTTCCTGGAGGTTGGCTTTGGCGGTGGCGGGGTCGTTGGTGAGGGATAGGATCAGCTGGGTAATGTCGGCGTAGGAGATGATGTTGAGGTTGTGTTGGCAGGCGATGGCTGCGAGAGGGCTCATGTAGATGTTGAAGAGGGTGGGGCTGAGTGAGGATCCTTGCGGGACTCCGCAGATGACTTCGGTGGCCGCGGATCGGAACGGGGGGAGGCGGACTCTCTGGGTTCTTCTGGTGAGGAACGAGATGATCCACTCCAGTGCCGCTCCTTGGACTCCGGTGTTGCTGAGGCATTGTATCAGGGTGCGGTGGCATACAGTGTCGAAGGCTACTGAGAGGTCCAGGAGTATAAGGGCCGCCATTTCCCCGTTGTTGAGCAGGGACCTGATGTCTTCGGTGGCTGCGATGAGGGTGGTCTCGGTGCTGTGGTTTGCTCGGAAGCCGGACTGTGATGGGTCGAGGGATCCGTTGGTCTCGAGGAAGGCGGAGAGTTGTCTGTTGACGGTCTTCTCGATGACTTTGGCTGGAAAGGGGAGGAGCGAGATGGGGCGGAAGTTCTTGGGGTCCGTGGGGTCCGTGGTGGGTTTCTTCAGGAGGGCACTCAGCTCGGCATGTTTCCAACTCTCCGGGAAGGTGGCGGATGCGAAGGAGCTGTTGATGATGTGCTGGAGCTGGGGTGCGATGATGGAGTCGGCTTTGTTGAAGATGCGGTGCGTGCAGGGATCGGTTGGGGAGCCGAAGTGGATGGTGTTCATCATACGGGTGGTGTCTTCGGTGCTGACAGGGGTCCAGGTCCAGAGGGGGGTGGTGGGGGGTGTTGGTTCGGTGGTTGGGTGCATGGTCAGTGCGCCGAAGCTGTTGTGTATGTCGGCGATCTTGCAGTGGAAGAATGAGACGAGAGAGTCGCAGAGGTCTTGCGAGGGGGTGATGTCAGTGTTGCAGGCGCTGGGGTTGGAGAGCTGTTTTCTTGGTGGTGCGTATCAGCTGGTGGTATTTGCGGGTGGCATTCTTGAGGGCGGTCATGTGTTCTGCTGTTTGGTCGTGGCGCCAGGCTTTCTCGAGGGTGCGGCAGGTTTTCTTGGAGTTTTTGAGGTCATTGGTAAACCACGAGGCTTTCCTGCTGCCGGGTCTGCTGGGAGGGTTCTTCAGTGGTGCGAGTTCATTGGAGCAGCTGGAGAGCCACTGTGTGAGGTTGCGGGCTGCTTCGTCGGGATCCGTTGTGTTTGTGGGTGGGTTCTGGCTGAGGGAGGTGGGGAGCTGGTCGGTGGTGATATTGCTCCAGCTTCTGCGGGGAACCTGTTGCGGGTGGTGGTGGGTCGTGGTTCTCCTGAAGTTGAAGTGGACACAGCTGTGGTCTGTCCAGTGTAGTTCAGTGGTGAGGCTGAAGGAGATGTGCTTGCTGGAGGAGAAGACGGGGTCGAGCGTGTGGCCGGCGTAGTGGGTGGGGGTGTTCACCAATTGCTTGAGTCCGAGGTTGGCGAGGTTGTCCAGCAGGGCGGTGGTGTTGCAGTATTTGTTGTTCTCAGGGTGGAAGTTGAGGTCCCCTAGGAGGATGTAGTCTGTGGAGGTGAGGGCGTGTAGACTGACGAAGTCTGCGATGGCTTCGCTGAATTGTGTGTGAGGTCCCGGGGGTCTGTAGATGAGGGTGCCTCTGAGGGTGGTCTTGGGGTCTGTGTGGATCTGGAAGTGAAGGTGTTCGACGGCGGTGAAGGTGTTGTCGGAGTTGATCGTGATGCGGATGGAGTTTCTGTGGATGATGGCGATGCCTCCTCCGGTTTGGTTGACGCGGTCCCTCCGGGTGATCTTGTAGCCCTCCTGGATGGCTATGGCGATGTCGGGGGCTGAGGAGGCGTTCATCCAGGTTTCCATGAGAAAGGCGACGTCTGGTGATGTTGTGTCGAGGAGGTTCCAGAGTTCCACGGTGTGCCTGTGGACGGAGCGGGTGTTGAGCAGGATGCACTTGAGGTGGTTGTTGCTGGCGCTCGGCTTGGCGGGTACCGGGCCGGTCCTGAGGCAGGTGTATTGGCAGGCTTGGCAGGTGAAGGGTGCGTGAGTGCGCCTCGGGGTGGCTTGGTAGCAGGCGGTGTTCCGGCCGTCGTTGAGTGCGTGGAGGGTGGTGGTGTTGTACGTTCTTCGGGTGCGCTGGCTTCGTCGTGGACCAGGGGTCCTGGTGCTGGGTGCGGTCCAGGCGCGGATGGGCGTAGACGGGCTTGCTTTTGGTGCGCCTTCGGCGCAAAATCTGCGTGCCCGCTGCGCATGATCGCTGCGCATATGCGCGGCTCCATTTAAGGCGAAGTGGGAGGGAGGAGCAGCTGGGAGGCGGGAGCGGGGCGGCCAATGGGGACACAGAAAGACAAAGGGGTGGGGCCGCGAGGGAGCAGCGGCGGGAAGCGGGGAGCGGAGGGGGGTCAAACCAGGGGAACAATAACGGCAAAATCGCAAAGCCTACTGACAAAAAAGAAACACTACAGTGAAATACAAAACGAAATACAGCACTACAGTGAAAACACAAAACGAAATACAACACTACAGTGAAATCCAAAACGAAATACAAATTAAAGGCACAGATGAGGGCAACAGCGGGAGGAAGAACAAGCAGCAGCGAGGGTGCACCGAGGTCAGGGACAGAATTGAGGCGCTGGGGTAGAGACGCGCCTACAGCTGGTGGGCCGTGCGGCGTGGGGGTGTCCTGAGGTCAGGTCACACACACCTACCCCACGCGGGCTCCACTTAAGTGCGAGGGAGGAGCAGCTGGGAGGCGGCAGCAGGCGGCCAATGAAGACACAGAAAGAAAAAGGGGCGGGCCGCGAGGGAGCAGCAGCGGGAAGCGGAGAGCGGAGGGGGGGTCACACCAGGGGAACAATAACGGCAAAATCGCAATGCCTACTGACAAAAAAGAAACACTACAGTGAAATACAAAACGAAATACAGCACTACAGTGAAATACAAAACAAAATACAACACTACAGTGAAATACAAAACGAAATACAAATGAAAGGCACAGCTGAGGGTAACAGCGGGAGGAAGAACGAGCAGCAGCGAGGGGGCACCGAGGTCAGGGACGGACCTGAGGCGCTGGGGCAGAGACTCGCCTACAGCTGGTGGGCCGTGCAGCGTGGGGGTGTCCTGAGGTCAGGTCACACTCACCTACGACGCGCGGGCTCCATTTAAGGCCAAGTGGGAGGGAGGAGCAGCTGGGAGGCGGGAGCGGGACCGGCAATGGGGACATTGAAAGAAAAGGGGGTGGGCCGCGAGGGAGCAGCAGCGGGAAGCGGGGAGTGGAGGGGGGTCACACCAGGAGAACAATACCATCAAAATCGCAAAGCCTACTGACAAAAAAGAAACACTACAGTGAAATACGAAATGAAATACAGCACTACAGCGAAATACAAAACAAAATACAACACTACAGTGAAATCCAAAACGAAATACAAATGAAAGGCACAGATGAGGGCAATAGCGGGAGGAAGAATGAGCAGCAGCGAGGGGGCACCGAGGTAAGGGACTGACCTGAGGCGCTGGGGCAGAGACTCGCCTACAGCTGGTGGGCCGTGCGGCGTGGGGGTGTCCTGAGGTCAGGTCACCCCCTGGAAATTGGCCTGGCATTGTGAGCTCTACCACTTTAATGAAACGGGTAGAGAAAATTAGGTTTAAAAGATGTTGCCACGTGAATTAACCTGTAGATTAGTCAATATAAGTCTCTGCAAAGGTATACTGCAAGTACGCTATACGTAGTGAGGAATGTGCTTTAAACTGAAAGCATGCTGTCTCGAATTTGAACGTCTGACTGCTACCATGTGTTAGGTAGGCTTGCACTTCAATGGTTAGTCTGACATTTGTGGTACAACTGATGACCCTAACTTAACAACTATACTGTCTGTCAAACTCCTGCACAAATGTTGTCACAGTTATGTCAGCATTCAGTAACAACAGCACTGGTCTGTTATTTAGACAGGCATCACTTGAGCACACAGCTTCATACCTGGCTGCCGTGTATAATAAGGAGAAAGTGATCCATGCAGCTTCTACTACACACATTTACAGAGCATGCAGTGTGAAACAGAGGTAATCTAGTAATGATATAATGAGGAGAAAGTGCTCCATGCAGCTTCTACTATACACATTTGGAGAGCATGCAGTGTGAAACAGATGTAGGCCACTACATGTAGGCTTCTTTACATGTACATGTTTCACCTGTAATTGGAATGGCCTTATCATCGCTGGTTGCGAAAGCGCCTCCTTTAAGATCCTAATCAGCCCTCAGTTTACGCTCTCTGGGATGGTTGTCTACCGACCTCCTGGTAGCGATGTAGTGTTCAGAAACGCATTTCCAGATGCTGTTAGTACGCTAGTCATGGGCTGTGCTACCTTTTCCATCTTGGGTGATCTGAACCTGCATTTCGATATTCAGACCAACCCGGCGGTGAGCAGTATTCTAGCTGATTTAGAGGCTCTTCAGCTCTCCCAACAGGTATCCCAGCCCACCCATGCAGGGGGCCACATTTTGGACCCCTTCTTTACCAACTTGGACGAGGCTAGGGTTCTGTCCATCTCCCCTTTAGGGTGGACGGATCATTTTCTTGTGACCATTCAGTACCCTTTGCCTGAGACCCCTCCTACTCCATCGGTCAGAAGGGTTCCTAGGCGGCACTGGAAACAACTTAGGCTGGACGATCTGCACCGCCTCCTAGTGGAAGAGCCGCTAGGCCCTCTGGATAATGTGGAAACGGGCTATGACCAGTTTTGTACATGGATCTCCAAGGCATTGGACTCTCTGATTCCCATCGTTTCGAGCAAATTAAGCTCTAGAGAGTCGAGTCCCTGGTATGACAGTGCGCTGCGTGCCTTGAAGGGTATATGTAGACGGGTGGAAAGAGCGTGGCGGAAGTCTTATGGGGCTGATTTGAAAGCCGCATACGTTGCTTCGGTCGAAATCTACCATCAAACTATTTGCAGAGCTTGTGCGGCATTCTATGCTTCGGAATTCCGCAACAGCTCAAATCCGTCCAAGACCATATTTAAAGCCGTTAAAGATCTTTTGGCGAAAAGGACTTCCCCCCTGGCAGTGGGGTCCATTTCCCACTGTGAGTCTTTGGCTTCCTTCTTTTTGGAGAAGGTCCAGGTTATTTACCGGGCCTTCCCCAGTACGGGGCCAGTTTTGGGAGTCCTAGATGGTGCTCAAGGCCATTCTATCCTGCACTCTTTTCCCCCATTACTTTCTCAGGGATTTAATAAATTTGCTTCGCAAATTAAATCTGTCTCTCCGTCGTATCCAGTTAGACCCGCTCTTTTTAGAGACCAGTCCTTTCTGGGGCGCTCTGCAGTGTGTTCCCTAATTAATCTTTCACTGGCCTCAGGTGTGGTTCCAATTAAATGGAAGCAGGCGGTGGTTTCTCCAATCATTAAGAAGCCTTCGTTGGACCCCTCGAAACCTGAAAGCTATCGCCCTATTTCATTACTACCCTGGCCGGCGAAGATTGCGGAGGCTCATGTTAACCTGGCCTTGTCAGAACATCTTGTCCGGACCAAAGCCTTAGACCCCACGCAGAATGGCTTTCGTGCTGGGCACAGCACAGAAACGGCCCTTCTTGCCATGGTAGAGCACCTACGTGCGGTGCTGGATGCTGGTCAGATGGCGGCGCTGGTATTATTAGACCTCATCGCCGCCTTTGACACTGTTTCCCACAGTATTCTGCTGCACCGGCTAGAGGAGATTGGTGTTGGGGGACAGGCTTTACAGTGGTTTCGCTCCTTCCTTGACAATCGTTCTTTCTGTGTGGCCATCCCACCCTTTCAGTCCAAATTCCAGCCTCTGGCCATGGGGGTTCTGCAGGGATCCTCGCTGAGCCCCACGTTATTCAACCTGTACGTGAGACCGCTGGCTGAGGTCGCTAGTCAGTGGGGCCTGACTTTGGTCTCGTATGCCGATGACACTCAGCTGGCGGTTACTCTCAGTGGGGATGCGGAACAAGACGCCCCCAGGTTTCAGAATGGACTGAAGGCGGTGGCCAACTGGTTGACGGCGAACTGTCTCCAGCTTAATGCCACTAAGACAGAGATTATGATTGTCGGTAAGAGAGTGGAGCTTTGGGGTGACAGGTGGTGGCCCTCAGAACTGGGACCAGCTCCGACTCCGGTCTCGGAACTAAGAAACCTGGGAGTCTGGCTGGACGCTGGCCTCACCTTTGTTGGCCATACTAAGAAAACTGCAGCCTGCTGTTTTGGCGTTCTTCGGGGTTTAAGACCTGTTCTTAAATTTTTTGATGCCCCAACTAGGCAGCTGGCGATTCAGGCTATGGTTATTTCTCACCTGGATTACGCCAGCTCCCTCCTGGTGGGGGCTAATCAGGCAGAAATTACCCGCCTACAGCGGGTACAAAATGCCGCAGCCAGAGCGATAGTCGGCTTGCCCAGATTCTGTCCTGTTTCCAACGTTCTTCGCTCCCTGCATTGGATACCAGTGACGAAGAGAATTCATTTTAAGGTCCTTTGTTTGACTTTTAAAATTCTGAAGGGCATAGGTCCTCAGATTCTGTCCAATTTTTTGTCCTTTTATGTTCCGACACGCTCTCTTCGTTCCTTGGGCCAGGCTCTTGCAGTGGTCCCTCGGTTTAGGCTCTGTCGTGCCGGCGGCCGATCCTTTTGTGTAAAAGCCGCAGCAATCTGGAACTCCCTCCCGGTGGAAATTCGTCTGTTGGAGGATCTTATGCATTTTCGGAAAGCCATTAAAACTTTTCTGTTTTAGTCTCTCCTTTTAGCTGTCCCTATCTGATTCGGTTTTGAGTTGTGCTATGTTCTATCTTGTTAGGGCGCCAGGACGCTCCTTTGCTGGAGCAGCTGCGCGCACAATAAATACTTATAACATAACATAACATAACATGCGTCGTTTTCAAAAGGCACTGACATACTCATTGACATCTCTAGAAAGATGCTGACACAAAAGTGGCATGACTGGAGTCGGTCTTTGATTTTGGGTTAGGCCTGGAACTGCGAGCTCTGCCTCTTTAAAGAAACTGATAGAGATAAGCAAGCTTTAAAACATGTCCAAGATACATTAACCTCTAGCCGATCCATATAATTCTCTGCAACAGTACACTGTGAGTAGGCCATACTTAGTGATGTGTGTGCTTCAAACTGAAAGAGTACTTTGTCATGTTAGACTATGTGACTGCTGACATGCCTCAGATATGTCTGCACTTCTATGTCTAGTCTGACATGTGTTGTGAAGCTGATGACACTAACTTAAAAACTATAGAGTTGATTCTACCCCTTCACAAATTTTGTCACAGTTACTTCATCCTTCAATCCCACAGCCAGAGATCTTAGCTAGGCAGGAGTCACGGAAGCACTAGAACACACAGCTTAATAAGTGGTTGCTCTGTATAATGAACATCAAGTGATGCATGCAGCTTTCACTACACACATTTGGAGAGCATGAAATGTGAAACTGATGTAGTCTGCTACCTATAGGCTTCTTTGCAAGCGTCATGTTGCCCCCTAAAAGGCACTGACAAAGCAAACTGGTAGAGAAAAGTGAGGTTTAAAACATGATGTACTAACCTTAATCCTAGTCTATAAATGTATTTGCAGCAGTGTGAGTCTTACTTGAGGTAAGGTGGGCTAGTTGGCAACCAAGGAGCCTCAATACTAAAGGGGACATCATGCCCTCTCTAGTAGTGGCACAGGAGGCCCTTTTGCAGAGTGGTGAAGAAAATGGGTGTGGCTTTCCACCAGGTCTGAGCTATCTTGCTGAGTGAGACTTACTGGAAGCAACAGGAGGGGTGGTTGGCCCCGATTTACCTCTCCTGTTTTCTCCAGTAAGTCCCACTCGGCATGATTGCTAAGAGGTCTTCGAAGGCCACGCCCCCTTTCTCCACTACTCTGCAATTGCGGCTCATGGTATACTACTGGTTCAGGCATGAATTCCACTTTACTCCTGTGGGGTCTTGGGGCCAAGAAGCCATTCTGGTATCCCCTGTAAATCCTACAAAGTGGAATTCCTAAGAACTGGTTGGAGGCCCAACCCCTTTCTCCACCACTGTGTAAACACAGTTAAAAAACCTTAGTAATTCACAGAAAAAAACAAAGATAAGAGGGACATTATAGTTTTGAAATAGAATGTCAAAGAGACCTTGGAAATTCACTGAAAAATTCAAAGGTTATATTGACGTCATAGTTAGGCTAACATTTCACTCCATAAAACCAGAGAAATTCAGCAGCTTTAGTTGAGCTAACTATAACTCATGCCCCAGAAATGCACTGCTTAGGACCTCATATATTACCAAACTCATGACATGGTCAGTGGTATCACTGATGACATCACTGATGACAAACATCCCTTCAGCTTTACTGCCAGTGCAATATATCCTACAGAACTTATAAAACAGCGGACCAGGTATTCATCATGATTTGATGGAATATCCAATCAACCAAACTCTGAATTAAGTCCTCTGCCTTTTTTGTGTGTTTGTTTACTTTCCTGTGGTTGTGATGTTCAAGGCTGTACCAGAGGTATTTGTAAAAGTATTTATTTATTTATAAGATTCACATACATAAATAAATTGTGGTATTATCTTCTCCTATCCAATCATATATTTGTGATATTTTACCAGAAATAGGAGACATGCAAATTTCTTATCACAATGCCGAATACAAATAGTATATGTCCAGCGACTAGCACTCCAAAGTTTCGGAGGGGTGTTTACTATTTTGCAGTCTCCTAATTAAGCCACAAATAACGAAAGAAAGAAAGAAAGAAAGAAAGAAAGAAAGAAAGAAAGAAAGAAAGAAAGAAAGACAGCTATTCAATCTGCTATAGGATATAATGTGCTTGTAATACAGCAGGTGGGATACCTGTCACATTTGTTATGGAGTAACCCATCTACCGAACTCTAAATCAGGACCTTTGTTTTTCATGACGAGTTTGAACTCCAATTCTTTTAAATAAAACACAGCTTCATAATTGCGAATTCTTCTTTCAGATTTCAATAGCTACAGCAAAACGTCCTGCACCTAGTCATAAATTCTTCTGTTTCCCAAAAGGAATGTCCTTTTGTTTTCCAGTTGATACAGTGATTCTCACAATTTCATATCAATTGAGGTTTTCTAACTTGAGCGCTAGCAACACAAGGCTCAAAACATATAGGATAATATTCAAATATATTATCATATTTCATAAAAGGATAGGTCCACTATATAAATATAATCTGAATATTGCACTATCCCACATCTATTAGCAAATTTAGATTCTGCTTTAAATCTAGTTTAAATGGCATGGTGCTTTGGGTGCTTTGGACTTGACACAAAAGAGTGAGTAAGGCAAATATGTAACATGGATACAAATGTATTTGTGAGGCATATTGTATTATCTAACAAACAGAATCCTGTTGCTTGGAGGGATGGGTGTTGTGGTCCTAATGATGTTCTAAAAGGTATGTTATGTTATGTTAAATACATTTATATCACGCTCAGATACACGACAGAGAGTCCCGGTGCGTGCAGAGGTAAAGGCGGATGATACCAAAGAAACATCAAGAACAGGAAAGTTTTAAGGTTTTTTTTTAACATCGCATGGTCCTGGATGCTGCTGAGCGCCAAAGGAAGAGCATTCCAGGCTGCACTAGCTTTCCTAACAAGTGAACAACCTCCCAACCTGTGGCGCTTGAATCTGGGGGTCTGCAACAACAGTTGAGAGGAGAATTTCAGCTGTCTAGCTGGGGAATAGAAGGCAAATCTATCCTGAAGATACCTCGGGCCTTTACCATAAAGGGCTCTGCGGGCAATGGAAAGCATTTTGAATTGAATTTGAGCTTCCACAGGGAGCCAGTGCAGGAGCGCAAATGTGCACGCACACTGCACCCTTTTGACAGGCCAAGCAGGAGTCTGGCGGGAGAGTTTTGAACAACCAGCATTTTCTGTAAAAGGTACCCAGGAATGCCCACATACAGGGCATTCGAGTAGTCCAGGTGAGATAAGATTAAAGCACAAATCACTGTTTCCTTAGCAGGTCCTGGGAGAAAGGGAAGGAATTTTCTCAGGGAATTCAATGTACCGAAGCACGTCCTGACAAGTTTGTTTATTTATTTTTATTTTAAAAGGTTTTATATAGCGCTACTGGACCCAAGAGTATCAGAGCGCTTTACAGAGAGGTAAACACATCGAAAACAAAATTACATTGTGAGTTAAAACTAACATAGGAAAAGGCAAATTCTGTTAGACAAGGGAAAGGAGGAAAGAAAGTAACTAGGAGGTAGGTTGAAAAAAAAAGAAGTGAGAATGGGAAGAGGGAGAGGGCAAGCGAACATAGGAAAAGGAAGAAAGAGGTGAAGGTTAGCGGAGAGTAAAAATAAGGGTAGTGTCATTACAGCGATGATAGGTACCCCAATATTTGTTGTGAAAAAGCACCTTCAGTCTGTTTTTGAAGAGAGGGTGAGAGGGGATGCAGAGAAGATCTTTGGGGAGAGAGTTCCAAATCGTAGGGGCATTACCAGAGAATGCACGTGATTGGGTCTTCTTACATTTGAGTCTCAGGGGGATGAGGACAAGGGCGTTAGGGCTTCTCAAGGACCTGGAGCAATCAGCTTTTTGTAGTTTGTCAGAGAGGTAGGAGGGGGTTTTTAGGTGAAGGGCTTTGTGAGTGATACAAGCCATCTTGAAGGTGGATCTACCTTCAATTGGGAGCCAGTTGAGGTTTTTGAGGTCAGAAGAGATGTGATCAAATCGCTTACAGTCAGAGATAAGCCTGGCCGCCAGATTGATAACTGATTTAATCGGGGCAAGGTGGACTTTAGGGGTGCCTACAAGGGTGGCGTTACCGTAGTCACATCTGGAAAGTACGAGATTGGACAATGATTTTGAAATCATCAGCAGGAATAAACAGTTTTATTTTTTTAAGGTGGAGAAGGGTGAAGAGAGCACCTTTAGCTGCATTTTTAATGTGGGGGATGAGAGTAAGATTCTGATCAATGCTGTTGCCCAGGGATTTAATGTAGTTGGGGTCAGAGAGGAAGCAGTTGAGTGCTTTGATATCATAGATCCAGAGCTGGATAGGCAAAGGATTGTTTTTGGGAGTGAAAAGGATGATTTCAGTTTTTTTTTAGGATTCAGTTTGAGATGATTAAGATGGAACCTGGCTTGAACTTTGTTCAGGGTATCATTGAGGTGAAGGATGTCATGGTAGGACTTAATCTTGTAATATAGTTGTGTGTCGTCAGCATAGAGGTAGAAACTGATATTCGCTTGTTTGAGAATGAGGGTGAGTGGGTCCATGAATAGATTGAAGAGGGTTGGGGAAAGGGTAGAACCTTGTGGGACACCTAGAGAGACAGGTTGGGGGTTGGAGAGGCAATGACTGAGTTTAACTTGTTGGGATCTATTATGAAGATATGAGGTTAACCATTGGTGAACAATGCCCTCAAACCCAAAGCGGTTTTTGAGAATATTAAGAGGGTTGGGATGGTGGACAGTATCAAAGGCAGCAGAGAGGTCGAGGAGGATAAGGAGGGAGGATTTGCCTTTTTCAAGAGAGCGATGAATATCATCAGTAATACTGAGCATAGCAGTTTCAGTGCTACATCCTTTTCTAAAATCAGATTGAAAAACGTCAAGAGATTGAAGGAGATGATATGGTTGTCTAATTGGGACAGGACACATTTTTCAAGGGCTTTGGAAAGAAAGAGGAGGTAAGAGATAGGGCGCAGATTGTTAAAGTTGTTAGGGTCAGCGGTGGGGTTTTTGAGGATAGGGGAGATTTGACCTAGTTGAAGGGATGTTGAGACACAACCAGTCGCAAAGGAGGAATTGATGATATTGGTCTAAATGGGGTCAATGATGTGTTTGAGTTCCTGAACCAACTGGGCGGGAAGAGGATCTTTGATGTGTGAGGATAGTTTGAGTTTAGAGATGATGTTGAGGACAGTAGATTCAGATACTGGACTGAATACACTTCAGGAGGCATTGTTTTTAGCATGGGTGTTCTTAAAAATAGAGTCGGGTGGGGTGGAGTAGGGAGGGGTAGAGAGGGGTCCCGACATGGAAAGAGGTGTGGTGGGAGTGTTAGGGAGGTGATATTGGCTGAGGGGAGATTGGACTGGGAGAGAGTTTAATTGGGGCAATTTGGTCAAGGGCTTGAAGGATAGAATTATTATAGTGTTTAGTTAGATCATTGGTGCTGTGAGGGGGGGAGTAAGCATGTTTTGATTGAGGATTCCAAATCGCCAGGGGGAATAAGGTGAAGATTACGAGTATGTTTCATGGGTAAAGTGTCGATAGGGGTGGGGCGAGTAACGGAGCAGGTCAAAGTGAAGAGGATAAGGTGGTGATTAAACCAGTCTACGGGAAGGGCCTGGACCAGAGCCAGCCAATGGAAAACAGAGACAAGACAGTGGTGTGCCGACTGGACCAATTCATCATCTCTTTCCCAAGAAAACAGAAGCTGGGTATCGTCGGCGTAGGCCATCACCTTAGCCCCAAGAGATTCTGCTATAAAAAACAGCGGGGTAACATAGATGTTGAATGAAAGGGGACTACTAGATGAACCCTGCAGAACACCAGTGGCCAGCTGCTGAGGCTCCCAGGCACACGGGGGGGGGGAGCCAGACCTGCTGCGTGCAGGATACAAGAAAGGATCTGATCCAACCCCAGAAGGAACTAGAGAAGCCAATTTCCAAAAGGCAATTAAGGAGCAGAGAGTGCGGCACAGTGTCAAATGCTGCAGAGAGGTCAAGCATAAACAATGCAGGCCTCCCACCGGTATCCAAGCACTCTCTAATTGCTCCGTCACCTCTACCAAGGCTGATTCCGTATTGTAGGCCGCCCGGAAGCCAGATTGATCTGGATGCAGCAGGCCGAATGCCTCAACAAAGTTAGTAAGCTGATTGGTGACTACTTTCTTTCATACCTTAGCTAAACTAGACAGAAGCGAGATTGGGCTGTAATTCCCAGGTATTGAAGGGTCGAACGGCAGTTCCTTGAGGAGATGGAGAACATGTGCCTGCTTCCATGGCATTGGAACCATAGCATCACTGAGGGACATATTAATAATTCAGTTAACTTCAGGATTAATAGTGTCCGCAAAGGTGGCAAGGAGTCTGGTGGCACAAGGGTCCTTAGGGGATCCAGACTTCAAAGCTTTAAGAATTTTTAAAGTATCAGATAGATCGACCGGTGCATGTTGTCTTACATTTAAACCCCACTGTAATTCATTTTATAAGTCTTTATTGGGACAGGGGCAAGAGACAGTTATCATCCTTTTAATGCCAGTAAGTAATATTTGGCATTCAAATTGCATGCAAACAGGGAACATGCATAATAACATCTTAGAGCTTGAAGTCATGCAGCCACAAATGTATTTTTTCAACCATAGGCCAGACAGATAGGGGACCATTTCTCTAATGCTATCTTCCTAATCTTGGTGCATGATAAGAATTGCTATTTATTTTTGTGCATAACATTCAGAGCAAGCTATTTTTCTCTTGATAGAGCACCGATTTCATTTAACAAATTTATGGCAAAAAGAATGATTTTGACAACACATTTCATAACTGATGACTAATATGTGTTAAGCTTCAAGTTTTGGAATATGACAAATGCAACCTTAATTCAGATTCAGCATCAAAAAAGCATCCATATCATAGATTAGTGTATGTTATATCTTATGTGTACTTCATTAGATGTGAATCATTAATGATTATTGATCATTTGCTCTTATGATTTGATGATGTAATATTAATGAATATAAGACATTTTATGTGTAATTGCTTATCTGACATGTGAAAATTTACAAATGTATTATTTCTTATGTAACTTGTACACTGAAAATGACAAAAGAAAAGTAGGTGCTATAGGGAGTTTAGTAAAACAGGTTTTTGTGATAACATTCCTCCAATGCACATTTTAAATATGTGTACCTTAAAAGCATATACGCAAAAAACTTATATGCACTTTTCCTATGTGTGTAATGTAGACATTTGAAAAATATGTTATGAGTACCTTATGCTTACATGAATCAAATATGCCTTGATTTAAGTGTTTATTAATGTATGTATTAATGAAATGTATACCAGTTCTTATTAGTGTGAGATTCATAATGCAGCATAATTCATCATGCGTGAGCTGTATTTTATGTAGGCCGAAAACCTTGCTTCCATTTCAAAACATGAACCCATGAACTGAATAGTCTGAAATCTGTGGGAACATTTAGCAAAGTTGCCCTTTGTATTCTAACTTTCATTTTTTTCCTCAGTACCGCTTAACCGCAGCAGCAACAAAATCTGTTGCATGATAGACCAAGATGCACTGTGAAAGGACTATCGACAAATGCATAAGCAGCTTTTTCACTTACTTTCTGAAATATCTCATTGTTCATATGACTAAGCTTACAATGGTTTAAGGAAACTACGTACCTTGAAGTACTTAATTCTTCCAGATTTGTATTCTTTTTACCGCCTACATCATACTCATTCCAATGCAAAAGACCAGTAGGACAGAGTGGTCTGACATTAGTGGTCAAGTCAAGGGGTGTCATCTTGGAAACCTTTGGAGTATAACGGTTCAGATTTTAAAACTGAAGGCATGTGGCCAGATTTGCAGCAGTGAGAATAATGGTTTGTACATCTGAGGACTAACACAAACTGTAACGTAATACTGTAATCTGATGCCGACCGGTTTGCTAGTGCAGTGGAACCTGTATCAGCAGCAATATTATTTTGGGAGGCAAAGGGGATAAGACTGGTAACTCAATTACCGTCTCTAAATTGCAGTTAGTGGAACCCCCTGCCCACAAATCTAAATCGCAGTTAGTGGAAGACGCAGGACCTCCTTACATTTCCCATGTTAACCTACCCCCGACTGCCAACCTTTTGTGGCCATACTTACTGGGGCCCCTAAGCTCCAGTTGGGTAAACATGAATCGTACAATGAACTTAAAAACAAAACTAAGTTTTGGCTTAGGGAAAATAGACCTCTCCCAAGTTCATTGGACGGCCGGGTTCTCCATGTGAGACGGGTTAGCTGGATCGGTTCTAGACCTAAGGACCTAAGGGGAGATTACATTTTGGTTAACTTTAAAGACCCCAGGGTAGCCAGGTTTATTTGCAATCAGTATTCCAGTGAAGGTAGTTCAGGTTTTAGCATTCGCGACCTGGGCTACTTTAATCCCCATCTAGCAAACTCATGGCCTGCCAGCCCTCCAAATTGGGGGGGAATGGACAATGGCCATTTCCATCACGACTTTCCTCCCCCATGACCGTTTAGACAGAACATAGGCCTAAGCCCCTACTTGCCGGGGTGGGGGTGCTGACTTGATGACTACCAACCTGCTAAGACGCGACCTGGTATGACCCTTCTACCTGGGAATGGTAATTTGACCATGTCTGTGAATACACAAGGGTCCTTCCACTCTCCTGAACTCTTCACCCCTCCTTCTGCTTGTGTTCCGCATGGGGTTACTCCTGGTAGCTCCCTTCCTGACAATCAGTGCGCACTGGTGGTAACAGAGGGCACACTTATGGACCCCCGCCTTGGGCCTAGTACGCTCTTATCGCATTCCCACGCTGGGCGAGCTCTATCTAATAGCGACTTGAGGATTGTTAGCTGGAATATAGCGGGCCTCCCCAGAAACCTAGATCTCCCAGATTGGAACATCTTTATTGAGTCATTTGGGATATGCATTTTCCAAGTGACCTGGTGTCTGGAGCCAAGCCATAAAGTTGGTTACACTACTTACTTTGTTCCAGCTATCGCCTCCTCCTCAGGGAGAGGCCGCCCCTCAGGCGGTCTGCTCATCTGGGCCAGTATTGCTCTGGGTTATCAGATTAGGCTTAGAGGTTCTAAGTCTCTGGACTTGCTAAGAGTATCTCTTAGAGGGTCACCCAGAGGGCGGACTCTGGAGATTTTTAATATTTATGTTAGAGGCACCAAAGGGGGCTCGCCTTCCCAAACCCTACTGGGGCTCGAGGATGAAATTAGTCAGGGCAGTTCTGATATGTATGTCATGCTCGCCGGGGACTTTAACTGTACTTTTGAGCCCCTTGCTGCAGGTGACATTCTGGGTACCTCAGATAAGGACGCCAGGAGGGGCATTCCCCCTTTATCTATAGCGCCTATTAAGAGGTGGACCCAACGGGCTATGCAGTTTAATGCCCTATCACTGGAATTTGGCCTGAGGGCGGTGAATAGAAGAACATCTTCGGACTCAGGTGGAGCCCATACATATAATAGGGTTGACCATTCATCTAGAATAGATTACATCCTGCTGGACTTCAAGCTCAGGGGCTAATTTGAGGGATATGACAGTCCTTCCAACTGCGGACAGTGATTATAACCCTCACTCCTTCTCCTTGACCCCCTTTTGGTCGGCTTGCAAAGGCCCCCAGGAATCGTTGGTGCTGCGAACAACTGGCGAAGTCTGTCCTTCGAACTGTGGGAGGCGTTTGAAATGGCAGAAGGTTGCCCTGAATGAGGGGAAGGTTTTGGAAATAGGATCGATCATGGCTAGGGCTTGGAGCAGGTTGGATACCACCAGCTTGGACCACTATGAGGTATCTTCCCTTTTTTGCAACACTACTAAAGCCCTGGGTGAATTATTTCTAACAAATAAACGGGGCACTTCAGCTAGTGAGCACGGTCAACCCATGGGTGATCTGGGGCGGAAAAGGACTTAATTAATGCAGTCAAAAGCAAGGGAGGAGAGCTGATTCGTGCTGCAAGGAAGGAGTACAGGCACGTCATCAGCGAAGCCAAGAAAGAGTGGGTCAACCAGTTTTGGCTTGATCTGAAGGAGGCTAGTGAAGGAAGGGACTCTAGGGGATTTTGGGACTTAGTTAGGAACTGGAACAGGCCGGTCGACCCCCTGATAACATGCAATATATCTGAGGTGATATGGTTTAACCTCTTCTCCCTCCTTTATACTTCCACCCAGGAAGATAGGTTGGGGCAGTTCGATTTTCCTCCTTTGGGCTCCCCTGGGTTGGGTGAGGATTTAGCCTTTACAGCTATGGAAGTGGAGAACACGATCAAATCCCTAGTCCCCAACAAAGCAGCAGGCCCTGATGGGTTACCGGCGGATTTGCTACGCCTCAATTCAATTGAATGGGGGAAACTTATTTCTTCATTGCTTAATGCAACTTATCACGGTGCCCCTCTCCCTGACTCCTGGATGGGAGCTGAGGTCGTCTGGGGGCAAACATAACCTTTCTCCTTGTGCCCTGACTAAAGACAGGTGTTGCATCTGGGCTGGTAAAGTCCCATTGATTTGTTCCCCACTGAAATCTCCCCTGCAAGAGTCTGAAGAGGAAGGGTTCTCCCTTCCCTGTAAACTCTTATGAAGGCCTTTTGAAAACTGTTTTTGATTATACCTGCCTTCTTCTTCCATTCAGCAGTGGGGACCTGGTCCACATTTCTTGTTGTCTCCCTAGGTACATAGTTTGATACTCTGTTGCTGGTTCAGAGGGTAGCTTCTTTCCCAAACTCTCTAGGCACAATGAGCTTAGCAACCATCAAACATTACCTAAATGGCACTCCTTCAAAATTGAATTGTACAGCCCATCATAACCTTTTATGTTGCTGCCCTACACACAGCTATCCAGTGCCATGCTACAACAATCCACAAAATCCAACCCATAATTGGTATGACTGCTTTTGGCTATCCCTGAATTTCAGGCAACAAGTCTCAGGGATCAGACCAGACTTACTGATAAGGGCTTCCTTCATGGGGGCATGCTTCATTTGGCAGCTACCTCCAAGACCAATAGGCTATTCATTTAAGTAATGAGCATGTACTTACACAAACTGGCTCTCCAGTCCTTCTCTGTGACTACAGAATTGCCATCTTAAATGTTGTGACCGCTTATCTATGTCATCCTCCACCACAGTACTAAGTACCAGGTTCTTTGACGATGATTACTCTCTTACATCTCCTTGGCATTCCCTTTTCAACACTAGCATCACTTGACTGAGAGATCTCAAGTCAACCACAACTGGCTCCCCCCATGGACCAGCAGAACCGTTTTTAACTACTAAAATCAGGGCCATCTTCCTTCTTTTCCTTCAGGGCCATAGTGGCCATTTGCAACTTCTAGGGCCTCTCTGTTTGTCTGTCTTCCAGCTGTGATATGTACAAACCTTTGGAGCACAAGCTGCCCCTTGCCCCGGACAAGGCAGCGAATGAAGCTCCTGGAAGAACATACTCCTCTGGCAGTGGACCCTCTTCACTGTCATTCTCAACTCCCTCCTCCTTTTCCTCTTCATCTTTATACTCATGTGAGATGCTCTGTAGCATACACACTTCCTCGAAATCTCTTTCATCAATGTGGTAGTCCTGCTTGTTGGATTTCCTGCTTAGCCTTTGTCCTCTCTCCTTGCACGTCTTCTTCTGCCATGCTAAGGCTCACCATGTTACACAGGTCTATCTCCAGACGACAGAAATTATTTTGCAAAAGTTTTCAAATTAGAGCACAAAGTCAATAAGAAATCCCAATAGTTAATTTTTGCTGTCAATTTAAAAAGGGTTTTGAATTTCTCCTTAAATCGAGTGGTAGTGCAGAACACTAGTCCTGGACCCTACCACTAACGCTAATGTAAGAGTTTGCATTTCATTTGAACTATCCACTTCAAGTACCAATCACAGTCAATGTTATTAGAGTAAATTGAGCACAACCCCCATGGAAGTGGACAATGTGCACAGTATTTATGCAGTACCAAAACAGTAATAAAGTCAAAATACAACACAGTAAAACTTTCAAACCAAATAAGAAAAAAAAGTAAATTTTTATTTAAAATAATGGCACTAAAGTGACAAAAATCCAAAGAGGGGTATTGAAGTCTTGAATTTTCTAAATTTAAAATAGAATAGCACCAAAATGTGTTAATCGCTAACTGCATTCAATTGGTCATGATATATCAGGATCTACTTGCCATTTGAGGAGAACCGTGATAGAGCACAGGTTGGATACAGAAACCAGGTTTTATCCAGTCAGAGGTTTTACATTGGGACTTAGGGCCTGATTTAGAGTTTGGTGGATGGGCATTTATTCTGCCAGGGCAGCAGACTGAAGTACACCCTTTCCCTGAGGGAGTAACCACAGCCACATTTTGAGATGTCCGCCTGCCCAGCAGACAGAATTAGCATTTAAAGGAACAGCTATTGCTGTGGTTCCTTTGAATGGATTGGAAATTCGACAGATAACTCTGTCATCATGATGGAGCCATGTGGCACACATCCAATGCCTTTTAATTTTCAAAATGAAAATCCCAATGCAGGACTCTATTTTTGAAAATAAACAGCAATTACTCCCTCGCATGGGAGTTTTTTCCCATGGCATGTAAATCGTTTTACAGTTTTCACTGTTCCTTACTTGCAGATTTTATCTGGTGGTGATAGACAGTGAAAACTGACCATGTGTGCACCCCGCGCCAGGATACTCCCCAGTAACAGAGCGCGTTACAAAACGGTTTATACTTATACTTATACATTCTAAACCGGGTGGGTTGACACATGGCCGAACCTCTGACAGCCCATATTCTGCTGGGGTGTTAGAGGCGTATGCCAGTGGCAGAGATGGAGTAGTGTCCGCCGTCAACATACTGAAGGTCTGCCCTTCTAGAAAAGAGGTGAACAGACCTTTAGTATTGTGGAGAGGTTAATCCAACATGATTCTGTTGTTTTTTTTGTGCCAACCTACCCATTTCCCCTAACCGTGGGATTCCGAAGGAAGAGTGTCTTCTCCTAAACGCTCGCTCATTAGAAACAACATCATGTTTAGGGATCTTGTGTTAGACAGGAAGCCTTCCCTGGTTTTTATTACGGAAACATGGGCAAAGGACTCGTCTGGTCCCGATCTCATTGAAGCTGTTCCTGAGGGATATTGCCTAACTCGTCAGGACAGACTGACCCGGGTGGGAGGAGGGTTAGCAATCCTTTACAAGGATCATTTTCATTGCCACACTGTCCCTATTTCAGACCCTACGGACAGCTTTCAAGCCCTATTCTTTTACTTAAAAAGTGGCCATAGTGTCTTTTTTAATGGAATCTTGGCCTATCGTCCTCCTGGTTCTCGTACCGACTTTGGTCAACGGCTTCTTCATGTTTTAGAACCCTACTTTGGTCGTAAAGATTTCACGATCTTGGGTGATTTTAACTTTCATTTGGAGAAGCCTGATACTAAGGAGACTATCTCTCTGCTTGAGGCCATGTTAGCATGCGGGATCGCCCAGATGGTCAGAGGGGCTACTCACAGAGCAGGCCACACGCTCGATGGAATTTTTTCCAATGATGAGAGGTTGACAATTAAGGATTCCATCCCTCTATCATGGTCAGACCACTTGGCAGTTCCATTTGAGCTATCCTGTCCTTCCTTTCACATGTCCAAAAATATCTTAAGTAATAAGGAACTGTGCAGGAGTTTTAAGAATATTACTAGCAGCACCCTTGCCCCGTGGGTACCCAATCTTCTCATATCCCAAGGGGAAAGTGTCTCTATGACAGTGACACAGTTTGAAAGGACTGTGACTGAGGCACTGGATAACCTTGCCTCTATCCAATTACGCCACTGAGCCAGGAAAAGGCCTTCAGCCCCTTGGTTCTCCGAACATCTTAGACTTCTTAGACAAGAAGTAAGGAGGCAGGAGCGACTATGGCATTCTGGTTGGGATCCGAAGGATAGGGAAGCCCATAAGACTATGCTGAGGAACTATAAAGGAGAAATCATAAAGGCCAAACAAGAACATTTAACGGCCCTGACAACCTCAATGTCATCTCCTAAAGAGCTCTTCAGGGTAGTGGACTCCCTTATTACCCTTCAAACCCCTGATCCTGTAGTGGCATCCCAAGAGCTCTGCAATAATATTGCCTCTTTTTTCCAGGCTAAAATTGTAGACATTTACTCTGCCTTGGAGCTGCAGAGATCTTGTATTACTGGGCCCCCTGCCCTGGGAGCCATGGACCATGTCTCGACAGAAACATCTCCTGTAGGAACCCTAGATTTTTTTCCCCGTCTCTCTCTGGAGGATCTGGACAACCTCCTTAATAAAATAAAATCTGGTTCCCCCTTGGACGTATGTCCACTTAGGATCCTCAAACAGTGTAGAGATATCTTTCTGCCCCCATTGGTTGATATTATGAATAAAGCCATGAGAGATGGCCTTTTTCCCACCCAATGGAAAAACGCGACGGTAAAACCCCTACTTAAAAAGGCCTCTCTGGACCCTGCGGTTCTAAAAAAATTCCGGCCCATTTCACTCCTCCCGGCCCCTGCAAAGATGCTTGAAGCACACCTTAATAAGAATCTTGCGGCATACATAGAGAACCCGGGTTGTCTTGACTCCTCACAACATGGATTCAGGAGGGAGCACAGCAACGAGTCTGCCCTCACCATCGTGCTGGGTAATATCCGCACGCGTGTCGATGGAGGCTAGACCACCCTCCTGATCCTTCTTGATCTGACGGCGGCCTTTGATACCCTTTCTCCCTCAGTATTAACAACTCGGCTGAGGGAGGTTGGGGTTCAGGGGGCAGCCTTAGACCTACTCACTTCTTTCCTCAACCATCGAGCACAAAGAGTGAAGTTGGGGGAGTACCTATCTCCATCCCTGCCTGTGCAATGTGGGGTCCCTCAGGGGTCGGCCTTGAGTCCGACCCTATACAATATCTATGTGACCCCACTTGCCAGGCTAATTAGATCTTATGGGATGGAGATAGTATCATAAGCGGACGACACCCAGATCCTCGTCTCTCTCTCCCAATCAGGTGCCCCGACTGCCTCCAATTTTAGATCTTGTATGGAGGCAGTCGGGAAATGGATGATTCACAATTCATTAAAACTGAATGGAGAGAAGACGGAGGTGATGGTGTTTGGAGGGAAAGAGGATGTTTGGTCATCTAGCTGGTGGCCAGACTCATTAGGAGCTTGCCCCACCCCTACCCCCTCTGCCAAAAATCTAGGGGTCATGATTGATCCCGCCCTCAATCTGGATAAACAGGTTAACAGAACCATCTCTACCTGTTGGGGTATTATCCACATCCTTAGGAGGATCAGACACTATCTTCCCTTGCAGGCAAGAAAACAGATCACTGTTGCCTTGATTGGCTCGCGGCTGGACTATTGCAATGCGCTGTATGTGGGACTGAGTAAAAGTCTACTGCAGCGCTTGCAGGTAGTCCAGAATGCGGCTGCCAGGTTTGTCCTCGACCTTCCCAAACGGGCCTCAGCCACAGCGGCTAGAAAGCTGTTACACTGGCTTCCTGTTGAGGACCGTATCCAATTTAAGATTCTGTGCATGACCTATAGGGCATTAGCCAAAAACAGTCCCACTGGTGTAGGATCCATCTTGTCCCATTACACCCCTGCTAGGAACCTACGCTCCTCGAGCAGACTTTTACTGTCAGCCCCTCGATTCAGGAGAACTAAATGGGGGGGTAGGGCTTTTTCCAACTTGGCGCCCAAATGGTGGAACTCCCTCCCACTGGAATTAAGATCCCTACCCACTCTCCCGGCCTTCAGAAAGGCCCTGAAGACTCATCTTTTCGTGCAGGCCTACATGTAATGGTGATATGCCCTTGTTTTGATATACGTTGTTAGGCGCCTTGATGCCTTTCGGGTTACTGTCTGCGCAATATAAATTTTATTCAAATCAAATCAAATCCCACAGCAGGAACAATTCTAATTTCACACCCAGGGAAGGTCACTCACTGGCTGAATACTTCTGGTGCATTCACTTGGTCAAGATTTCTATGTTTGGACTTAGTTACTTTTTCAGAGCTAGGAGTCCTTTAGTGAAGCAAGGCTGCAGGCAGTAGACAAAAAGGGCTTGACAAGGCCACATCCCTTCTTCGCAAAGTCCTGCTGATTTTGATTTTCTACCGTGGAGAAGCTCAGATGGGAGAAATCTGAATCTTCATTCCAGGGACAAATGCCCAGATGCATCAAAGAAAATTGCATTCGCAAACGGTGCGAATCGCAAAATTCGGCCGTTTGCGAATGCAATTCATGCTGTTGGAATGCATCATTTTTTTTTCCGCATATTTTGGAATCGCAATATCAATTGCAATTTCTTTAAGAAATCGCAAAAATTGCGATTCTGAGTGAAATTGCGAAAAAATGCAATGCATCAAAAATCGCAATTTGCGATTTTTAAAAAAATCGCAATTTGGAATTCTTAAAATTAGAAGTTCAACCTGGTGCTAATTTGACTAACTGGTTAAACTGCATCTGTCAATCATCTGTGCAGCATATAAGGACCTCATTGACCTTGACCCAGCCTTTCAAGATGGCTGCACTTTACTTTTTGGCACGCAGGCAGAGGCTGAGAGTAGCTGCAGGATGGAGGAGAAGGCTCATACAGGAGAGAATCTTTAGAGTGCGCATAACCTTATTGGGCCAGACTGAAGCAGAGATATTTACTAAGTATAGGCTGAATGGCACTTTAATATTAGATTTAATCCATGAATTGGACCCAATTCTGCAGAGGCAAACATGCAGGACACAAGCTATACCAACCCATGTGCAGGTATTGTGTTCATTGCACCTCCTTGCATCTGGGTCATTTCAGGGGGTAATAGCCATTGCTGGTGGTGTGTCCCAGAGTTCACTCTCCAGATTTTTTAATGCCTTTCTAAATGCCATGTTACAAAGAATAAGGTTTCATATTAAATTCCCTAGCACACCACAGGATTTAATGAAGACCAAACTGGATTTCTACAACATGGCTCAATTTCCGCATGTTATTGGCTGTATAGATGGCACACATGTCCCCATTTGCTCTCCCTCAGAAAATGAATATATTTATCGCAACAGGAAATGCTTCCATTCACTTAATATTCAAGCTGTCTGTAATTCCAAAACCATAATTACAGACCTAGTTGCTAGTTACCCAGGAAGTGCCCACGACTCCTTTATTTTTAGACATAGTGCCATTCATGCTAGACTGCTTGCTGGTGAATTTGGAGATGGATACCTGCTAGGTAAATGTTTCATTCCACTCAACACACTTTCAACTGATCTTCACACATTTTTGCTTACATTACATTTACATTGCTTTCTATTGCAGTGAGGTCTTACATTTTAACTCCATACCTAAACCCAAGTACAAGGAAAGACCAGCACTACAACCAGGCTCACATATCAACCAGGAATGTGATAGAGCGGACCTTTGGAGTGATGAAATCACGCTTCAGAATACTTCATAAAACTGGTGGAGCATTGCAGTACCAACCAGACATTTGCTGTAAAATAGTAGCAGCATGTGCAATGCTACATAATCTAGCAACTGAGAGAGGCATACAACTTGATGAAGACGATGTTTTACCTCCAAATGTTAATCAGCCTCCTCAACCACAAGCAAGAGCAAATGGTCCAGAAGCAGCAGAGGGGAGAAGGAGAAGGACAGAGATCACACAGCATTACTTCTGAATGAGGTAAGAAATACTCAGAAAATGTAATTTTGTTGCAAGCTATGTGAAATTTAATTCAAAATGAAACTGAAAAGCTTTAGTTTTTGGACTTTCACTGTATCCCAAACTTAATTGTGGCCTTTTAAATCAGAGATGTACAAATGAAAAGCATTGAATCTCAATCAACTTAGACCTCATGAATACCACTCAAGAGGCATCAAAATGTCATTTCTTATGCCCACGCACTCCTAATGCCTTCCCTGGACTTTTCCCAGTGTGCATGTTGAAATTAGTGGCATCATTCTGCTTTCTATTACTTCACCGTGTGCCACTCAAGCAATGCTCAGATGTGCCACTCACAGCACTGCCGGTACCACTCTCCCCCATTGGTATAGCTAATATATACCCCCCTCAGCGTAGATCTACTGAAATAATGCCACTAACGTTGGATTTATTTTATATAAAAAAGGAAACATTCTAAATCCAACAATGTTGAAAACGAAATGGAACCCTGTACTAAGAAAAGCCAAAATCCCTAAAAATAGAAATAATTGGGGTATTTCGATTGAAAATAGGTTCTCGGCCCTTTCGGGTCTAAGCCAATGTGATTGACTCGAAGAATCGTGGAGCTTAGGAAAAGCTAAGGTTGTAGAGGTTAACTACGGAAGCAATAGTACTCTTACGAAATCAGAAACAGATTGTTGTGAGGGCAAGGTCCCCGACCATAGAGATTATACCCCTAGTACAGTAGTGAACAATCCACCAGTTATTCATACTAGTATTAATGGTGAGGAAACTACTTCTCCATCCCCCTTGCTCCCCTTTAATGAGAGCATACTTTCACACGAGGGGAATATTGAAGCGAAAGGTAGCATTAAGCTCATTTCATGGAATATAGCGGGTATCCACCATAAATTAGAGACTCCCGAATGGTGCGAGTTCATTGACCGTCATGATGTTATCATGCTGCAGGAAACATGGTCAGTGGCACCAGTTTTTCGCCAGGGCTTCCTAAATTTTCATGTACCTGCAAAAAAGAATACTAAGGGGCGCCCTTCTAGGGGTCTAATCATATGGATACGCCAATCATTGCAATGCACTATCAAGCAGAGGCACATTATTAACAGTGACCTACTCTCTATAGTGCTCACCTGGGCTGATGGTCATAATCTGGCAATATATAACATCTATGCCAGGGGAACCCAAGGGCGCACATTTTCTGAGGTGATAGGAGCTTTAGATAATGATCTAGAGACGCTACCTCCGCAGCATACTATCGTGGTGGGGGGAGACCTAAATACAACATTTGAACCTCTAGGTTGTGAGGATAACGATCTGGCCCAAGAGGAAGATACCAAATGGGGAATTCCCCAGTTAAACCTCCCGCTGGTAAAAAAGTGGACAGAAGTAGCAATTCAGGCTAAAAGTTTATGCCTATCCAGAGGATTGAGGGCAGCCAATGGCCGCACCTCCTCTAATCTACAGGGTAAGCACACCTTTGATAATTTAAGATCAAGTAGCAGGATAGATTATATTCTTATAGATGTCAGAGGTTGGCACAAAGTGGTCGATATGCAGGTGATTCCAAGATTGGAGAGCGATCACAATCCCTTGTGTTTGCTCTTCAACATGGAACAAAGTGTAAACTCAATAAACCCGGCTAGGGATCTTACGTCATTAGACGTTGTTACATCTAACAATCTCCGTCACATTAAATGGACAACTTTGGTAGACAACCCTGGGGATATGCAGGCCCTAGAGGGGATAGTTATCGAAGAGGTAACTAGACTACAGATTCTTATTAATGATATACATTTTAAACAGTTGATTGAAGAGTCACAGCCAAAGTTTTTTGCTAATATACAGAAGTTATTCTTTAAAGAAACCAAGAAGAGGAAGGGTGTTAGACCTCCTATAAAGAGAGGATGGTAAGACCATTCCTGTAGAATAGCGAGACAAAATCTCAGTGTAGCGCTGAGATCTAAAATAGGAGTTTTAAAGGCCAGGGATGAATACAGAAAAACACAAATCAAGGCAAAAAAATTGTGGGATGAGAATATATGGTTAGACCTGAAGAAAGCATGTGCTGACAAACATCAGAAAGCGTTTTGGGCCATTTGAAAGTGGGGCTCTGGGGGAATAGCTGATTGCCTGAAAAATCATGTAGCAAAAGAGGCTTGGGTGGACTTTTTTAAACCTCAATATGCAGACAATTTGGTATCACAAATTGATTACCCTCCAGTAAGGGTATTTTATACCCATGAACTATTCACATTGAAAGACGTAAATGAGGCAATGGATGGAGTAACCAGAGGAAGGGCGCCAGGAATTGATGGAATACCGGCGGATGTGTTCCTATCTGACAGGGCCAGCTGGTGTAAATATTTTGTCTGGCTCGGTAATGCCATCGCACAAGGAGCAAAGATTCCAGCAACATGGAAAGGAGCGGAAATAATACCTGTCTACAAAAAAGGGGACAAGGCTTTACCAAGCAATTATAGGCCCATCAGCCTTATCGATTGTGCACAAAAACTGATGGGCAGGATGATACAAAGCAAAATACAAGCCTGGATAAATGATAAGGATATCCTCTCCCCGTATCAAGCTGGTTTCCGCCCTTTAACCAGCTCTGTCGACCAGGTGTTCCACTTTTTAACTATGTACTGGAAAAACGTAACCTTGCTAAATGGCCCACTGTTTGCTGTTTTCGTTGACTTGAAGTCAGCGTTTGATTTAGTTCCCCGGCAAAAGCTATGGGTTGTCTTACGGGATCTCGAAATAAGCCCTGAATTACTGACTTTGCTTGTAAGGATGCACAAGAACAACTATGCCCGGATTAGATGGGGTGCCCAGGGAGATATCACGGAATCATTCCCCGTGGATAGAGGAGTGAGACAGGGCTGCGTCCTGGCCCCCACTTTATTCTCCCTCTATATTAATGGCATAGTTGACTTTTTGAAGCAATTCCCGACGGATGCCCCATTACTTGATGGGGAGCCAGTTCCAGTACTAATGTTCGCAGATGACACCTTGCTGGTCTCTGGGACCACTAGCGGATTACAAAAAACAATAAACGCTTTTGGTGACTTCTGTCGGATCCGGGGCTTGGAAATAAATACATCAAAGACTAAATTTATGAATCTGAATCCCGCTAAGAAATTCAAGGGGAAAATGATCTATAATGGGTCTTTTCTGGAGGAAGTGAACGCTTTTACCTACCTAGGCATCTCCCTAAATGCCAACATGAACTGGAAATCCCATATGGACTCTGTGGTGCTAAAACTTAATCAGCTGGCAGGGGCAATAGCCCAAAAGCACAAATCTTCATTCACAAGACCTATCCAGCCAATAATGGAGATTTACAGTATGAAAGTGCAGGGCGCTTGTCTTTATGGATCAGAATTATGGGGTTTCACCAATTTGAACTCATTAGTTGTCGCAGAAAACAAATTTCTTCGCCGCATAATTGGTGTTCCCCAGAGTACCCCCTCGACCCCACTTCAATATGATCTCGGGAGGAAAAAGATCGAGGATATGGTCAGACTGCGTCCCCTCCTATATTGGAGGCGTGTAAAAACTACTCCTGTGTTGAGCCACTACGCAGCTGCCCTTTCGGATGTTGTTAACTCTGACACGTTTCATAAAGTACTCTGGCTCAAAGAAGTAAGGAAATTACTCCAAAAACTGCACCTTGAGCATTTGTGGACTGCAGTAGACCCAGATGATTTTCCATCAAAGACCACATTGAAAAAAATGTACTGGGACATGATAAATAACACTGTATTGATTTCCAACCAACCATCTGTGTTGACATCCCAGTTCTTGGAATTTAAAACTATTCCAAAACTTGAACAGTACTGGGATTTGATCACTAAGATTCTAGAAAGGAAATTGTATTTTCAGTTTAGAATTGGCTCTTTACCCCTCAATGCCGTCACAGTTAAATGGTCTTCTGATAATGTAAATACTTGCTTTTACTGTAAAACACATGTAGAGGACTTCCCACATTTTCTGTTCGTATGCCCATTATATGCTGCCCCAAGAAGCAGATGGTTAAAGCCGGCTTGCAGAAATTTGGGGACAAGGAAATATTTAGAGGCGCTAAGGATTTTAAAATCAAATTGTGCCCCCAACCTCGCAATTGCTGTAGCTAAATATATGGGGTGGGCTTGGATAATACGTACGCGCACTTTAAAACTGTAATGAACTATTTGAATGACAAACTTATTTTACCTAAACCTTGTGCTGTGACCTGATTTTACAAATGTATAATTTTATTGAGTTATTCGTCAACAAAGTATAAAATGTATGAAATTTAATATGTATTTTAACATTCTAGAGTAGTATTTATTCTGTTTAGCTTAGGGACATATGCTTTTATGACAATGTTGTCGAATACATTTTTTAACCCCTTCCATGCGGCCGCGATTCCCCTGGTGTGCTGTAAACAGCACGAACAGGGGCGGGCCGTGACGAACCCCAGCCGTCATCAGCACACGAGCACCGTAGTGCATGACGGCTGGGGTTCGTCATCAGCATGGAAGGGGTTAAACTGGAACTGGTATTTGCTTTTCTGGGGATGCCTTGGACTGTGAATTTGCTGATGGCTCAAAGGTAGACCCCACTCCTTTTTGAATATGTTTAAAGGTTTTCATCAGGAGTACCTGGGTTGAAAGGGTCTGCTTGCAGAGGGCACGTGTACAATTAGAAAGGCAAGTCATTTCCCTATTATGGGCCTGCATGTTGGTCAGGAGTCGAACCTGCCTTTTACCACTGATTTTTTGATGTTTCTGCATCATTGTGCACATGGTCCCCAAAGAATTAGCAATATGGTCAAGCTTCAATGCAGATGTTTCATGGCCTGTCTTTATTACATTGATCATTTTATTCATACGGGTAGCTAATGTACCCATTTGTTTTGCTGATATGTCCCAGTTTTCCTTTAATAATCCTAATGTCTTTGCCTTGCAGGCGCTGTACCTTTAGTATTTTGTCCTCAACAAGATTGCCAGTGATGGGACCCTCTCCAACCTGACCACTTTCACGCACAGTACCTCGACGCAGAGTAAACTGCTGAAGTATCCTTCGCCTACTCATCCTTGAATTTGTGACTGTAGGAGTGCGTTGAGGCTGAGTTTCTGGAACATTGACATTCTGCTCAGTTTCTGAATCTGTCTGGAGCAGTTGTCGCACTCTCTGTCTTTCACATGGTTGTGAATTGGCTGCTGAAGTACTGGGAGCATTTTCCAACTGTTTTTCATGAAATTCTTGGTTATGGAAATCCCTTAAATCCTGCTCAATCAGGTCTTGCAGTGCCTCTATGATTTTAAAAAATGCAAACATGTTGTTATTTAAGTTTGAACTTCCCTTTCAATATGTAATAAAATCTAAACATTTTGTCAATGAAATGAATCTAGTCTCATTCATGATATTTGTTGATATCAATGTTTTATAAAAATGAAAATGTATTCTTTGTGTGCATGATGGATTCATAAAAACTACAACTCCCATAATGCACTGCTTTCAGTTAACTAACATTACTTGGAGTTTGCTGGTGACACACACAGATCATTTCATACACAACTCAATTACAATGTTGATAATACATCAGCAGTCATAAATTAATGGTCTCCATTCAGACATTGAAAAGCACATACAATTTGCTTACCTTTAGAAGGAGTTGGAATCTCAGATGTATCAATGTTTGTTACTTCAATTACAGCCTCAGTCAAAAGTGTGGCTTCCACCATTTCTTCCAGGGGAGTGTTGGGTCTATACCTGGGTGTTCCGCCTCCAGTAAGCTTAGCAGATTTCATTCTCATTGCAAGCTTCTCTTTTGCACGGCTGCGCAGGTCATACCATCTTTTTTGTAGATTGTTCATATTGCGATGTGCCACTCCTACTGCATTGACCTTTGATTGTATGGCAATCCATAGGTTCCTTTTAACAGCCTCAGGGACCTTAAGAGACAGCTTACCAAAAAGCTGCTCCTGTTTTGCAGTCACCTCCTCAATGAGGATTTCCAACTCTTGATCTGAAAACTTAATTTTCCTTTTTCTGGCTGGCCCCTCTTCAACTGGATTCTCATTTTCCATTTTGAAACAAATGTGAGGCACAGACTGCAGCAGCAACCTCCAGGGAAAGCTCACACAGCAAACTGCCAAAGCACACCTTCAAACAAGGGAGCAGCTGCGCCTGATTGCTGTACTGGCTTTCAGGCAGTTGAGTCAATGAGATTGATCATGTGTGTAAATTCGCAATTAAGAATTCGCGAATTTCATGCGATTCGGTAAAAATTGCGATTTTTACCGATTCGCATAATATTTGCAAAAATAATGATGCATTGCCATTTGCGATTCCTTATTTGCGATTCCTTATTTTTCGCAAATAAGGAATCGCAAATTAAAACGTTGATGCATCTACCCAAAAGTGCTTTGATTGGATTTGACTGGCAAGTTTGTCCCGGTCCTCCGGAGATCTTGCAGGTGAAAAAGTTTCTAAGTACAGGTTTTCAGCAGTTGTAAAATAAGTCCAGCCAGACAAAGTCAGGATCTCAGGTACAGCATCTGGTGGTCAGGACTCACTGCAGAAAAGGCCAACAGCAATATCCAAGGCAGGTCCATTTAGAACTCATCAGCTCAGCAGCTCCAGGAAAGGTATCCTGTATCAGCTTGGGGTAATACTATAAATTGACAAAGTGCTGCATCCCACCAGATACCTTCTGGATTACATTTGTACAACACCCAAGTCGAAGAAACCACTCCAGTCTCCTAGACAGACCACACCCTTATCAAGTCCAGCATACCCATCCCCCTCCAATGTACACAAAACACTGTTAGAACATACTGCCAAAACCAGAACAAAATCCAGGACAAGGACTGAAACACTACCCTCAAACACTACCCTCAATGCTTAAGACCCAAAATCAGTACTAACCTCCATGACAACATCAGAAATTTCAACAACTGGATCACCTTTTGCACCGACACCCCCCCCCCCCCCTCAAATACAGCATGATGAGATTCTGATCCCAAGCCAGTTGGTACACAGAAGACCTAATTCTGATGAAATGCCACTGCAAACAACTGGAGAGCAGATAGAGAATAAACAAGGATGACACATATAGGAGCACATTTAAGTCAGCCCTGAATTGTAATCAACAACTGATGCAGGCCAACAAACACACTGTCTTGACAGACCACATCGAGGCAAGCACCAACAGAAGCTGGGCCATCTTCACCATCCTGAAAGAATTCACTTTACAAGCAAATACATTCAGCTCCACCACCCACTCTCATGACCTCTGCAACAATCTCTCCCTTTTCTTCAGCAACAAATTCAACACCACATATAGCAACATTAACCCTCAAGGGGACCTAACAGACCTTGCCTATGCTTCCGATCTCATCATAAGAACCAACACTAACCATATGGCACACCATCACTTAGGAAGAAACCACCACTACCATGAACTCCATCCACTCCGAAGCCCACCCAGTCAACATGTCACATATGCTTAGCAAACTTTCCAGACAACTCCACTTGGCCAGACTCCTTCTCTTCACATCCTATGCATGCTGAGAACCTGATATGACTGTGAATCCTTCTCTTATGTCCATCCTAAATTGTGAATCTACCAGCTGCTACCCATCCAAGCTTCCTCCTAACTTGCGCTTTGAGTAGTCTCTCTTGACCCTAAGCTGGCTAGATTCACATCTGCTCAGTGCCATTATACCATCTTGTTAGATAATATTCTTTACAAATCGCCATAACATACTATAACATACCATTGCATAACATACCATAGCATAGCATAAGATGACATAACTAAAAAAATTTAATTTGTCATAATTAACCTCATGCAAATTTTGGGGGTGCAGAGATTATGACACCCAAAAAATACTTGCTTCTTTAAACGCTATACGAGTTGGATTTCTGATCCCTTTATAAATGGTGGTTTACACGGAGTTCACTATTATAGGGGAATATGAGTTAAAATTATGTTGGAAATAAAAGGTATATTTAATTGAATATAGCTTATTCCAGATAGAGTCTGGAGATATATGAACAATTGATTGATCTGCAACAGTGCAACTAGTGACCAGCGCAGCCCGCACTAGACAGGGTTTCACATCACTTACTTTCAGTCTGTCTTTTTTTGTCTGTGCAATTTATAAACTGTGTTTTTAAATTCCTAATGCATGTTCTTTCCAATCCATTAGGTTGTGAACTCATATTAATAGAATGGTATATATCAGCGGTAAAACATATGAAATATAATATAAAAAAAATGATTTGCTTAGAATTTCAGAACCTTATTTACAGTGGTGTTGACTTAAATTTGTAGCAGCATTCAAAATATCCTTTCATGCTGTTGAATTATTCAATAACTCCATTCAAGTAATATTATAAAACATAGGCAATTTTGACAATTTTTGCAAAGGAACAAAATTGAATGATTTTTCCTTTTATTACAATGTGCTTGATGGAAGGAAATGTGCCTGTACTTGTCACATACAAACTTTTCTTACTTTGCTCCTAAAACTTATGTAAAGACAGCACACATTATATGAGCAAAACACATTACCTAATTTTGTTAAAGGACCGGTTCCCTCCCTTGACCACATCTTATTAAGGATGTTATAGGGAAAAATGTTACCGAAATATATTTAATATCATTCATAGTGCTTGCATTGGTTGTGTATGGGCCGCGATATTCAAAATTACACCTAGCTTTCAGTTTCATTGAATATATTTCATACGCCTGTCAATCACATTGAATAATAATCTATGAAAGCAATGAATCTAATTTTTTTCTTCCCATTTTTCAAATAGAACATTACGACCAATAAAAAAATCGTTTAGTCAAGTTTTCGCAAGTACATCTCTATACAGCATCCCATTCAATTCAATTAACATATTGCAGAATAAAAGGACACAATTAGCACAGCACCCAAATATTGATATGTAAAACCAGAAACCAGTTCAGAACATTTGTAAATCTACCGGAATCAATTAAATACATGAAGGAGAACCTCAATGGTGCAATTTAACATAAACATTAAGAAAGTCTAAACCAATGTCTTTAAAAAGTGTCAATTACTGGGTGCTTATATCAAAGATTACTACTGCAGTAACACTGATAACGTCGTGTGTCATGAGAAAGGTTTTTGATGATCTTTGCAGGAGGTCCTTCCTTGTCTTTTTTCCCTTTATTCTGCTGGTCCTCCTAGTTTCTGCATTTGAGTACATTTTGAGGAAGGGGGAAGTAATTCGGAGGGACTGACCAAACTCTAGAGCATCAAGAACACCGTTTTATTCCTCCTGATCTTCTGTTCGGGAAGTACACAAGATAACTCACCACAGAAGTCCCCAGAAGAGTGTACCTGCCTAGTATCATAGTTGCAAAATCATCAGTGGTATTATTCAAAGCAGAGGATATTCAAGAATAGCCTGTATGAAACAATGGATCTCTTATCGATCTCAGGAATCTAACATCAGATTAGAAGTGTGCATGGAACAACGCAATACAGCAGGTTAAGGCTTCTGAAGGACTTTGAAATACCAAGTCAGCCTAGCTGTAGCACTGTATGTACAAGCTGAAGTGTACAAGACCCGAGACATGTTGAAAGGGCTACGTGTCTGGATGGTTCACTTTTTTATGTCACAGTTTTAATAAATATCTTGATAAGTGTCTCAAATCCTATCTGCTTTTTTTCTATATTTTGTAAAGTCTCTTAGTACATTTCTGGCTCTGTTTCTAACTGTTTGGCTCTATAAATATATATGTAAGGGGTGCCATGGATTGTTTTTCGGGTGAGCCAGTCACTGTTAATTTGCATAAGTGAGCATTTGCGCGTAAAACTGTGCATATACCTGTCTACAAATTCCATATGCAAATATTTTTATACACATACAGTTTACCCTCTGGCCTAGATAGAGGCTACCTTATGGGTGTCTTCTAAGTAGTACTACAGCAGATGGGGGGACCCAGGGAGAGCCAGGCGCAAGCGGGTCTCTCCCTGGGTGCGTTTGCGCGAGAGTCAGGGTAACAGGTGGGGACTGATTAGGGGAGTAGATAAAAGGGAGTCAGGCTGGCGGTTGGGAACTGCGTGGCGGGAGGCAAGGGAAGGGAGGTTTTTTGTTTTTGCGTCGCGCTGTACCTGGTGATTTTTGTTCATGGAGGAGGCGGCGGAGGTGCGGAGGGCCGTGCAGACTCTCTGTGAGGCCGGGCGAGAGGACCTGCTGCGGCCTGGTGTGCCGGCGGAGGCGTGGGTCGGGCTGTCCCGCCCCCCTTGCAGGGCTTCGGAGGGTGTTTCCAGGGCAGTGACGGCATGTTTGTCCCCAGGCCCAGCGGAGGAGGAAGACGGCGAGGCGGCCATGCTGGCGGACGGGTCTATGCCGGTTCCGCCCCCCGCAGCTGCGGAGCCCCCGCCGTGTGTCCCGGGCGCCCTCCAGCAGGTATGTGCTTTACCGATATTTAGTGCTGGTCTACGTGGGGCGCCCGGGGGGAGGCGGGGGCGCTCTGTGGGCCGGCAGGCTCAGCGCTCAGGCGGTCTTGCCCCAGGGAAGTCTGGGAAGCAACAGGCGGGTCCCAAAGCAAAGCAGGGGCGGAGCCTGGAATTAAAAGGGCATGCACGGTCTCCTTTCCCTGCTGCAGTGCATGTGGACGCACCAGCTTCCGTGTCTGCCTTGCCGGAGGGGGTTTCCCCGTATCTATGGGGCAATGGGCAATGTTACCTGCTCTCACCTGCCACGCCGGTGCCTGGCCCTGCCCCCCACCACACTTTTGGCTCCCCACTACAGGGATGTGCAGATTTTGGGCCACCCACTGCCGCGCTGCCTGCATATCCCCCCACTGGGGCTCCTACCCAGGCTACTGTTTTGGACCCAGTGGGTGCTGTACCCCACATACTGCCCCCCCCGGCCACCAAGTCTGCGGCCCCCGGTGCGTCTAGCCCCCACACTGCGCCCTCACAGCCCCTGGCTCCGGGTGGGTTGGGTCTGGTTCACAGGGGGGCGCCCCTGGTTTCTGGTCAAGCACTGTTCCCGGTCCCACGGGGTCGGCCAGGTGTCCTTCAGGGTGGACCTGCGACTGGGTCGGGTGGTGTCACTGGTCTGGCGTCGGTGGTTCGGTCCTCGAGGGGTGCTTGCGATTCCGCAGTAGGGGAGGATGGTTTTGCGAATTCTTCATTGTCTGGCTTGAGCGGCCGCAGTTTTCAAGCTGCGCCTCCGGCTGGGCGGCTGTTGGCTGGTTCTACGGGCCCGGGAACTGTCCCAACGGCTGTTTCCAGTGGTGGGCTCACAGGGGAGTTATCTGGAGCGGATAGCTCTTCTGCAGTTTTGCGTGAGCACAGCATTCAGAACATTGACTGGCAGTTTTATGATGGGGGTATTGGTGATGGAGCTCTGCCAAGTGGCAGTACGCAAGTTGCATTTTCTGACGAAGCTTTCTATGGGAATTTTCATGATGATGATTTGGAAGAAGGGGAATTGAGAGATAAAGATGTTGGGCTTTTGTCAGCACGGGCCCAGAGGGGCGGGTTGGGGCAACCCCCTGTTTCTCGTGTTTTGCAGGAGTCTCGTGCGGACCATGCAGAAGTGCGAGGGGCAGTGCGGTCTGGACCTTCTCAAGGGGATTGTGTGGCTGTTCTGAGGAAAATTAAATTTTTGGTCATGTTATGTTCCCTAGCGCGTACCCCACTGACTCCATGTACCAGCTTAAAGTGCATGTAACTTCCCTCCTGTGCCAGCTATGAAGACGCAAATACATTTGCGTCCAACGTTAACTTGTCCTCTTTCAGATCCACCATGAATGGATTATATAGTCCGTTCCTAAGTATGCTATGCCACCGTCTTTTTGTAGTACACTTTACATGTTTTCCTGCTCTAGCAGAGTAGGCCCTGAATTTCTGCCATCGAACCTCTTTTTTGGCTCCTGACTCTGACAGCCTCTGCCCAGGCTACCTCTGTACCCGTGAACTCTGACTTACTTTCAGCGCGGCCCCTCGCGCTCAGCTCAGCCTGCTTTCTGCCAAGACTGACTATAACCTTCGAGTTATCTGTTCCGCTCCTCGAGAATGCATTCCTGCCTACTAGCTCCAGTAAACATCCTCTCCAGCTGCAGAGCCAAAGGGCCGACCTGTCTCAATGCAAGTAATTCATAGCCTCTGTTACCATGCTTCCATGGAAGGCCCCGTGCCCCCACGCTTCACATGTAGACACTCAGGCGCTTATACACGCATCCACAGTAGCATAGAATAGCTTCTGCCCTAGAGACCTTTCCGCCCAGATAGTATGGTTCCTAAACATCAGATATCAGATATGATAGAAGTACAAGTTGATCTGACATGCCAGACTTCTGTCTCTCTCCGTCAACCACAGTCGGAGCAGTTGCCAAGAGGTAAGGATGGGTGGTGGGCCGTGTGGCAACCAAGGGAGAGTCTCCCTGTTAAGAGTACAAGATCAATTGGTACGGGTGATGGGGTTGTTGGTGAGCGAGTCGCTCTGGCACCGAGGCTTGAGCGGCCGGTGATTTCGAATGTTTCTAGTGTGCAATCTTCAAGGGAAGTTTCTACAGCGGGGACTGGGGGGGCTGCTACCACATCTGTTACGGAGGATAGTATCCTACCTAAAAAACTGCCTTATTCTGGGGTGGGGATGCCTTTGGGGTCCCATTTGTCCGAAAAAACAAAGAATCACATATGGTCTGGTGAATTTGTGGATGTGTTTCGGCTTCTACATAGAGATGTCCAAGCTAAGGAAGGGTCGAAGGAGGAGGAATTAGAATTGGCTCGGAGGCCTCGTGTCCCGAAGTCGATAGAGAACTGGACTTCGGCCTTTCTTATATATGCCAGCGTTTATTGCCAACATCATCCGGGTAAGGCGATAGACATGTTTAAATATGCCGATGTCATCCGCAAAGCTCACAGCTATTTTGGAGGCTTTGCCTGGTTGTCGTATGATGAGGAGTTTAGGGCACGTATGAGTGTTTTTCCTGAGCGTTCATGGGGTGAGGTTGATTCAGAATTATGGCTACAGTGGATGGCATCGGCTCACCCGCCCGCTACGACCCACACGGCTAGCGGGCAACCAGTGTATTATCGGCCCTTTCCAGCTTGCCCTGCTCTTTCTGGGGCGGGGGTGTGGGGCAGAGGTCAATCATCCTCCTCTGGCACGTGCTGGCATTTTAACAGAGGTTCCTGTAACCGACCAGCTTGCAGATATAAACATGAGTGTTCGCAGTGTGGGGGACGTTATGCGCTCACCCAGTGTTTTCCCGGACAGCGCTTTGGTGATCAAGGAAGGTGTTCAGGGGGTAGGGGACAACCTCAGCACGCTGTTTATAAGGGCTCCTACTCCTATTAAGCAGGATGTTCTGGATCTCTGGTTGGTGGATTATCCTGATTTTGAGGCTGCTAAGATTTTGTCTTGGGGTTTCAGAATTGGGTTTCGGATTGGGTATCAGGGTCCCAGGGTGAGTAGGTGGTCTGACAATCTGAAGTCTGCGAAGGAGAGTCCTCATGTTGTGCGGAAGAAGCTAGATGCCGAGCTTGCAGCGGGTCGGATTGCTGGTCCTTTCCTGAATTGCCCTCTCCCTGACTTGATCATCTCGCCTCTGGGCGTGGTACCTAAAAAGGCGGTGGGGGAGTTTCGCCTTATCCATCACCTGTCATGGCCCGAGGGTGCATCCATTAACGATTTTATTGATCCAGCTGACTCAACTGTCACTTATGCTTCAGTGGATGATGCCTTGCGGCTCGTTCGCACGGCTGGTGTTGGGGCTTTGCTGGCGAAGAGTGACATTCAGTCGGCTTTCCGGCTCTTGCCCATTCATCCTTGGGATTTCAGTCTTCTGGGCATGCATTTTGATGGTAGTTTCTACGTTGATAAGGTGTTGCCCATGGGCTGTTCAGTGTCATGCTCCCTCTTTGAGACATTCAGTACATTTCTGCAGTGGCGCTTCACTTTTGTCAGTGGCCACGTCCTGGTCTGCCATTACCTTGATGACTTTCTTTTCATTGGTGAGGGTCACTCTGGGCAGTGTCAGTCGGCTTTGGCAATCTTTCAGGCTCTGGCTGAGGAATTGGGCGTTCCTTTGGCGCCGGATAAGACCGAAGGTCCCTGTACATCCCTGACTTTCTTAGGGATTGAAATTGATACCATGTCTATGATGGCGAGATTGCCTGCGGCTAAAGTGCAGGAAATGTCTGGGTTCATCCGACTGGTGTTGGGGGAGCGGAAAGTAGTTTTACGGACCGTCCAGAAGCTTTTGGGGTACCTCAATTTTGCTTGCCGGGTTGTTCGGGCGGGCAGGACGTTCTGTAGACGTCTGGGTCAATGTCCGGCGCCAGCCTTCCCCATCATCGGGTGCGCATTACAACCGCTGTACGTGCCGATTTGACTGTCTGGCTCCGTTTCCTGCAAGATTTCAATGGCGTGTCCTTGTTTTTTGCGGATGAGGACATGGTGTGGCAAGTGCAGTTGTTCACGGATGCGGCGGGAGCTCACAAATTCGGTGTATTTTGGGAAGGTCGTTGGTGCGCGGCCGGCTGGCCGGTGCACTGGAAGGAACAGGGTCGCAGCATAGCGTTTCTGGAGCTTTTCCCGCTGCTGGTTGCTTTGTATCTCTGGGGGGAGGAGTTTCAGAATCGCTCCGTCTTGTTCCATGTTAACAATATGGCAGTAGTCCACCTTGTTAATCACCAAAAGGCTCGTGACTTGCGTGTTTTGAGGCTCCTGCGCGCATTCATGCTGCGGTGTCTACAATTAAATATTGTCTTTAAAGCTCGGCATGTTCCTGGAACTTCTAATTGCATCGCTGACTCTTTGTCTCGCTTTCAGTGGTCCGAATTCCGCAAATTGGCTCCTGGGGCGGACCTGGAACCAATGGCGATCCCACAGTACGTATGGGACCTGGGGGATTGTGGGTACACCATTTGGTCGAACATTCAGTGGCTGACTCCACAAGGCGGGGTTATGTGAAGGCCTGGCATGAGTTTCTGCAGTTTGGTGAGGATCTGGCGGGGCCGATCAGGGCCGGGTTATCCGATGAACAATTCCTCTTGCAGTTTGTTTTACATTTAGCGGACAAGGGCCTCTCTCCCACAACCATTTCTGGCAAGTTGGCTGGGGTTTCTTTTTATGGGCAGCTTTGGTGGGGGAGGGATCCTGTTGGGGGGGTGTTGGTTCGTAAAGTGTTGAAGGGTTTGTCTAGGCTTCGGGCTGGTGGTCAGCAGCTCCGGCAGCCGGTGACTTTTGATTTGCTCCAGTTGCTTTTACCGGAATTGGAGGTGTGTTGCCATGATGCTTTTGAGTGTTCCAAATTTCGTTTGTGTTTTGTCTGGTTATTCTTTGGGGCATTTCGGGCCTCAGAGTTGTTGGGTTTGCAGGGTAGGGTGGGTATGACCAGCAGTGAGGTGGTGTTGGAACATGACAGAGTGCGGCTGTGGCTGCGGATGTCCAAAACCGATCAGATGGGGAGGGGTAAGTGGGTGTTCCTGGGCAGGAGTGGTGTCTCTGCATGTTGCCCGGTTGGGGAATGGGAAGTTTTTGTGTCCTCCCCAAATTTTTCCCAGGGGGCCATTTTTTGTCATGCTGATGGTAGCCCTATAGTTGCACCTCAATTGTTGCCAGTATTACGCAAGGTTTTGTTGCGCCTGGGGAGGGATCCTGCTCAATTTGGTACCCATTCATTCAGGATTGGGGCGGCGACGGAGGCCGCTAGGTTGGGGTGGGATTGGTCACAAATTCGTCGCATTGGACGTTGGCGAAAAATATGTGAGAAAATAGTCAATTTTTGCTTGTCTAACATTTCTTTTTCTCCTAGGTCCTTGGCCCTCAGTCGCCGGATCCAAAAGGAGGGTGTGGATCCTGGGGCACTCTTTTGTTAAACGGGCAGCTTTAGCCGCTGCAAGTCAGCTTTGTGGGAGATCACTTGGTTTAAACAGCCTGACGCATGAAGTCTCCTGGCATGGAACGGGGGGCATGCGCTGGGGTGGTCTTTTTCCCACCTTGGCTGCTTTGGTTTCACAGTGTTTTGGGGGCCCTCCGGATCTCCTGGTGCTGCATCTAGGCGAAAATGACTTAGTTTCACTCTCCGGTTTGACTTTGTTGAAATTAATGAAACAAGACCTGGAAGTCATCAAGACCACATGGGTGAGCACCATGCTGATATGGACTGAGTTTGTGCCTCGTTTGCAATGGCGTGGGGCGAGGAGCCATTCCGCCCTGGAAAAGGCTTGACGGAAAGTTAATAGAACAATGCGACTTTTTGTCACCATTTAGGTATCTACAGTTTGGATCATTACCATTTAAAAGTCTCAGAACAGCATTTATTCTGTGAGGACGGTGTACATCTGTCTTCATTGGGCATTTCCTTTTACCTTCTGGAGCTCAGGGATTTTATTAGCAAAGTTCTTCAGGTGCAGTTGTGGTGTGCTCCTTCCTTTCCTATTTTAGGTGGGGCAGGAAAACGCTAAAGGTTTTCCTGGGTGGCGGCCTGGAGCGGGTTGGCCATCCTGAAGGGTAGCTCGATGGGTAGTACTAGGGGTAGTAGGCAAGAGTTAGTTTCGGGTTTTTTGGGAGTTAGGTTTTTGTAGGCTTACTGTAGAGTTGAATTTATGGTAAATAAATAAATAATGAATGTGTTCATGAAATTTATGATGCACCTGTCTTAAAATAAAGTGGCCTTTCTTGCTCCTTAAGAGGTGTGGACAGTGATTTCTTGCGCGAGGGGGGACCCAGGGAGAGCCAGGCGCGAGCGGGTCTCTCCCTGGGTGCATTCGCGCGAGAGTCAGGGTAACAGGTGGGGACTGATTAGGGGAGTAGATAAAAGGGAGTCAGGCTGGCGGTTGGGAACTGCGTGGCGGGAGGCAAGGGAAGGGAGGTTTTTTATTTATTTTGGGTTTTTATTTTGCGGTGCTCTAGGTGCTGCTTTGGTTTTAGGTTTGCCACTGTTAGGACAGGTGTCTTTGTTCTTTTAGGAGGCGGGTTTTGCTAGTGGGGTGGGCGGCCTGGAGCGGGTTGGCCATCCTGAAGGGTAGCTCGATGGGTAGTACTAGGGGTAGTAGGCAAGAGTTAGTTTCGGGTTTTTTGGGAGTTAGGTTTTTGTAGGCTTACTGTAGAGTTGAATTTATGGTAAATAAATAAATAATGAATGTGTTCATGAAATTTATGATGCACCTGTCTTAAAATAAAGTGGCCTTTCTTGCTCCTTAAGAGGTGTGGACAGTGATTTCTTGCGCGAGAAGAGTTCAGCTAGTGTACTGGACCTGAGACATGTTGGAAGGCTACTTGTCTGCATGGTTCACTTGGTAATGTCAGAGCTTTTCAACATACTAGAAGAATTGCCTCAGTTTAAATCTTGTTTTTTATATATCATAACGTCTCTTACTACATTGCTGCCTCTGTTTCCAGCTGTTTGGCTCTATAAATCTATATTTTATTGGTGGCATGGATTGTCTCTTGGGTGTGCAGTCACCAATGAGATGTTTAAGTGACAGTTTCACTGCCTCCATTAGCACTACATACATCATTGTTGGGTCTAGACATGTGAGTGTAGGTGTATATTCTTGAAAACCTGTCTGAGAGGGTTTATTATTAGCTATCTCTTTTCATAGCTTCTCACATGACATTAAACTGAAGTTTCAACACAGGATGTATAAGACAGCATATACACCTTAAGGTGAGCAGGTACCTGTGAAAATGTTCTAACTACATGTCTTTGCTTTCATGTACATACACTTTACCCTCTAACCTAGCTATAGGCTCCCTTAGGGGTCTCTTTTAAGTAGTACTACAGCCAGTTATGGCTTCTCAAGAGATATAAATACCAAGTGAGCCTAGCTGTATAACTGCAAGTGTACTATTTATTTATTTTTGTAATTTTAATATAGTGCAGACGTGGCTTGAAGGCATCAGAGCACTTTACAACAGTAGCATAATACAAGGGTGCAGCAAGTTACAGTTCCAATAAATACATTCAGACGTTGCATTGGTAGCTGCACCCAGAATAAAAGCAGCCCTTGGGTAGGGATGTGCATGGTTCAAGCATTGATTAGAATGGTGGGAATGATATACAATGAAGATAGTTTGTCTTCTGGATAGAGTACTTAGGTATGGTCAAGAGTGAATACCCAGATGTCTGTGAAAGCAGAGAAGCTTGCGACCCTTTAGGAAGTGACTATGTAGGATGTTTGAGGGATAAAAATCCAATTCCCCCATATTAGCAGTATCAGGCATATCTATATATTGTGTTAGCATGATGTATCTATATATTCCTTGAGTTTTATATGCATAATGCCTAACCTATATCTGTTTTAGTTAGTTGATAAGGATATATGCTATTCGAGTGTTTTTGTTTACATCGAGTAGGCCGAGAACCATACAGATGCCATCTTTTCTCTATCTGTGCTAGGCCTGAGCAGTGATCACGTGTTACTCTCCAATAGTTGTCAGGCCCCAGGTTAGTTGAGTTACTGAGAGCAGCTGAATGCACATCATTCTTCCTCTGTCCAGGGAATCAAGGTCGCGTCTGGCTTTGGGTGTGATAAGCGCATTCCTGAAGGTAACGTGCCACCCCTTCTGACCTTTCCAATAATCATGTGTGCCATATATGGATCTTGCTCAAGGCCCAAGAGCAAAGTAGTGTTTTTCCATTTACGGCGACTTCTTGTACTGTGCTGAAAGTATATATGTGCTGTTTTGACTGTAAGCCAGCAGTCTTCTCTGCGCACCTGATGGTGAGGGTTGGAGAGGCTCCTCTACAGAGTATTTTGCATACTAAATGATTGAACTTTCTTCACTGTGAACTGACTGGTTATTTGGTAATTGTTATTGAGGCTATGGGTTGCTATAGCTCCTTATTTTATTTTTTACGGTTCTTCAGTTAGGCAAACGGAGGGAGGAAAGGATTTTCAGATTCTTGTGGCACTACGAGAGAATGGCTCATCTACTGTTCTTTACTGAAGGTGGCAGGTTCCAGGTATTGGGCATTACTGGGCCCCCTATTTGCTTCCAGAGATGTTCAGTTTATTACTTAGTTAGGAGCGTGAAGAGGAGTGCCGTCCTCTGTGAGCAAAGCCCATTGAAGGGTTAGCAGGTCGGGGAAATGTGGTCACATTTCCTGAAACCTAACTCGAAGCACGGTGCCGATTGTATGATGTTACTTAGCATGCATTTACATAGCATGCTTTTACTACGCGGTGTTTACTTCGCAAAAGCATTTACTTTGCATTTTTTTAATTCGCATGCCATTTCTTTGCAAAATTAGTAATAACATTAGAATTTGCTTTTCTTAGCGGTACCTTACTTCACATGTTTTTACCACGCGTACAAAGTGTTTTTATTTTTTTTATTTGTAACCTAACCTCTGGGACGGGATGCCAGGGAAATAGAGGATTTGGGTGAGTAATTAATTTTAAACATATTGGTTAACTACAGCACTACCCTAAAACCCTTTACAATAAACGACCCCCTACACTACACATACACTACAGCACTACCCTAAACCCTAAAACACTACCCCCTACACTACACATACATTACAACACTACCCTTAACCCTACAACACTACCCTACACTACACATACACTACTACTATAACCTAAACCCTAAACCACTACACATACACTACAACACTACCCTAAAACCCCTACACTACACATACACTACTACACAACCCTAAACCCTAAAGCACTACCCTACACTACACATGCACTACACTACCCTAAACCCTATAACACTACCCCCCTACACTACACAACACTACCCTAAACCCTATAACACTACCACCTACAAAATATCGGTTAACTACAGCACTACCCTAAAACCCTTTACAAACTACCCCCTACCCCAAAACACTACCCTACACTACATGTACACTACAACTCTACCCTAAACCCTAATACACTACCCCTACACTACACATACACGACAATACTACCCTAAACCCTAATACACTACCGTACACTACACATACACTACAACACTACCCTAAACCCTAAAAAACTTCCCCCTACACTACACATACACTACAACACTACACTAAACCCTGAAACACTACCCTACAATACACTTACACTACAACACTACCCGAAACCCTATAACACTACCCCCTACAATACAAATACACTACTACACTACCCTAAACCCTAATAATCTACCCTACACTACACATATACTACAAACCCTCAAACACTTCCCCCGACACTCCACATTCACTACAACACTGCCCTAAACCCTAAAACATTACCCCCTACACTACACATACACTACAACACTACACTAAATCCCAAAACACTACCCTACACTACACGTACACTACAACACTACCCTAAACCCTAATACATTACCCCCTACACTACACATACACTACAACACTACCCTAAACCCTAAAACACTACACATAACTACAACACAACCCCCTACACTATACATACACTACAACATTACCCTAAACCCTAAAACATTATCCTACACTACACATACACTGCAACACTACCCTAAACCGTTAAACACTACACCCTACACTACACATACACTACAACACTACCCTAACTACACTGCCCCACTTACCTCTCTCTCCACGTGGTCCCTCTCTTTACCTTCAACCATAAATAATTTTACATCTTTAACATTATTTTGAAAAAACGAAAAACTAATTAAAATAACGCGTAGTAAACAACATTGCGAAGTAAAGGCATGCTAATTAAAAGCATGCGAGGTAAAAGACAATGCGTACTAATAAATGCTAAGTAAAACACCTGCGAAGTAATAGATGCGAAGTTAAGGGTACTTCCCCTCGCTGTTGCATGTAGAGTTGCCGTCAGTGGGCCTTGATAACTTTGGGTATGCCACTGTTTTGAGTTCTTGTTCTGGTATTAGTTGCCTGACGCCTCACAGCTGCCTGAGTTGGTGTTGTGCTCTTTTGGCAATGTCTGTGATGTGGCTGTGGAGATTTATATGATTGTCAAGGTTGAGGCCAAGGGATCTAGTACCCTGGACCATGGAGGGCAGCCATCCAGGATTGGAAAGTTGCCCATACATTCCTGAACGGGGGGTTTTGCTTTCAGTGGTGAGATCAAAAGAAGTTCTGTTTTAATTGCGTTGAGTTTTCAGGTGATGGCCTGACACATGTTGAAAGTGATACTTGACTCAATAGTTCACTTGGTAATGTCAGACTGGTAGTAAGTAAAGTAAGTTGAGGTTCCGTGACGATTTGACCCCGTGTTTTCAACATTGTCGTAAACTCATAATTTTGGTATCAGTGAACCGCAAATGATCCATTTAGCATATCCTGGTGTTTGCGCTATGCTACGAGCAAGAGCACTCCTGCTATGAAGACATTTCTGATTTACCCATGGCATCCATCTTAGATTACGGCAGCCATTTTGTATTCTTGCCCTCACATAGTCAATGGACACGCAGTGACCTCTTTCACTTAAGGACACGTAAGCTTTAGCCGGCGATTCACCTTGCTAGTGACACGTGCACCTTAGGACAGAAAACGCTGTGGCCGCATGACTTGGCAGAAGCTGCCTCCCCAGCCTGAGGCCAGTCCTGCTATACTGGTTCTCGTGTTCGTTGGCCTGATCATGATTAGGTGGCCGAAGCTGGTAGCCTTGCCCATTTACGACCCACAAACATCTCTTATCCTGCTTTTCTATCTTCTGCACCTGGCTCTGCTCCTTTCCTTCTGGGCCTTTATTAGGGGGAGGTAACGAAATTTACGATGAGGCGGTCCGGCTCTTGAATGAAAAGTTGACATGGGATTATGATGGAACAGTGGGAACCCCTCGTTCGTAATGTTTTGACATCAGATATTGTTGACGATTCTTGTGTAACGCCAAATATTTATTGTTTAGGACATGAAGGTTTAGAAATGTACTAGCATGTAAAGAATTTGCCCCAAGCTGAAAATTCAGTATTTAAGGAGCAACCCACTTTGTACAAATCGAACAGGCTCCTAGAATCTGCCCGTGTGTAGTTTCTGTGACTTCTGTGTCCCTGCAGTAATAAACCTTTGGTCTTTGACGCCACCATCGAGAAGCCCGTGTTTCTGTTTATTTGTGCACCGAGGCAGGTAGAACTCCGGGGTCTTCGGGTGTTGTCCCTGACACCTCTGGACGGAACCAAAAAGTCCAGAACTCCAAAGTAAATGTGTATTATGCGTGATTAATTAAAACCATTGCTTACAGTAAATCAAGGAACATTGCACTGATACAAAAGTTAACAAGTTTAAGATAAATTAGGTTGTTTTGTGCATAAAACTTGAAAATAATCTCAGAGGTACTTGCATCATTACCACAGTTAATGCTCTGTCTGTTCAAAGTTTGTTTGATAAGAGCTGTCTGTTTAAGCTGGCGAGATGGTCCAGTGCAACAAATAATGGCACCCTGTTCCCCTTGATTAAGACGTCCTGATGCCATTATATAGAGCCATTGTGTATTATTACGGAGCTGGTTCAAATAGTGCCCCAAACCATTGTATGGGGCTTTGTAATGTCAGAATGGTAGTATATATCGGAATAAGTGTCTACGGTCCTTCCTTTAACTTTTTTCCTACACATAGTAAAATCTTTTATACATTTCTGACTCTGTTTCTTGGTGTTTGGTTCTGTAAATCTACATATAAGGGGCAGCATTGATTGTCTGTTACACATGTTATTGAATTGTTTCATTAAGAATGTCACTGCTTCCTTTAATGGTAGATATATGAGTTTTATCTGTGCATGTGAGTGAAGGTGTAATTGTTTCAAACACTGCATCTGTGGATATATCAGTACCTTTGTCCTTTCATAAATAGTCACATGGCATTGACCTGAATGTAGAACACTGAATATATACATCAGCATGTGCAGCTAAAACTTTGAATGTAGCTATGAAAAACTTTTACCTATGTCTTCCGGCATAAGGTCTGTATAACTCACCATATTGTCTTGTAAATCTACATATACCTCAAAAAACCTGCAAACATATGTGTTACTTTTTAACCACAGTCTAGCATATATTATGGTATACCTATGGGCTACATTACAGATGAGCTGTATGTGGAACAAGACAAAGTTAACGGTTGGTAGAGCTGTTTAGCCTGTCAGTACAACTGAATGAACATGCGCATGTATCCTGCTGGTTGTGTCATTATGTAATTCCCTATGCATGATATAGTTTACATATATTGATGTATTAATTCTCAGTCAAATATTTGAGTAGTATCATATTCACTACACTTCATCCATAAACAAATCTTTGCTATACCAAACACCAGTGTCCCGGGGGTAGACACCCCGAGACACAGCAGGAGCTGATCCTGGGGAGTGGTGTTCCCCAGGGCCCTCAACTGCTCCAGAATGGAGGCCATGCGACCCCCCTCCCAAAATTTAGAAGGCCCCGGAGGGTGGTGATTCCCGGAGCATAGAGGGTCCTTTGAGCCCCACGACCCATTTCTTTGAAAGCCCTAAAGAGTAGCGGTCCCTGAAGCTGGAGAGGGCCTTTAAGTCCCCCTACCCAAGAATATTACTGGGGGGTACCTTTGAGCCCCTGCACCCATTTATTTTGTAGCACCGAGAGATGGCAGTCCCAGAGCTACAGGGCCCCTCTGTACCCCCATTAAATTTAATATTTTAGACCCCGGGATTTGGCCCCTACTCAGGAACAGGGAATGAGACCTTGAAGTTTGAATTTGGTCGGTCCCCATTGTTCTCAATAGCCCAAAAGGAAAAGTGGGTGAAAGCTGAGCAATGGAGAGAACCAGGGTCCGAATGTCACCCGAGGGGCATGCGATGTTGAGAATATTCGCCCGTGGAAGAGGCAGCCGCCATTAGCAGGTCAGGCTGGGTGCCTCCAGTGTCTTTCTTGTCCTGAATTCGGCAACCGACCACACTCCGGGGTACTTGCATTGTTGTAATCAGTGTTGGGCCACCTAAGCTGCCCCCTTTCTCTCACCTCTCGCTCTGGCTTCCTGCTCGAGTTCCTGCCCTGCGCTCAGTTCTCTAGGGATCGGGTGTAACTCGGACTGCCTACGTCTTGCTTGGTCTTTGGTGCTAAACAGCTCCCCGCATCCAAGTTCAGGGTTTCACCACTCCTCGACTTAGTCTCTCGCAGTCTTGATTATGTGGCCCCTGCTCTGGAACTCAATTAGAGCAAGTCCGCTCTGTTTCAGTTGCCATATTGCGGTGGGATCATCTGGCAAATCCGATTACACGGCAAAAGTGTAGCTAATTTTTAAACAAACACAGGAGCCTGGGTTTGGTTTAAACATTTTTAACATCAGATCCATAAATTCTGCGCACATTTCTCAGTTTTTTCACAAACAAAATTAATTCTGGGGCTCTAGGGGTCCTTGTGGGACCCCCTAAGAAGGTCTAGAGGGTCAATATATTTCTAAACTGCCCCCTTTATACGTTTTGAACACTTGATTTCTAGACCCTTGCTTCTACCGAGGCACACAATGGCTGCCAACACTTCCTGGTTTGGAATGTTGACAACCACTTGACAGCCAATTAGCATTCAGTGCTTGATCGGGGCAGTGCGCTTAGGGTGCGCTCAGGATGCGTGGATCCACCGTTGCCATAGATATATATGTACATTTAATTGTGATTTTCTCAGGAACTACTGAACAGATTTACATAATTTAAGCAAAAGGCACGAGCCTAAACCAAGGAATACCTATTTGCCAAATTTGGTGTAATTCGGGCTGCGATGAACGGTTCCTATGGAAAATTGCATGGGGAAAACATGTTTTGACTCACCTTTTTTCTTGGCCCCGCTTCACAAATCACCCTGAGACTTTCAGGATATGAGCGGACCGGAGCGCCCCACTAGTTTTGAAAATATCGCAAAGATTCGCCAACCAGCACTAAAGTTATTCCAAATAGAATGTTGCGGATTTCCTATGAAAAATAGGTCCTAACTATAACTACCTACTGGCGACAGCCAGTAGGTAATATGTTATCGCAAATTTGATGAAACACAGAGTTTAAAACATCCAAGAAGAGTGCTGCGTGTTTCGTCAAATTTGCAATAATACAGAAAAGCAAGCTTTTGGTCTTGTCTCGCTGTCAGCACCAGCTGTACAGTGCTCCCTGCTAAGGACAGGTTTTGCATATTTATATATATCTATATATAAATATTCACTGAAAAAATATAGGTTTCAGGGGTGTCTCGCGTGCCCACAATCCACTGCAGATTATGTCACATATTACATCATTCATGACATGGTCTGTGACATCACTGATGACATCACTGATGACATCATCCAGTGAATGTGGTTTGGTTCCATATTAAAATGTGTACTATATATATATATATATATATATAAATATATATATATATATATATATATTTTTTTTTTTTAGTGATGTCACTGACCATGTCATGAGTGATGTAATATGTGACGTCATCAGCAGTGCATTACACGCGCAAATTATAGTGAGTCCAACTAACTATAACGTGGAATTTTAATGGTTTTATGTCAGTAAAATTTCCAGCTAACTATAACTGGTGTGAAACCTATGGTTTTTTCAGTGAATTTAATAGGTTTTTTAAATGCTAATTCCTAACTATAACTGGTGTGAAACCTATGGTTTTTTCAGTGAATTTCATAGGTTTTTTAAATGCTAATCCCTAACTATAACTGGTGTGAAACCTATGTTTTTTTCAGTGAATATATATGTATATTAATATAATACCTTTTTTTTTAAGTATATTCATTTTTTTTTAGGTTTCACCCTGGAGCGCTCCCGGTGCGCGCCCCCGCGAAATTTTACTATGAGGGTCAGGGGGTGTCTACTGTGCCCCTTTGTACCCATTCCCAAATTGGTTTGTCCTCCATCTTGTGTCTCAATTCAACCAAAACACAAAATGGCGGACTCCAGTAGCGCTCCCGGTAAGCGTACCGGGGCGCGCACCGGTGAGCGCTCCAAAAAAAAATGTGGGAAACGAAATTACATAAAAATTACTGGACAGACTTTCACCAAATATAGCATAGACCCTACTATATACCACTCCCTACCATTATCCCACATTTGATAGTATTCCATTCAGCCATTTGGGCTGTAGCCTTGTTCAAATGTCCTGAGTTAAATTACATGACAAAAACACATATGAAAGTGTTGGAATTTACAACCAATTAAAATGTTACTTTCATTTCCTACTTTTTTTTCCTAACATTTGATTGGTTATGTACATGAATATAAATGAAAAATGAGAGGGAAACACGACCATTTTGACTACAATTACCTGAGATACATCTTTAAAAGATTTACTCATTTATCTTCATCACCTTTCTATAAGGTAAGTTATAAATTTGTGAAAGGGCACTTTAAGTTCATTTGTAAAAACGTTTAATGACAGTTATTTACTGTCCCTCTGTTATACTTACAGATTGAGATAGGCTTCTCTGTTATAGTTATAGATTGAATTAGGCTTCTCTGGTATAATTATGAATTATATTAGGCTTCTACACATACACTTTTTTATATTTCTACTTCCTACTTCATACCATACACTGCCCAAAGATAACTTCACTGTTAAAAACTCACAAGTACCTGTCTGAACTTAAACCCAACAGTGCCCTATCTCTACTGATATATTTATTTTTTATGCAATTTACAGCAAGAAAATGGAAGGAGAACAAAATAAAATTAATATTTCATTTGAAATTGATTTGGAAAACAATCCTAAGGAAGACATTGATGAATTAGACTTTTTGGATCAGTCTCTGGACCAAGACTTACTTAATTGTGTAGAACAAATTGAATCATGGAATCCAAATGAGGACATACCTGACAAATTAATGTTGGAAATACTTTTAGATTTTGAAAAATCACAGCAATAAATTTTTATTTAAAAATTAAAAATTGTTTGAGACATTATTCTTTTTTATATGTAAATTATGAAATAGTACCAAAATAGATATAATATAAAGTGAGACTTAAAATATACTGTGCAACTTTTTTATATTACATAGTAATTTTGCTCATAGTTACTTCCTTTCTCCCACTATATTATCTCCAATGTGTATTTAACATCTCTTTATCATCTCCTGCCTCCATGTTGTTTCTGCTTTCCTGACAGACTATGGTATGAATTCCATATACCACAATAACTTCTGTAACAACATGCAAGATATCTGCAAAGGATACGGTGTATATTACATTTTAGACTCTGCATTGGTACCTACATGTTGGTACTTAAATATAAAAAAAAGAACAATTAATAAACATACAATTTTTGAAAAGTCTGTCATTCTTTTTTCCCCATTGTACACTCCCTGGTGCGCTCCCCAGTGCGCGTACCGGGCACTCCCCCCGCAAAAATCGAAAATAAAAAATATTTTTTTTTGCCCCGCGGGGCCCTTTTATAGCCCCCACATCAAACCTAGGAGGTGAGGGGGGTCTACTCTGCCCACTTATGGTCAAATCCCCCTTTGTTTTTGCCACCTCTTGTGTCTCGATCCTACCGAGACACAAGATGGCGGCCGCTCCGGACTGATTAGAATGTTTACAGACACACGACAGACAATCAGAATTCTGCGCGCAAGTCGCGTAGCGCGCCCAGTGCGCTCCCCGGTGCGCGTGCCGGGGCGCGGCCATAGATATATATATTTCTTTGAACCTAAATTACTCAAAATCCAATGGAGCACATATCTTGAGACATAGCAAAGGCACATCGGGCTACCAGTCCCTACAATTTTGCCAAGTTTGGTAGAAATCCATTCAGCCGTTCGGGCTAAAAGTGAGTTTGACCGCCCTATGGAAATTAACATGGGGAAAACACGTTTTGGGACCCCTCTTTTATCTCGGCCCCCGCTTTACGAATCCCCCCCAATATTTCAAGGAAGGACCAGAGCTCCACGAGGAAAATTTGAGGAAATTTTGAGGCAGATTCGTCAACCGGCGCCAAAGTTATTCCAAATAGAATTTTGAGATTTTGCATTGAAAAAAATCCTAACTATAACTACCTACTGGCGACAGCCAGTAGGTAATATATATATAAATATATCATATAGTTTCCGTATCCAAAGCAAAAACCACAATCCAAGTAATCAAATATACGGACACGGACCACAGTTCTAGTGCTTCTTGTTTAATTTAATTATATATATATTACCTACTGCCGATAGCCAGTCGGTATATATAGTTAGGACCTAGTTACCATAGGAAATCCCGAACATTCTATTGGGATTAACTTTGGCAGCGATTGAGGGATCTGCGTGTAATTTTCCCTAAATTAGCCCTTCCCTGAAAGTTTCGGGGGGATTCATCAAGCGGGGGCCGAGAAAAAAGGGGGGTCCCAAAACGTGTTTTTGCCCTTTGAATTTCCATAGGGAAATTCTGACAAGGCTACAGCTCGAACGGCTGAACGGAATTACACCAGATTTGGAAAAATGGTAAGGACTGGTATGCAGCAGTGCCTTTTGAATATTTGTGTAAATCCCTCCAGTAGTTTTTGAGAAAATTGAATGTGAAATTCAGTCCAATGCAATTTGCCATAGGAACTTTAGACACAGCTACAGCCCGAACGGCTGAATGGAATTACTGCAAACTTGGCAAAATGGTAGAGCCTGATATGCAGAATTGCCTTTTGTATATTTCGTGAAAATCCCTTCAGTAATTGTTAAGAAAATCTACTTTTTTCAAATTATATATCTATATGTGCTTGCACCGTCCTTGCTCTGTCCTTGCACGTGCGCGGACCTTTGCGTGCGCGCGCGGAATTCTGATTGGCTGTTGGATGTCTGTCAACATTCTTTCAGTCGAAATGAGGAAGTGTTGTCCGCCATCTTGTTTTTGTGGCAGATGATAGTGGTTGTAAACAGAAGTGTAATAGTTGACAAGGAGGCAGGGTAGAGATTCCTGAGCCCCTTAGGTTTTGTCATGGGTCTGTAAAGGACCCCGAAGGTTGAAAAAAATAAAATATATTTTTTAAATGGCGGGGTCCGCACACCGTGCCTGGACTGCATTTCAAGAAGACAAAAAAGAAATACATTAAAATAACAAGTTTCAGTGTTTAGATGTTGGTTGAGTGCAACATTGAGTGATGACTCTTTCACCTTTGGGTTTAGGTAGGTGTTTTGTGGAGAGTTAGTATGGTAATTGGTATAGAGCATTAGGGGTAGGTTGAAGATTATCTGAGCTTGAAAGTGTTGATAATTTGAACCAATTCAAATGTTACTTTGGTTTTGATTTTGTGTGTGATAAAATGTGATTGGCTGGGTATTTGAATATGTATGAAAATTTAGAGGGAAACACAGCCATTTTGAGATTTTAGTGTTTGAGGTATATTTCTGAGGACTGAGATTGAGACAGAATTTACTGTTCAACAGTTTTCTAGAAGGTGAGTTGTTAATTTGTAAGGAGAACTCTGTTGTTCACTTTAAGTTAATAGGAAAAATGTTAGTTATTTAATGTTTTTCTGTTATACTTATGGATTGAGTAGGGCAACATCAGATGCAGTGCTTTATATTTCTAATTCTTGCTTGATACTATACACTGTCCAGGGAAACACAGTCATTTTGTGACTATAGTGTCTGAGGTAGTTTTGTGAGGAAATGTTGGTGTTCAATTTCTGGTGTGAGATTTACAGAGTAGAGACTCTTCTAATAGAATTTAATAGTTTTTCTCTGCCCTATCTCACTCTTCCTAAGCGCTGTTTCTCTTTCTTTTAAGAGTACACTAACATAAAATGATGAATGAAAATGAGGAGCTACCAACATCTTCTTTGAAACAACAGCAACATTTATTGAGGCAACTTATTCTGTGGTGTATATTGATCCTATAGATGAAACAAATCTTGAAGAACATGAAGGAGATACGATGGCAGATTATTTTGATGAAACACTAGATATGAAATTAATGGAATGTGTAGACATTGTTGAGTTTGACGAATCATTTTCAGACACTTTGACGGATGAAATTCCTGATGAAGAAATGCTACAAGTTCTTTTAGATTTTGAAAATTCTGATAAATAAATTTTAATTTAATAAAGAAAAATTCTTTTGAAAATTATACTTATTTAAATGTAATTTATGAGGTAGTAGCAAAGTGACACAATTTTGTGTTCTTCATGTCCTGCATCCTTTCTCTCACTGATAACAACATAAGTAAGTATATAGAACAGCAAGTGTGTTTCACCAGAGTAGGAACTCATGACCCCCTACGCCAATTCTGACCACACATTGAGAAAGGAAGGAATCATGTGAACAAATCTGTTTCTGCTTTCCTGTAAGACTATAGTATGGATTCAATATACCACGATAACTTGCATTACAACATACAAGGTATCTACAGAGGAGACAATGTCAATTTCCATTTTTTTTTTTTTAATTCCAATAGGTCCCCGCACCGTGAGTGCTCCTTGCATGCACTGTGAGTGCTCTGTAAATGCACGGTGCTCGAAACCTATCGCCGCCATTTTGTGGTTTCAGAAGAGAGTGAAAATATAACTTAAAAACGTGGGAAGGGGGTAGGGTAGAGTGTCCCTTACCCCTTAGGCCTACTCAGGGAGTCCTTCAAGGACTCCTATGGTTAAAAATGATGTTTATTTTTTAAAAAATAACAGAAAACACGATAGGTCCACGCATGGGGAGTGCTCGGTGAGTGCTCGGTGCGCGGACCTTGGTAAAAAATAATAAAAAAAATAAAATAAAAAATCATATTTGAGGGTTTACATGTTAGTTGGCTCTAAAAAGAGCTGTTGTGTTCATTGTGTTTTTTTGGTACCTACAAGTAAGTACCAATGCAGAGTCTGATGTTACAGAGAAAGATTATGTTCCCTTCATCAGTGAAATGTACACCATCTGTCCTATAGATGCCTTGCATGTTGTAACGCAAGTTGTTGTGGTATATACAACCCAATCCATAGTCTCTCATGTATGCAGAAACAGATTTATTTACATGTTTCCTTGCTTTCTCAATCTGCGGACAAAATTGATTGTACCAATTCCATTTTTGCCTTTGGCATATATTGGAATAGACAACGGCAGTTTGAGGAAAAAGTGACATCAATTGTCCAAAGATGTCCTTCAATAGCATTTCCAGACCAACCCCAGTCAAAGTGCATAAGTCATTTCCACCACAGTGCACAATTATGAGGTCAGGGTGTGGGAGATGCATGAAGGATTTCACCAATGGTATCAATTGGTGACATCTCAATCCTCTCTGGCCAATCCATAAAATATCCACATTTGGTAAATCAAGGTTTAAAATTCCTCTGTTTGTTGCATACCTTTTAGACCAGAATACAAAGCTCTGTCCTACAAACCATATAGAAAGCATGTTCAAGGCAGATCTGGTTGTACTCAGGTGAGGGCTGTAAATGAAATGGCAGTTGGAAAGCTTGCAGTTTAGAAAAAAAGAGGAGGACATTCACTGCACTTAAAGCTTAAGAAATGATTGGTGCTTTCTGAAAATGCAAAAGAGCATATTAGGGTGCATAGTTTTGTTTTTTAAAAGAAGGAACTCTAATGGTTCACAAAAGGTCATTTAAAGGAACATTGCATATGATTAGCTGTTATATTGAAAGCTCTAACAACCTTGCTGGATTCATTTGCAACATAGTATGATGAACTTTTAAACTCTGTTCTTCCTTAGGTGGGAGTTACCATGGTAACAGGTTGAATGAGCAGTAGGGGGATGGGTGAATATTATGTGAGTTTGAAAGTGTGGAAATGTAGAACCAATTGAAATGTTAGTTTAGTTTTGAAATAGTGTGGGGAGACATTTCATTGGTTATGAGCAGAAATAAGTGAGAAGAATGAGTGGGAAACTGTGCCATTTCTGTTTCCAGTGTCTGAGCTGCAAATCAGGGATTCTGCTTAAGAAAATCTGGTGTGTGTTTCACACTGTTCTACATTTTCAAAAGTGATTTTACAGGTGAGTAATGGTTATTTTAATATAGAGAGAGTGCTGTTTGCAGCATTGGGAAGCATAACAAGCATATTGGGCTTCAGTCCTGTTGTATTTTGAAATTGAGTCAGATTTCTCAATTTATGTCATTAGTAAAATCCTATACGCATCTCTTACAGCATTTCATATTCTTGTCTGTGTGCCAATTTTATTACTCTGCATGCATTTTCTGCTTGCACCCTTGTCAAACATTGCGCAAGGGGCTTGTAAATATGCCTCTCTTTTTAGTATATTCTATATCAATTTATGCCATTACTAAAATCCTTTACGCATTTCTGAAGGCATTTCATATTCTTGTCTGTGTGCCAATTTTATTACTCTGCATGCATTTTCTGCTTGCACCCATGTCAAACATTGCGCAAGGGGCTTGTAAATATGCCTCTCTTTTTTGTATATTCTTTCTCAATGTATGCAATTATTAAAATCCTTTACGCATTTCTCAAGGCATTTCATATTCTTGTCTGTGTGCCAATTTTATTACTCTGCATGCATTTCCTGCTTGCACCCATGTCAAACATTGCACAAGGGGCTTGTAAATATGCCTCTCTTTTTTGTATATTCTATCTCAATGTATGCCATTAGTAAAATCCTTTACACATCTTTCACAGCATTTCCTATTCTTGTCTGTGTGTCAATTTTATTACTCTGCATGCATTTTCTGCTTGCACCCATGTCAAACATTGCGCAAGGGGCTTGTAAATATGCCTCTCTTTTTTGTATATTCTATCTCAATTTATGCCATTAGTAAAATCCTTTACGCATTTCTCAAGGCATTTCATATTCTTGTCTGTGTGCCAATTTTATTACTCTGCATGCATTTTCTGCTTGCACCCATGGAAAACATTGCGCAAGGGGCTTGTAAATATGCCTCTCTTTTTTGTATTTTCTATCTCAATTTATGCCATTAGTAAAATCCTTTATGCATCTCTCAAGGCATTTCATATTCTTGTCTGTGTGCCAATTTTATTACTCTGCATGTATTTTATGCTTGCACCCATGTCAAACATTGGGCAAGGGGCTTGTAAATATGCCTCTCTTTTTTGTATATTGTATCTCAATTGATGCCATTAGTAAAATCCTTTACTCATCTCTCACAGCATTTCATATTCTTGTCTGTGTGCTAATTGTATTACTCTGCATGCATTTTCTGCTTGCACCCATGTCAAACATTGCGCAAGGGGCTTGTAAATATGCCTCTCTTTTTTGTATATTCTATCTCAATATGCCATTAGTAAAATCCTTTACGCATCTCTCAAGGCATTTCATACTCTTGTCTGTGTGCCAATTTTATTACTCTGCATGCATTTTCTGCTTGCACCCATGTCAAACATTGTGCAAAGGGCTTGTAAATATGCCTCTCTTTTTTGTATATTGTATCTCTATTTATGCCATTAGTAAAATCCTTTAAGCATCTCTCACAGCATTTCATATTCTTGTCTGTGTGGCAATTTTATTACTCTTCATGCATTTTCTGCTTGCACCCATGTCAAATATTGCGCAAGGAGCTTGTAAATATGCCTCTCTTTTTTGTATATTCTATCTCAAGTTATACCATTAGTAAAATCCTTTACGCATCTCCCACAGCATTTCATATTCATGTATGTGTGCCAATTTTGTTACTCTGCATGCATTTTCTGCTTGCACCCATGTCAAACATTGCGCAAGGGGCTTGTAAATATGCCTCTCTTTTTTGTATATTCTATCTCATTTTATGCCATTATTAAAATCCTTTACGCATTTCTCAAGGCATTTCATATTCTTGTCTTTGTGCCAATTTTATTACTCTGCATGCATTTTCTGCTTGCACCCATGTCAAACATTGCGCAAGGGGCTTGTAAATATGCCCCTCTTTATCTTATATTCCATATCAATTGATGCCATTAGTGAAATCATTTATGCATCTCCCACACCATTTCATATTGTTTTCTATCTGCAATTCCTATCTCTCTCCATATATTCACTGCTTGCACCCATGTTAAAGGTTGCGCAAGGCGCTTGTAAAAAAGGAGCATATTTACAAGCCAAATTAAACTATTAGCACTATCTCTGTACCAGCATTGAATTCAAGCATGAGAAACCCTGTAAGCTAAAAGATACAAACTGTGAGCACACACCTAACATTATGGAAAAAGATGAAAATATAATTCCTTAATTCATATACACACTCAGTGTGTTCCTTGTCAAAAAACTTAAAGCCAGACATTTCAACAAAAAACATTTAGTATGGTATATCGTTTTAGACACAGAGAGTGAGATGAGACACACATACAAACAGACAGATGGTGTAGGCAGAGATTGAGATGACACACACATACAAACAGAGAGATGGTGGAAGGAGAGAGGGAGGTGAGGCATGCAAAGAGGGAGATGGTGAAGGCAGAGAGTGATATGAGACACACAAAGAGAGATGTAAACTAGTGTTTATATTGTTTAGTTAATGTAATTGCTATGAGCTATGTTGGTAGTGGTCTATAATATGTCATATTTTTCTTTTCAACAGATTGTAAATATCTACAGAGTCATAATAGATTATGCCTACCAAGAAGCGCAAACAAGGACTTTATAAGCAAGCTTTATCAATCAAGAGGACTCAAGAGGACTCAACTAGGAGATTCATCCAGAAGACAATCTTCAGAGAAAAGAAAAAATGTTCCTGGTAATGCACCTGTGCTTCCTGTTTTTTTGCAGGATAACTTGAATGGACTCTTGTGCAAAAGTTATTAGTTTCTGGCAACAAATGCATTGCATCATCAAATTCTTAAGTTCAGGTTGGATATTTGCAACCATTGATGCTTGCATTGGTGGTGCTGTTGCTTCAGAAGAAGTGCTTGGAGCAGAACCCTGCTCCTCTGATGATCTTTTTATTACAGCTTTTCTCCATTTGTTTGGGTGTAGATTCCGGACATGGCGTTCCATGCTATAAGTTGCAAAGCTGTATTTCTTCTGTGGATCCCTTTTTGAAAGTACTGTGTCACAGATTGTACATTTGACAAAAGGCGCATTTATCTTTTTCTCTCTTTTTGGGTATTTTATACATTTCCGAACTATGGACTTTCTCTGTGTTCTAGGGGTTTCAGGAACAAATGCTTCTGAATATGAAGCAGAAGAATTGTCAAGTTCCTGGTGTTCAGAAAATGTTGCTGTAGTCTCTTCAAGGACTCCAGTTCTTATGGCAAGTCCCTCGATTTTATTTTCAAGGGACTCACAGTAACTTCTTATTTCAGCTTGGTTTGCAGAAGACTCCGCAAAACCCTTTCTTATTTCCATCGTAAGAGCTGAAAATATACCTAGTATAGATGCTGAAGTTATATCATCTCTGGCCTCAAACTTGGATTGGTCCGTGAGGGAGTCTATGGGATGTTCAATCTGATCAATGAGATCTCCCCCGATTGCCTCGGCTTCTTCATTAGATCCACTAGGATCAGCCTCACTAACAATTAGGACCTCTGAGTCTCCTAATGGGGGAGCTGATAATACCCCCTCCTCTGCCTCCTCCTGAGCGAGAGAAGATTGTGATCCTGACCTTTTTTCGTTATCTCCATCTCCATCTCCAAGACTTAATACACAGACTTCACGTTCTATGGCCCCTTCTTCTGTTCCTTGATCTATTGCCTCTGCAGCCTGCCCCAGAAGGGAAGAAACCTTATCCGTTGAAGGAGAAACTTCCAAATCGGACCCAGATGACATGATGTGATCCCCTGACAGATGTAATATCTGGGGTATTACTTTAAAGGAGTCCTTGAAGAGACTACAGCAACATTTTCTGTATATTTAGACCAGGCGAAGGTTGATATACAGAAGCTTTCCAGAGAGGAGCAAGCACTTAGTGAAAGGATGGAGACTTTGGAAAACAACGCGAGGAGGGGGAATCTCTGAATTTTGAATGTGCCCGAAGGCTCAGAGGGCTCTGATATAAAGCAATTTATAACGGGCCTGTTGAAAGAGTCCCTGAATTTAGACCTCCCACTAGAAGAGCTAGCATTGGACATCCAAAGAGTTCATAGGGATCCCTTCAAACATATCCCTCAGAGATCTAAACCTCGTAAAATCTTGGTAAACTTTCATACATATGTATTGAAAGAGAAAATACTTAATCTTGTGTTAAAGCAAAAATCTCTAGACGCAAAGGGGTTTACATTCTTAATAAGGTCAGAGCTCTCATGAATTACTTTGGAGAAACAATGGGAGTTCGGGAGGCGCCTGGAAGCTTTTAGAGCATTGGGTGCCTCAGCTCAATTAACATTTCCTGCTGCCATGAAAATAATGTATAATAATAAGATGATTAATATCAGGTCAGTGCAGGCAGCTGACGAAATCCTGATGCAGATGGGAAGCAAAAAGAAATAAAGAGGAGTCTTAACTCTGGGATTCATTAATAAGAGCTGGTGTTTATTGCCACCCCATGATTTTCTTGTGTCCTTAAGCACATAGAGTAAAGTTAATATCCTTAATGATATAAAAGCAATGCAATTAACTGAGTGTCACTATTAGATTAATTTTTTTCTCATTTTTCTCACTAATAAATGTGGTGTATCTCCGGGAGTTCACGGAGGGGCGCTATCAACCGGACATCGGACCGGTTAGATATCGCAAGGGTTTTCCAGGGCTTGGGAGGTGGGAGGGTGGGAGGCACGTAGCTAGGGTAGGTGGTGGGGGGTGGAAAAAAAGTAAAAAAGTCCTCAATAAATCAAGATATGATAGAAGGAAAGTGGTCTCGCAACTTTATGGAAAGAGTTTTAGACAACAATGGGTTGGTCTAATTCCATCTGCTTATTTCTTCCCCTTTTTAGACACCTATGCCCAAGATGATTAATATAAAATACTTCTCCTGGAATATCAATGGCCTGCGTACCAAATCAAGGGCAAATAAAATCATGCAATACTTACGAGATTTGGATGCGCAGGTCATTATTCTCCAGGAGACCCATGTTGGAAATGTTAGATTTGATTAAAAGAAATAGGTGGCTAGACTTTGCGGTTTCAACTACTCAGACCAGTAATACTAGAGGGGTTTCTATAATTTTCAAAAAGGGATCTAAAGCCAGGCTGCTATCTCAACTGGTCGACCCAGGTGGCAGATGGGCCATTGTGTCTGTAGTAATAGCGGGCTCTCAAACCACAGTTTTGGGCTACTATGGGCCAAACCAGGATGATCCTTCTACACTGGAGGTTATATTTTCACATCTGCTTTCCTTTTCAGAGCCAACTATTATAGCGGGCGATTTTAACATTGTCTTAGACCTAGTTATGGATAAATCCTCCAATAGTCGATCCTTAGTTTGGTCAAAATCTAGGTTAGTGTTACAGTCTGCAATGAAAACATACGGCTACCTTGACATGGAGAGAAAGGTCCAGGGACCAGCAAGGAGTGTCGTTCCGGAATTACAAATATAAACATCAGTCAAGGATAGACTTTATTTTAATCAGTCTGAGGCTGGCTGAACACGTAAGATCCATTGAATATTTACCATCGCATCTCTCAGATCATTCTGCAGTACTAATGGACCTAACTTAAGAAACGGAGAGACTGCCCTCTAGATGGTCCTTTGATTGTTCACTTCTCTCTTCACCTGAGGACATAATATATCTTAGTATAGAAGCACACAACTTTTTTCTGATTAACAATGACTCAGCAACCACAAGGATCATCTGAGATTCGTTCAAAGCATTTTTGAGGGGACTCATAACAGGGAAAGTCTCATACAAAAGGAAGCAATATAAGGAACGAATCTCGTCCATAGAGGAAAGGATAATAAATCTCCAATGTCTTATGGATAGTAGTACTGGGTCAGATGAGTCCATTATTAATAGTCATAGAAAAGAAATGGCGACCCTGAAAGCTAATCTGGGTTCAGTATTGAATCTTAGATTGCAGCAGAGATGGGAAGCAAGCAAATTAGCCCATTTGAGTACAGCGAAGGTGCAGGCAAAATGCTTGCTTGGAAGACTAAATCAGACCAGGTCCGGAACAACATTGCCAACATCAAGGTGGGCAACGATTCCTTTACATCGGACGTTGAAATTAGGAAAGCCTTTAAAGAATTCTTTGAATCCATCTATAAGGAGGACTCTGTAACCCGCCCTGAGGAGGTCGACGATTGGCTAAGACATATGAATCTCCCCAGTCTAACATATGATCAGTCCCAAATTTTGGAGGGTACCATCACCGAAGGAGAAGTTAGGGCCGCTATAAAAAAAAGCAAGAAGGGAAAGGCTGCGGGGCCCGATGGGCTACCTGCAGAAATGTATAGAATCTTAGAGGATGAGATAGTCCCCTTCCTTACTAAAATGTTCAACCAGATCCTTCTTGAAGGGCAGACTCCCCCTTCATCATGGGACAACGCATCAATTACACTCATATTGAAACCTGGGAAGCCCAAAGACGCCTGTGAATCATATAGGCCAATATCAATCTTAAATGTGGACTATAAGATTTTCACCACAGTTTTGGCCTCTAGGTTAGCCCTCCATATAGATCAAAAAGGATTTGTAAAGGGGCGAGAGTTATACGAACTGACATACGACCTAATAGGGGCAACAGATATCGTGGTGTCACAGAATTTGCCCTTGACTGCTCTCACACTGGACGCAACTTCGACAGGGTTAATTGGGTATACCTGTCGGGGGCCTTGGCCAAGTTTGGAGTGGGGAGGAGATTTCGTCGTGCAGTTAGTCTGTTGTATGCAAGCCCAGTGGCGAGTCTATTAATTAACGGGGAGTTGTCAGACCCTTTTAATATAACTAGAGGGACTAGGCAGGGTTTCCCGCTTTCCCCCCTTCTGTTTGACTTTTATATTGAGCCTCTCGCACAACAACTGAGGAGAGAGGATGCCATCAGTCCTTTCTGTCACAGAGGGTGGGAAAAGAAGGTGGCGTTATATGCTGATGACCTGCTTATTCTCACATCAGATGTAAATACGGCACTCCCCGTCATATTTGAAATTGCTCAGGGGTTTGGAAGGATATCAGGGTACCAGATCAATAAATCAAAAACAGAGATGCTGATCTGGAATGATGATGCGAGTTCATCAGAAATACAGGCGGGTGATTCATTGCGTTATCTGGGCTTAAACATCATAAAGGATCTTAACAAACTTGCTACTGTAAATCTTACAGCAATTACTAAAGAGTGTAGGAAATTAATTCATTCATGGTCCCACCTTCAATTATCCTTGATTGGGAGAGTTAATTTGGTTAAAATGTCCATTCTGCCTAAATTTTCATTTCTTTTCAACACCATACCCCTTTATTTTGATCAGACTCATATAACTAAAATACAGTCAGATATCACTTCTTTTATCTGGAACAAAAAACTATTAAGAATAGCCTGGATGAAGCTTAGACAGCAATGGGAGAAGGGGGGATAAGCCGCACCAGATTTAAAATTATATCTGTGGGCGTTTCAGCTATCACACACGCAAATGCTCTTAAAAAGACCTACTGACTATGGGGTAGGATTAATGTTTTCAGCCATGTTGGATGGGAAAGGTCTCAGCCAGTCGGGATACTTATTCAAATTTGGCAACCCGCAATTTTTTTAAAAGATCAAATTGAAGGTCCTGCTTGGTTTGGCGAAAATGTGGTCTGAGGTAACAAAATCAATTAAACAGGGGTATTACTGCGATAAAACACCGCTTTGGGGGTTACCTGATAGTCCAGTTTGGTTGAAATATACTCTAGCCACTCCCTTGAGAGAGGCAGGCCTTAAAGAATGGGGGGATCTCTTCTATGAGGGGGGCCTGCTTTCATGGGAGTACCTACAGAATAGAATAAGTCCAACCATCTCGAGGTTTAAATATACAAACGAACAGCTGGACACAGGCCTATATAGATCCATCTACAAAAAGAAACAGGTTTCCTCTCGGAGGGAATAGTCAATTAATAACCAACCTGGTGAGTATTGCTCCAACCAAACGTGAGATCTCACAATGGTATAAACTCCTACTCGAGGAATCAGATGGGGAATTTAAGCTACCAGCTCAACTTTGGGACGATTTAACAACGAGCCAAGATATACAAGAACTCTGGTCTACCTTATTTGAGCTTTTAAAAAGCTTAGTGAAACTCTCATTGCTTCGCAGAAACCATCTCTTTACCCTTTTTAGGGCGTATTATTCTCCTCAAAGATTATCCAAATTTGCCACAAGAAACCCAGTGGCATGTGCAAGGTGCGGGTTGATTGCAGCATCAGATATCCACATGTTTTTTGAATGTCCCTGGCTCGCTGCATATTGGGATGCTATAGGTAAGACTCTTACGGCATCGTTGGGTTTTCCAGTTATCATGGTTCTACCTTTAGTGATCTTTGGAGTCCTGAGGACATCTCAAAATACAGCCAGGAGCCTGGTGTTTTACACGGTCCTATTGGCAAGGAAGGAAATCTGCAGGAGGTGTAAAGATCCCCTTCCTCCTTCTCATGGGGACTGGTTGACATCCAGTCTACAGACCACACGTATGGGCCTAGCCAGACCAGGAAATCAAAGTAAAAGGGCTTTCTGGCACATGCTTGTATGGGCACAATAAAGATCCAGTTTTTTTTTTTTTCCCGGGTCCAAGGATTACACTACTATGGTGCCAAAATCCAGAAGATATCCGGTCATAGCCCGGCCCAGGCCCTGTAGTAGGCCTCCCCATTGGTAGCCAAAAATGATATTAAGCTAGTGACAGCTGCGGGATTTGTGGCCTCCCCCCTCCAATGATCCCTTCCAGTTATAACACTGTGCCAGTTGTACCTATGCTTATTCTAGATGGCTTTCTTAAACCATGTTGGATATGAGGACAAAAACAAAAGTTCCTGGTGTTCAGAATGCTCTTATCCAAAGGCTATTACTTTCTGGCAACGAATGCATTGCATCATCAAATTCTTAAGTATGTATGTATTTATTGCTTATTGAGCGCAGCTGTCACCCAAAGGGTATCCTGGCGCTGAGACCTAACCGTGCATCTAATAAAAAGCTACATTACTCTGGGGAACAAGTAGGTTTTAAGGCTCTTTTTAAAAGTGAGCAGATCAGGACAACTCCTTAATGTCAAGGGGAGAGTGTTCCACATTGTGGCAGCCGCAAAACTAAAAGCGCGACCACCCATTCTCGTTCTATTGATTTTAGGGACTTTTACCAAGAACGCCGAAGATGATCTTAAAGGTCTGGCTGCCTGATACCAGAGGAAGAGAGTCTGAAGAGGTATTGGTCCCAGTCCATGCAGGGCCCTAAAAACAAGGCAGAGAGCCTTAAACGCAATTCTCTGCTGGACTGGGAGCCAGTGCAAATCGGCCAGAGCTGCCGATGAAGAGGCGGACCGTGGTCGAGAAAAGGCCAGTTTAGCGCCCATATTCTGTATCCTTTGGAGCTTTAGGACCAGAGTCTTCGGGGCACCCAGAAGTAGTGCGTTGCAGTAGTCAATCCTACTGAGAATGGAACTACGCACTACCTCAGCTCTGGAGCCCCGTGGGAGAAGTGGCAAGATTTTCCGTAGAGCACGGAGCAAACCCATACATGTTGCTGCCGTTTTGTTTACGGAGGCATCAAGCTGCAAATTGGGTTCGAATAGAACTCCCAGGTTGCGAGCTGACTCTGCCGCCTCCACCGAGCCCGGGATGGACACTGGCCAAAAATCGGCCGGTAGTGTACGGGGAGTTCTGTCCAAGGAGCAGTGGAGTACCTCCGTTTTTGACCCATTGAATTGCAACGCATTGGCTCACAGCCATGCTGCTGTGGCTGCCATACAACGGTGAAAGGCATCCCTTGAAATGGACTCTGAACCCTCAAATGAAAAAATCAACTGAGTGTCATCGGCATAGTTGACCACAGATATGCCGAATGACTTTATCAGTGCTATCAAGGGACGGAGATATATATTAAATAAGTTCAGTTTGGATATTTGCAACCATTGATGCTTGCATTGGTGGTACTGTTGCTTCAGAAGAAGTGCTGGGAGCAGAGCCCTGCTCCTCTGATGATCTTTTTATTACAGCTTTACTCCAATTGTTTGGGTGTATATTCCGGAAATGGCATTCCATGCTGTAAGTTCCAAAGCTGTACTGTTTCTGTGGATTCCCTCTTGAAAGTACTGTGTGACAGATTTTACATGTGACAAAAGGTGCATTTACCATTTTCTCTCTTTCTGGGTTTTAAAAAAATGTCCGTACTATGGACTCTCTCTGTGTTCTAGGGGTTTCTGGAACAAACTCTTCTGAAGATGAAGTAGAAGAATCCTCAAGTTCCTTGTGTTCAGAATGATCTTGTCCAAAGGCTATTAGTTTATGGCAACAAATGCATTGCATCATCACATTCTTAAATTGAGGTTGGATATTTGCAACCATTGATGCTTGCATTGGTGGTGCTGTTGCTTCAGAAGAAGTGCTGGGAGCAGAGCCCTGCTCCGCTGATCTTTTCATTACAGCTTTACTCCAATTGTTTGGGTGTATATTACGGACATGGCGTTCCATGCTATAAGTTCCAAAGCTGTACTTCTTCTGTGGATCCCCTCTTGAAAGTACGGTGTCACAGATTTTACATGTGCCAAAAGGCACATTTTCCTTTTTCTATTTTTCTGGGTATTTAAATAATTTCCATACTATGGACTCTCTCTGTGTTCTAGGGTTTTCTCAGGTTCCTGCTGTTCAGCCATTTCAGTAGATTTTTTAAGAGCAAAGTACTGATGAAAAAAGGTGTTGCTTCCTCGAAAGCCAAAGAAGAATGATGAAGATGGGAGGGGTCTTTCAAGAATTAGAGTAGGAAGTATTATAAACCAATAAAATCTTTTGTTATAAGGTACATGCACATCTGTGCATGTACACCAGTGCCATGTGGCACACATACATGCCCTGAGGGCATGTATGTGTGTCACATTGCACACAATCCAAAAATAGGGGTGCTACAGGGTGTCAAAGTGACACCCTGTTCCCCCTGGCAGAATTCGGCTTCAAGGCCATTAGGAATCAATGGCAAATACAGATTCGGTAATTATCGAATCGGTAATTACTGAATTTTACCGAATCGGTAATTAATTCGGTAAAAATACCTACATCCCCATTGCCAGGTCTTAAATACCGAATCGGTATGATTCGGTATTTAAGAAGTGGTAATCTGGGATTACCTACATCGGGCCCTCGGTATTTATGAGTAGGTAAATGAGATAACGTACATCTGGCCCATTGAGTTGTAACATATTTATTTACATATGTTACATTTCAGTGCTTTGGAAGTAGTACAGTATACTATAGGTAAACACCTTATAGGTTTATGCTGTACCACATCCTTATAGTTTTGCACTTTGACATTCACTATGACAAACTTTTACATACAAACATAGAAATGTAGTTCTTGTTTAAACCAGTAGAGGTAGTTCTTAAAATAACTATTTCTTTTTCTTTTTTTGTTGCAGGAAAAACATTAAAAAATGAACTTTTTAAACAAAACAATTGTTCAACCGGAACAAACTATGAAATTGAAAGAAAAAAATGATTTGCTGCATCTGTGGTTCCTGTTCTTCTGCAAAATTACTTCAATGGACTGTTGTCCGAAGGCTACTAATTTATTGCAATGTATGCATTGCATCATTACATTTTTCAGTTCTGGCTGAATGTTCGCCACCATTGAAGATGGCATTGGTGGTGCTGCGGTTCTTGCTGTAGATGTACTAGGCGAAGAGTCCTGCTCCTGAGATCTTTGCACCACTGCTCTACTCCAATTGTTGGGGTGTAAGGTTTTTACATGGTGTTCCATGCTGTGGGTTCCGAATGAATAATATGAGTAATATACTGTTGTTAAAAGTAAAAAAAAAAAAATTCTGCATTAAAGCGGATATTGTCCACCTTTAAAATCTACGTTAAAAAGGAAGATATTATGTTTTAGAAATTTAAGAAAATTGTCGGGATAAGAGCTCAGAGCGTTTACGGTGCGCGGACCCTGTAATCATATAAAAAAAAATTGAAAATAACAATTATTTATATATTATATTAAATATATATATTCACTGAAAAAAACCATAGGTTTCAAGCCTTACATAGTTAGGTATTAGCATTTAAAAAACCTTGCAAATTCACTGAAAAAAACATAGGTTTCAGGTCATATATAGTTAGGTATTAGCATTTGAAAAACCTTGCAAATTCACTTAAAAAACCGTAGGTTTCAAGTCATATGTAGTTAGGTATTAGCATTTGAAAAAACGTGCAAATGCAAATGTACTAACTATATTTCCCGCACCCGCAATCCCCTGCTGATGATGTCACATATTACATCATTCATGACATGGTCAGTGACATCACTGATGACATCACTGATGACATCTCATATGATATATAGTTAGTACAACTAACTATATAGGAGCAATTTCAATGGTTTTTTAAATGCTAGTTCATAGCTATATATGACCTGAAACCTATGTGTTTTTCAGTGAATATATATATATATATATATATATATATATATATATATATATATATATATATATATATATATATATATATATATATATATATATATATATATATATATATTCACTGAAAAAACCATAGGTTTTACACACGTTATAGTTAGGAAGTAGCATTTGAAAAACCTATGAAAGTTGTTGTAACTGGTATGGGTATGTCCATTTTTTTGAAAATGTTATTTCTATTTTTCAATATGTGTTTTAAGGGTTACATTACACTTAAAGGAGGTCTGTCATCAGTGATGTCATAAGTGATGTCACTGACCATGTCATGAGTGATGTAATATGTAATGTCATCAGCAGTGCATTACACGCGCAAGTTATAGTGAGTCCAACTAACTATAACGTGGAATTTCATTGGTTTTATGTCAGTAAAATTTCCAGCTAATCATAACTGGTGTCAAACCTATGGTTTTTTCAGTGAATTTCATAGGTTTTTCAAATGCTACTTCCTAACTATAACGTGTGTAAAACCTATGGTTTTTTCAGTGAATTTCATAGTTTTTTTGAATGCTAGTTCCTAAGTATGTAATCACGTTCGTAACTACATAGTGTCACCGCCTACACGTCCTGAGAAGCGCATGTAAAGTCACGTGACTTGAAAACAAAACTTCCACTTGGTTATTAGTAGTTTCTGTTCTGGAATATACACGAAGCACTCCACCCACTTTCCTCACAATCTTTTCTACTCTCAAGAGACAACAACGTCGAGCATCTTCCGGAAGTCTTTGCTGACATGGCTTCCCTACCAGATTCATCTTTTGAATCTGAAGGAAATGAGCGACCACCGTTAAGAAGAAAAAAGGAATCTTTCATTTGGCAATTTTTCACTTATCCTGAAGATCAAAAGAAAGTGAATGCGCCAAAAGTAACCTGCACGATATGCAATTCGTAGCTCTCAAGGGGAAATCCAAATAAAAAATATTCCTTTTCTGCACACACCATGCAGCGGCATGTTAAACAAAGGCATCCTGAGCATTATGCAAAAGCATCGACAAGAGCCCTGGCCACGCTATTACCATCAGAGGTGGCCAGCACATCTTCTGGTGGACGACCTGTATCTCCATCGAGTGCTGAGATGGACTTGAGACCATATCTTGCGAAGGTGCATATGAAATGCAACGAGTGTGGAGAAATTCTTTTGTATGGAGAGCAGAGCCTCGTTCTTATTAAACTGAAAATTGAAAGTCACAAATGCCCCAAGAAAAGATAAATTTCTTCACTTCATTTTCAAACTATTACATACTGAAAAATGTAGTAGCAACTTTAAGAAATCGAAAGCATTATAACACTTCTTTCCCCCCCCCAAAAAAAAAAAAAAAAAAAGTTCTTTTCAGAACTAAGGCCCAGATGTAGGTAAAATAGATTTACCGATTTTTAATTACCGAATTCTACCGATTCGGTAATTAAAAATCGGTAAATCTAAGGGGTGGATATGTAGGAACATCCAGATGTTCCTTTTACCGAATCGGTAAATATCTGTATTTACCGATTCGGTAAATACCGACCGGTAATGCCCCATTCATTCCTATGGGCTTTGAAGCCCATAGGAATGAATGGGGCATTACCGGTCGGTATTTACCGAATCGGTAAATACAGATTTTGACAAGGGTGCAGGGGGTGTCACTTTGACACCCTCTAGCACCCCCAAAAAAGATTTGGGGGGCCATGTGGCAGGCATACCTGCCCTAAGGGCAGGTCTGCCTGTCATATGGCACAGGTGTGCATGCACACACGTGCATGCACACCGGAATCGGTATTTTACCATGAAGTTGCACTTCATGGTAAAATACCGATTCTGTAAGGCTTGTGGGACTCAGAAGAGTCCCACCTACATCTCATTGTTACCGAATCGGTAAAAATACCGATTCGGTATTTTACAGATTCGGTAAATTTACCGATCGGTAAATTTACCGAATCTGTAAAATATGTGGCCCTACATACCATTTTGTGAATCTCGGTCGGTAACGGCCGAAAATACCGATTTTCGGCCGTTACCGACCGACCTACATCCGGGCCTAACTCTTTCCACCAAAACATGCTCGAAGAGCATATTATAAGATGTTTTTTCGCCGCTTTATTTTAGTGCGAGACCGGGTGCGCGCACCCTTCTATCGCGTACAGGACCTGACACTCCCATGTGAAGTCATGTGACTTCTAAACAACACTTCTAATTGGTTCTTGCTAGTTTCTATTCTGCAATTTACACGCAGCACTCCACCGACTACCATCACTTTCTTTTCTACTCTCAAGAGACAACAACGTCGAACATCTTCCGGAAGACTTCGATACAATGGCTACGAATCCGCATTCATCTTCCAAATCTGATGAAAATGAGCGACCACTTTTCACAAGAAAAACTGAGGCCACGCTATTACCATCAGAAGTAATCAACACATCTTCCGGTGGACGACCTGTATCTCCATCGAGTGCTGAGATGGACTTGAGACCATATCTGGCGAACGTGCACATGAAATGCACGAACTGTGGAGAACTTCTTGTATACAGAGAGCAAAGCTTTACTCTAATTAAACAAATAATTGAGAGTCATAAATGCTCCAAGAAAAGTTAAATTTCTTCACTTTATTTGGATAGTATGACATACTGAAAAATGTCGTCGCAACTTTAAGAAATAAAAAGCATCATAACACTTGTTTCCCAAAAAAAAAAAAAAAAAATTTCTTTTCAGAACTAACTCTTTGTACCAAAACAAGCTTGAAGAGCATATTAGCTGATATTTTCTCGCCGCTTTCTTATAGTGCGCGACCGGGTGCGCGCACCCACCTATCGCGTACAGGCGTCGAGACACGCATGTGCAGTCATGTGACTTTAAAACAACACTTCCAATTGGTTCTTACTAGTTTCTATTCTGCAATTTACACGGAACACTCCACCCACTTCCCTAGAAAACCAGTTTATCGTAAATCTTTTAAAGCCTCCTCTTATGAAATATTCGACATCAATCACATAGCAGAGTACTAAATAGCACTATATACACACCGTCCCTTAATTATAAGAGACTTATTGCTATGTAAAATCAACTTTTGCTCTCCAAGATAATGTAAAATGCTGAGCCTATTACATAATTTTATTACACATATATGTTACTAGTCTCCTTCGAGTACTAACACCGTAGAAAATACCACCAATAGCGGTGATATTTTTTACACCGAGAACGGGTGATTTCTATCGCTTACAGCCCTTACAATTATAAAGTTTTATTTCCTAAGTCTCTGATCGCCAACTGTGCAACGTAAATCCCCTGTGTGTCGCAATAAGGTCCATAAACAAAAACTACAGAACCAGCATTATAAACATACACAAAACAACAAAACGACAAGAGCCACCATGCTAATATATATCCTTAATATAATAAACCTCTGAGAATAAATACATATTTCCGTGGCAGCCCATAACACAAATGTGGCGTCCTCTGACTCTGCTCCATTACCAAACACCGTAACTCCCCGCCCCCCTCACTTTTCACTAAACTCCGCACTCCACCCCAGCCAAACCCCCTATTACAAACCCCCAACCTACCCTCCCTGCCCAAACTCACCATGAACCTCAAACCGCCCCTAGAAAACTTATAAGACACAGGATTACTAAAACTCAAAGAATACGCAACAGGCACATAATGTAAATAGTACATAAAGACACATATTTTTTCCAAAATACTATTTAAAAACATGTTCTATTTTTAATAAATCTATCATGCATCTGACCCTCTAGAACTGCTTTCAAAACGTGAACTATAAACCTCTACTTTTCATTTTCAAACCATACACTTTCTTCTGACCCTCTAGAACTGCTTTCAAAACATGAACTATAAACCTCTACTTTTCATTTTCAAACCATACACTTTCAATTACATTATTTTTTTTCCACAATTCATGTAATGTTACAAACCTTTTCTAAAATACACCAGTCCGTATCATTTATAAGGATTTATTTTCAGTCTTCATCAGTGACACTTTCTTCACATACAATAGAAATCACTATAACTTTTTAAACGACAATGCTAACGCGGTAAAAATAACCCTTCATTTACTTTTCTTTAAGAATGCACACTATGTACCCCACGCATGCGTTTCTTAATCTTTGTATTTGGCAGCGAATACCGACCTTGAATCGGAAGACATGAACAAGAGCGCCATTGTCACATTTAAAACTGAACGTTGCATCTGCTCACACACATATCTTTCACTAAGCTAACATTCACAGAAAACAGCATTGATGTAAAAAAAAATTGACCTTGCTTTACAACTCCCTCAAATCACTCCCTTATTTTTTAACGCATCCTCCAGTTCAAAAAAAGCTACTTTTTTAATAACCACTAAGCAATATATAAGTGACTAGACTCCTAGAAAATGTATCAAGTCATTCTGCTCCTCTCCACTGTTTAGCCGACGACCTAATTCTGTGGAGTTGCTATACAACCAGCGGTGCTGCGCCGTTTCCTGTACCATCTTGGGAAATTCAAAATGGATGTCCCTCCTGCCTTCGCAAACGAGCCGGGCCACTTAGAACTATTTCGCCAGAGGATGCTTGACTACTACGGCATCTTACCACTCTCGACTTTGAATACTTCATATCGATTATCATTTCGATATTCGCATTTCACCTGTGTGCAGCCTGTATTTCATTGCCTGAGCTGTGATTTCACGTGGGCCCTGGATTTATGTCTCTGCAATTTGATACCTCCTGAACCGAATTACAATCACCTCATGAATCCGTTACTTGATCATGAACAGCTTTGTTACAACGGAGGGTTTATGGCCTTTGCAGCGATACAAGGAGTTCTGGGTCATTGGAATATATTCGCAGCGGCGCAAGATTTCCTAACAGAGAGCTACATCGAAAACCCACCGAGCTGCCCAATGATGGTAAAAGACACTCCAATAATGACAGATCATGAATGCTCCTTTCATCTTCTCAATTGGATGGCTGACATGTTTTCAGATGATAACAATGATTTCATGTTAGAGGCACTTGCTGCATACTTTGCCTACACAATGGACACTTAACTCTTTCCTAACAGCGAACTACATCGAAAACGCACCGAGCTCCCTCTGATGGTAAAAGACGCTCCGATTATAACAGATCATCAGTACTGCTTTACTCTTTTCCATTGGATAGCTGACATACTTTCCGGAGGGTTTATGGCCTTTGCAGCGATACAAGGAGTTCTGGGTCATTGGAATATATTCGCAGCGGCGCAAGATTTCCTAACAGAGAGCTACATCGAAAACCCACTGAGCTGCCCTATGATGGTAAAAGATGCTCCAATAATGACAGATCATGAATGCTCCTTTCATCTTCTCAATTGGATGGCTGACATGTTTTCAAATAATAAAACTGATTTCCTGTTACAAGCAGAAGCTACCTATTTTCCCTAAACAATGCTTCAATAACTCTCAAACAAGCCATTGACGTCCTCATTTCCTTTTGGTTTTCTATATTCTTCACGTTCTTTTCCATATTTTCTTTTGAAGAACAGACCTATTTGCTTTACTAACAGTGGACATTATAATTTCGTGTTGTTTGACAGCTGATTCATAAAGTAATGATGTATAACCACTTGCATTTTCATATATCGTTCCCAAACTGAAAGGCCAGAGACCTTCTTCCATTTATTAAAATATAATATACTTCCTTATAAGAGTGTACAATGTTTTTTTCCAACTATATTCATTTTTCTTCAACTATAGCGTTTGTATTCCATGTACTACTGACAATACCAATTACTGTGTTTTTTGCAATTTCTGTACTCATATTACATAATGATTTGCCTTTAAAACAGTACATTTCTAAATAAACATTTCAAATATTCACGGTTTCTCTTTTAATCCATAATCTCAACTGAAATGATTTCATATTGAAAAACTATTCATGGGTTCCACATAACCTTAACTGTAGTCACTGAGGACCTTATTTATGAAGACCTTCCGCCGCCAGTGCCTCATTTCTTAAAATGGGAAAAAGTAACGCACCGGTGGCGCAAGGCCTTCATAAATAAAGTCCTGAATGTTTTCTTTTCTCGACCTCACTTACTGATACTAGAACCTGCAAACCAATTACGGCCCGTGAACTCTTTCTTAGTAGGTCGCGCACCGTAAAGACAGTTATACCACTGTTAACATTTTTTTTTTACTGTTACTAAGCACCGACACAGTTCCGCTTCACTCAGAGTTAATCACTGCTCCCACGCTTCTACAGGCCAGACGCTATGTCGTTATGGCTGAGATACCCGACACCCCCTCTCAACACAATCCCCAAGGATGGGAAACCGGAAACAGTTCTGAACTTTTGGAAGACGGGAGGGAGTGACCCTCCCGGCCGTATTTATTAAAATATGAAACAAAATTAAAACATTAAAATAACAGTTTCATATTATGTACAATTTCATTACCACATTGCGATGTTTGGCTAACCTTAACATATTCTCTAATACAAAGGTTCTCCTAGCCGAACTAACATCCTACAAAACATTTAACTTGAAATTTTGAAATTGTACATCCTAACGTTTAAGGGCCAACGGCAAGGTCGTAACCGGTGTCAAGATCCCTAACCAGAAATATCCCCCTCACTTGTGAGGGGCGACCGCACAGAGGTGTACCTCGAGTGCAACTACCAATTTCCCTTGACTTGACGGGGGCCCCAATAAACTCGACGCCACTTAAAGGTCGTCCGAGGACTCGTGTGAGGAATCTAGAAGGTAGCGTAGACCCCCCCCCAAACCCCACACAACTTACCACATCTGCCGTCGCAGATGTCCTGGCCCCGGGAAATTCTCCAGGAGGGGGCTGTAGTCCCTCCTACCCAGGAAGGGGCCTTGACCGCCTTTCCTTTCCTTTCGGCGGCCCATCCTTAGAAGGGACCGCCTTCCCCGTTGAGGGGCCAATGGCCACCTCCCTCGAGCGCTCCCATCCGTAATGGGTGACGCCCACTCATAGGGATCTTCCAATTAGTGCTCACCGATCATGACCTTACCGCCCGACCAAAATAAATACGACAGTTTCTAAACTAAATGACTAATTTACCTAAAAGACAGTTAAAAAACAACTTTATTAAAAGCATGCTACTGATCAACACTAGAGCAGGATTACTTTATTTGCAAAACATACCACACATTGACCATTTCTTTATTGCATATTCAAAATTATCACGATAATAATCCGAACCTGCAAACAAAAAGAGTTACCACATCAAACTTTATTCAAAACCACTTGCTGTCCTCAGGGGCTGGTGGGTGGGTCAAAATTGGCTCTTCGTTCCGTCTCGAGCTCACGTGCAGCGAGGTGGTGCAGCTTCAGAGCACTGGAACAAGAGGATGCTTCCTTGGCTTGTTGCTCCTTTTATCCGTCTTCAGGGCGGGCGTAAACCCGCCCCGGCCTGCCCCGAGGGCGTGGCCCGGCCGCGTCAGTGTCTAGGCCAGCCCACTCCAGGGCGGGAAAAAGGCGCGCCCCAGCTACGCCGCTTCGGGCATACCAGCCGAGACTCGCCTCCCGCCCAAGATGGCTTCCCGGGGGGATCGTGGTACTCCGCCATACGTTCGGGGGGACCGAATGGTCGCCCCTTTCCATATGGCTGAGATACCCGCCACCCCCTCTCAACACAATCCCCAAGGATGGGAAACCGGAAACAGTTCTGAACTTTTGGAAGACGGGAGGGAGTGACCCTCCCGGCCGTATTTATTAAAATATGAAACAAAATTAAAACATTAAAATAACAGTTTCATGTTATGTACAATTTCATTACCACATTGCGATGTTTGGCTAACCTTAACATATTCTCTAATACAAAGGTTCTCCTAGCCGAACTAACATCCTACAAAACATTTAACTTGAAATTTTGAAATTGTACATCCTAACGTTTAAGGGCCAACGGCAAGGTCGTAACCGGTGTCAAGATCCCTAACCAGAAATATCCCCCTCACTTGTGAGGGGCGACCGCACAGAGGTGTACCTCGAGTGCAACTACCAATTTCCCTTGACTTGACGGGGCCCCAATAAACTCGACGCCACTTAAAGGTCGTCCGAGGACTCGTGTGAGGAATCTAGAAGGTAGCGTAGACCCCCCCCAAACCCCACACAACTTACCACATCTGCCGTCGCAGATGTCCTGGCCCCGGGAAATTCTCCAGGAGGGGGCTGTAGCCCCTCCTACCCAGGAAGGGGCCTTGACCGCCTTTCCTTTCCTTTCGGCGGCCCATCCTTAGAAGGGACCGCCTTCCCCGTTGAGGGGCCAATGGCCACCTCCCTCGAGCGCTCCCATCCGTAATGGGTGACGCCCACTCATAGGGATCTTCCAATTAGTGCTCACCGATCATGACCTTACCGCCACAGGCCGGATAGTTGACCGGCTATCCGGACCCCCCACAACACTCCTACCTAAAGGTCATGTCTTAAGGTCTTTAGCCAAGCTATACAGTCTCCTATGAGTAACTCGTTACCCACCCGGGACAAATGAACACCATCCCCCAAATACATACTGTCACCAGTAATACAACCATGCGAAATCGAATGCAGTGTATTGGAACGGAACAATCTACTCACTTTGTTATTAATTTTTCTTACTGAATGATTCAGAGCAGAAACAGAAATAGCCCCCCGCCATACTTTTCGTGGGATCATATGGGACCATGCAATCGTGCACCCTGGAACTCTCCTCGCTAACCAACTTACAGTGGAAAGCATCGCCTCAAGAAGAAGTCGTCTACCAGTGGTGACCAAATCATTGCCCCCAAGATGTACTATGACTATAGACGGCGGTGACCTTGCCCGCCCTAGCAAACCCTCAAAAAATGATTGAAACTGGTCAATACAGAGTCCGCCCTTTCCGTAGAAGGACACACTGTACCCGTATTCCCCAGCCACGTGAATCATGTCACCTGCTTTGAATACGTCCGCGGCACGCCTCACGTATGAGTGGCCCACGACCCACACCTCCTTTCTCACAGCCGGTGAAGTCTGACCGCTGGCCCGGTGTTGGGTCGACTGCATAGTCCGCCCCGCCTCGTAGGCTTGCGCAACTGAAACCAAACAAAAACAAGAAGCGTGAGTACATCATTACAGCTTCACAACATGTGCAACGGCACATACCTTTTATAACAATTGGAGGACCAACGCCCCACACGTTTAACTTGTTCGACATTCAGACCCCTGGCTGTAGCCTCTGTAGCAGCCCCTATCCGAAAGGAATGGGTCCCAAACTCGCCCGGGTTCAAGCCCGCAGCAGTAATCGACATCACAAGCACCCGCTGAAACTGAAACCTCGTCAGTGGGGTGGCGTCAGCGTGTCTCAACAAGGTCCCCCCCATGATGCCACCCTTTGTGCTAAATATTCCTCTACACAACTCACCGGGCACATGGAGGACCCGGGAATCCTTTGTATGATTATGCAATCACCCATCGCACCCTGATCGGTCTTGGACCTGACAAACGAGACAGTCATTGTCTCCCCTCTGATCTGAACGTGCTCTTGGCACAGTCCACCCATCACGTCCTGCTTGTTCCTCGCCACTAGTTCGCTTACCCGCATAGCCCCATGGAATGCCAGCGTAAAAGCGGCTCGGAATAACACTGTTTCATACTGGGATGAACACGTTGCAGGGAGTCTGGATAATAACAGGGCCAACCTATCCAAACCTATCGGGCGCCTTTCATCTACTCTGCGACCCTCAAGGCGTTGCCACCCACGTAGCGCTTTTTGCACAACGAAAGACGCTGTCGGGTCCTGGATCCCATGAGCCCTAGCAACAAAGGAAATGGCAGCCCGATGCCTCTGGGCCGTAGCCACTGATTTGCCTGCCTGATGTAAAGACAGCAGGAATTTCACTACCCACTCCTCCTGGCCCCAAAGCTCCCCTCTAGCAGCCCCCAAAAAGGCCCAATAGGAACGGAACGCCCCTTCATATGCCTTCCTCGTCCTGGGTGCTAAACTCTCTCCCACGAGGTTACGAAGTTCGGGGCACCGAGAGACCAGAGAGCTTCGGGAAAGGGTGCCGCCACCGGGTCCGCTGTGGGCAGAAAACCCCAGAAGGCCTGCATACGAAAACGAGAAAGTGCATCAGCCGCCTGGTTCATCACCCCCGGGACATGTCTTGCCTTAAATAGTACATTCAATTGCATACACAGTAATACGATTTCCTTGAGCAATCTCAGAATCCATTTGCATCGTGCTGCCTGGCTATTGATACACTCAACCACGGTCATGTTATCAGACCAGAATACCACAGAGTGATCTCTGAACCCCTCGGGCCAAGTTCTCAGGGCCACCAGAATGGGGAAAAGTTCCAGGAAAGCAATGTTACTTGTCAGTCCACTATCATGCCACCATGACGGCCATTTCTGTGCCGACCACTGAGTGCCGAATATGGCACCAAAACCAATGCTCCCTGCCGAATCTGTCCACAGCCCCAGCTCCTCCGAGGACACCGCCGGTTTGTTCCAGACAATTCGACCATTGAAATCCGCCAGAAATGCCAACCAAATGCGCATGTCCTGGCGAACCTCTGCCGAGAGCCTTGTGCGATGATGACCCTCCTGCAGGCCGACCATGGCTTGAGCGATCGAGCGGGAAAAGGGGCGGGCCATCGGTATAACTCTTAGGGCAAAATTCAACTGTCCCACCAATTGTTGTAATTGATGTAGCTTAACCTTAGACTCATTTATACACATTTGCAGGGATGCCCTGAATCTTAACACTTTGTCACCTGGTAAACGAAAACAACCTTCTTCGGAGTCGAGCTCGATCCCCAGAAACTCGAGGCAAGTCGAGGGACCCACAGTCTTACCTGGTGCCAATGGCACGCCAAACTGATTCATCAAGACACAAAATGCAGTCAAAGCCTGTCCACATTCCGGATCCCCGGCTGCCCCCAGAAACAAAAAGTCATCGAGATAATGCATAACATTTTGAAACCCCGTCTTCTTTGTGAAGACCCATTGCAGGAAACAACTGAACTTTTCGAAATAGGCACAAGATATAGAGCACCCCATTGGCATACACCTATCCATGTAATAGTGACCCTGAAACATGAAACCAAGGAGACGCTGATCGTCTGGATGTACCGGGAGCAACCGGAACGCTGACTCGATATCAGATTTTGCCATCAGCGCACCGGGCCCCAGGCGATTCAATATGGCTACGGCCTCATCGAAGGATGCGTACCGCACCGAACACACTTCCGGGTCTATCGCATCGTTTACGGAAAGACCACGTGGGGCTGATAAATTATGTATCAGCCGAAACTCACCCGGGTCCTTCTTGGGAACCACCCCTAAAGGGGAACAAACAAAGTTAGCAACTGGTGGCACATTAAATGGACCGGCGACCCGACCTCGAGTCACCTCTTTCCCGATTTTTTCCTGTACCACGGTCGTATGCTGTAAGACCGACATCTGGTTTTTACATTTCGCTATACCCTGAAACTCCCCCACTGGGATGCGGAAACCATATGAAAACCCGTTCCGCAACACCCCAGCGGAAGCGTGATCCGGGTATTCGCTGAGCCAGGGAATCATTGCCATGGTATCAATCGGAGTAGGTAAAGGCGCCCCTCGGACTATGTCAGACCTGTTTGGCGCCTCCTCTACCCCCGTTATCACCCGTTTTGGCTCTGCACATGGACTCAGGATGGGATGATTGCCCACACCCACCACATTCGTGCCTAAATTTGCATGACCCCTGGGGCCTAGTACATTTACCCCTGTTAAAGTTCCAACAAATCCCCCTTTTCCCTGCTTTGCCGATTGGCCTCGAGTGGTTGTTGTTACTCGTACCTGATCGAAAGGGCGTGCCGTCCCCGCATATTGGCGGGAGGATTCACCAACGCTACTCCCTACCAATGGCAACTTTAACATACCAGTATCTTCCATTTTGGACCAAGACACAGAATCATAACAATCCCAAGTTAAGTTTTTATCATGTTCTTTCGCTTTTCTGAAAATATTATCGTAACAGAACCAATGATTGCCCTCGTGTGATACAGAATACCCCATGATCCGTGACTGATAAATCGGCAATTCGACCAGCAATTCGGGCCTACGTTCAGCCATGATGGATGTAAAAATCCCCCATGCTTTGCCCCAATTGCCAATGTTTTCATTTACCTTAAAGGCGGCCATCTTTGCGCGCCAAACACTCGGATGCATGAGCTCTTTCTGGCTCTTAACATGCTCCATCTCATAATGATCGGTAAGCAACGAGAAGATGTTTATATACTCCCCTGCCCATATCTTCTCTTTGATAGCCAGAGGGACATGCTGACCCAACTTTTCCCTTCGAGAGGGTGCCGACTCATCCCTCGCAATCGGCAATGGCCGCTTACCTGAACCGGAAGCTGTATCTGCGACTGGACCTGTCCCAGGTGGTTTCTCTACTGCCGCAGCCGGCGATGGTGCCTTCGTTGCTTCCCTTGTTTCACGCAGTTGCTTCATCAACACCTGCGCGTCGTCAGCCGTGGCGCCCTTGCTACCTTTACCCAACCACGCTGCTAATTGTGCTGCCAGCTCGGGCGGCATATCCTCCCCGGACACGGGGGTGACCACCACGGGAATCGGATTCCCTTCCTCCGGCACGGGAGTTGGTGCTTCGAGTGGGGTACAGGGAACCGGGATGTCTCCCCCAGCTGCTCCCCTTCTGGGCCTCTTGCCTTTCCCTCCTGGAGCTGCTCCTGCCAAAGGACGTTTCGGCCCCCCTTCCTCGTCTTTATCCGCCATTCGCCTCTTTAGGTCGGTCACCTCTTTCATGAGAACACGCAGCATCTGGTCGGTAGTCATTCGCTTTCCCGCCTTCTTGGGCATTCTCCGACAGAGTATCTGCAAAACAAACAAGAAAGATTACAACGCTCAAAATTGGCTCTTCGTTCCGTCTCGAGCTCACGTGCAGCGAGGTGGTGCAGCTTCAGAGCACTGGAACAAGAGGATGCTTCCTTGGCTTGTTGCTCCTTTTATCCGTCTTCAGGGCGGGCGTAAACCCGCCCCGGCCTGCCCCGAGGGCGTGGCCCGGCCGCGTCAGTGTCTAGGCCAGCCCACTCCAGGGCGGGAAAAAGGCGCGCCCCGGCTACGCCGCTTCGGGCATACCAGCCGAGACTCGCCTCCCGCCCAAGATGGCTTCCCGGGGGGATCGTGGTACTCCGCCATACGTTCGGGGGGACCGAATGGTCGCCCCTTTCCAATTTCTCTCCTTATCACCCTTTCATCTCCACAATAACAAACAGTTGTCCGCCAGCCACCAGAGAACAGACTCAGATGCAGAGGCACCAAAGAGTGAACCCATCACCAACTGCCATCTCCGGCTGTTTCCATGGTTACACCTCATTCTGCACCTTCCTGAAGGCACAGGTCAAAAGTTCATGTCTCAACGTTCTACAACAAACTAAGAACACTATTTTCCCTCCAGAAACACCTGCCAATACACAACTCTGTTACATGTCTTGTTTTTTCACACCCAATAGTACTTTTTGTTTAACATAAACATTGACCTGTTCACTCTCCACTTGTTACAATCAACCAATCATTTTTATTTTTTTAACCACACCCAGCCTCTTCCTTTTTCTTTATTTAAAATTTCAACTTCTAACTACCATTCCACTTCCAGAACCGATCGGAGGATGACTACAAATCCCTTGAAAATGAAGGTCTGGCTAATAGGACACAGTTATATTCACTGGAGTGAAAAATATGCAGTAAGCAGATGAATTTGCAACCTCAGCTTACCAAATGTACACATAACATGGATTTCCAAAAGAGGATTGAAATGTCACCAATTGATTCCATTGGTGAAAACTTTTATGCATCTCCCAGAACCAGACCTTATAATTGTGCACTGTGGTGGGAACGATCTAGGCACAATCACTGAGGTAGGTCTGGAAATGCTTCTAAAAGACACCTTTCGACAATTGATGACACTTTTTCCTCGATCTGCCTTGGTATATTCCAATATATGCCAAAGACAGAAATGGAATTGGTCCAATCACCATTGTGCACAATTTGAGAAAGCAAGGAGACATGTAAATAAATCTGTCTCTGCGTTCCTCAGAGATTATAGCATGGGTTCTATTTACCACAACAACTTGCGCTACCACATGCAAGACGTCTATAGGAGAGACGGTGTTCATTTCACGAATGAGGGAAACAGAATCTTCCTCTGCAACATCAGGCTCTGCATCGGTACTTACTTATAAATGCAGAAAACACTCAATTAACACAAGGGCTCTTTTCAGAGCCACCTTATATCAAAGCACTCAAACTTCTCATTTACCTCCTTTTCCACACTCTTGTAAATAGGTGTGCGCGACCGGGTGCGCGCACCCCGTATTTTTTTTTTCGGGGAAAAATTATATCTTTTTGCGTTTAAGGGCCTTACTGCACACCCTGAGAAAACCTACGCAGGAAGACAATCTCTACCTTCTCTCCTTTCCATGTTTCAACGCTTTGAAATTAACAATATATTTACTCGCAGTGACAAAATGGCGGACAAAACTTCCTGATTTCCTTCGAATCGAACGTTAACAGACGTCACGCAGCAAAATTCCGCTCGCGCGCGCAGCCGCTTGGGTGCGCGCACGTGTGCGCGCCTATAGATATATAATTGACTTTAACTTTAATTTTCTCAACAACTACTGAACGGATTTACACCATTCCAAAAAAAGCGTAATCTGCGAACAAGACTCTACAGTTTTGGCAAATTTCTTATAAATTCATTCACCCGTTCGAACTGTAGCCGAGTCTAAAGTTCCTATGGAAAATAACATTGAGAAAACACGTTTTGGGACCCCCCTTATATCTCAGCCCCCACTTGACCAATCCCCCCCAAACTTTCAGGGAAGGAGTGCAGCGAACCTAGCCATCTCCTTTGAGAAATTTGCAAAGACTCATCCACCAGGGCCAAAGTTATTCCAAATAGAATGTTGAGGATTTCCTATGGAAAACAATCCTAACTATAACTACCTACTGGCGACCGCCAGTAGGTAATATATATATATATATATATATAACCTACTGGCGATAGCCAGTAGGTATATATAGTTAGGACCTAGCTACCATAGGAAATCCGCAACATTCTATTGGGAATAACTTTGGCGCCGGTTGAGCATTTTGCGTGTAATTTTCCACAATTTAGGCCAGCTCTGCTCTGCTCCTTCCCTGGAAGTTTTGGGGGGATTCGTCATGCGGGGGCTGAGAAAAAAGGGTGGTCCCAAAACGTGTTTTCCCCATGTTAATTTCCATAGGACGATTAGAAACGGCTACAACCTGAACGGGTGAACGGAATTACACCAAACTTGGCAAAATTGTAAGGACTGGTACGCAGAAGTGCCTTTTTCTATATTTGGTGAAAATTGCTCCAGTGGTTTCTCACGAAAATTAACTTCAAAAACACATATATATATATATGCGCGCTTCGAGCGCTTACAGGTACGCGTACCGGGGAGTGCACCCGGCGTGACATGGAAGTGCGCGAGAGGAAAGCTGATTGGCTCTCGGGTGTCTTTGAACATTCCAAACGGTCCGGAGAGTCTGCCATCTTGTGTCTCGGTAGAACCGAGACAAAAGAGGTGAAAAACAAAAAGAGAAAACTATAAAAGGGGGCAGGGTAGAGACTAGCTGACCCCCTAGGTTTTTTAGGGGGGTCTAGGAGGACCCCAAAGGTAAAAAAAACTAATTTCTTTTTTTAATTTCGCGGAGTACGCGGTGGGTGCGATGCCATGTATGCGTACCCTGAGCGTACCACGGGGAAAACCAAAAAAATATATATATTTTTGGGCCTGGGTGGTCCTTGTGGTCTTGCAATTATGGGCAGGCACAGTACGCCACTGGTGCGTCAAAAGAAGTGATGCACTGGTGAGCAATGTCCAGCCGGATAGGAATATATTAGTTAAATATTTTGTACTGGTTCATGTATTCAACATTTATCAAAAAGTGGGCATAAAAACATATGGTGCTGTAAGGTCGACGACGTTTCGATGCAACTTAAGAATACATGCATCATCATCAGGACAAAAAGCGATCACCGCCAGAACCCCATCCGTCCTGCCATCGAGCAAGACTTCACAAAAATCCTTCATGTGGAAGGCTCGTACTGCCGCGATAGCGATCTAGGAACCACTACTATCCATTTGCTGAATCCTTCCCCGGGTTGGCCGGCTAAAAATGTATTGCAACATCCACGCGGCTAGTTAAACTAACCACCGCAAATCGGAATATTTCCACCAGAGGCTATGTAACTATGGAAATATTCTCAAGACAAACATGACTCAATGGTTTTTGTCCTGATGATGATGCATGTATTCTTAAGTTGCATCGAAACGTCGTCGACCTTACAGCACCATATGTTTTTATGAAATCACAAAATGCCTTTAACAATGGTTTGCTCAAAATGAATCCTAGTCTGTAAAACTGAATAATAGTACAGACCGCCTTGTGCGCTTTTACATAAATTCCTGTCACTTGTTTTGTCTTGTCTCCTGTGGGTCACAGGTTGTGCCCACTTTTGTATAAATGTTGAATACATGAACCAGTACAAAATATTTAACTAATAAATTCCTGTCCGGCTGGACAGAGGTCATATATACTATCCAGTATATGTCTATCATTTGCATGATCCTAACTTACTAGGGTCCTCTGTCTTGTATAATAGATTACTGCCCAAGGACCCTAGTGTTATTCCTTTTGGGTTTTCCCTTGTCCTGTTAAAACAGCACTGGTGAGCAATGGCCTTGTAAATGAGGCCCTAAGTTAAGACCCAAAGTCTAACTTTACTATTAGTATAGTTAGACTTTAGATATAAGTTAGACTTTTGGTCTAAACTTAGACCAAAAGCCTAACTTTACTGCCAGTAAATCAGGTCCAAAGGGAGAACAGTGGATTGCATAACAAGACACAGTAGCCCAGTGCCCAGTTCACTAAATTGTGCTTATTCACTGTTGCTTGTGTAGTAATCAATACTTGTATGTAATATACAAATTATTTCAAAAAGTAAAGCCCTGGGCTTGGCACTCAGTTATTGCATTGCTGTGTGACTGTTGTGTTCTGAGCTTGATCATTCCAACATTAACACCCTCAGAAATATTTCATTGTGCACCACCACTACCTCTGGGAGTAAAGTGCTGAAGTAGTTGTACCTTTCCCAGTTAGCACAGCCATTGTAGGATATACCCAAGGACATCAAAGGCAAGCAAACAAACCCTCACATTGAGTTCTAGTAGCCCCTACTTCCTCAGAGATACTGTTTTCAAACTTTCAAACTTTCAAGTCAGATGCAATGGGGACAATGATACACTTGCTAAAGGAGGGATCGGTCTGATTCTAGTCTAAGCATCATGTAAAAAGGCAGGGCCAAAATGGCATTGTGCTAAGCGTATTGGAGTAGAGAAAATTGGTTGACAGACAAATATGAGTGTGCAGTTGTTGTATATTCTTACTTTCTGTATTCTATGTTCTCTATGATTTTATTTCTCTATGCTCTTGTGTGTGATTCTAGAATTGTTATGATGACACTGAGGCTTGATGTTCTGCTGGTGGCAGTTTGCAGACTGGTCAGCAGGCATTGGGTCCTGTGTTGCTGTGCTCCTGCATAAACCATCTCTTTAACTACAAAGAGTGTAGCTTATTTACTACATTTTGGCGACGATTGACTGCTGTCCAGCAATATTCAGAATACCCTAGAATCAAGCTCATGTTCCAGGATAAACAAATTTAACACAGCAGAAGCGGACCCAGCGCAAAACGAACTCATGTAACTCTCATTGTGCCTTCTAACAAGATGAGAGTTGTCAGAGAGTGAAAGATGTCGGCGAGAGTCTGAAAAATTTGGATCTACAGCGTTTAAAGAAACTAAGAAATTTACCTCAGCCGTTATCTGTGAGTAGAGCGCACAGCTCTGAAATGCTCCTTGGCAACCCCGTAGTGTTCTGTATTGAGCAACAAGAAGCCATCTTGAAGTCCGGATATCGAGCCGTGGCTAGTGGAAGTAACGCATCACACTTGCGCGTAATGTGGGTTCCAAACAAGCGTTCCAAGCCTCGTTTTCGTAGAGGCCATTTTATGTTTGCTCTTCAACACTGCTATGTGTACTGTGAACACCTGGCACCCACCTAGCAATGGAGTTTCAACGTGGAAAATAAACGGAAAACATTTTTCTTCGAATGCTTAGGGGAGCATTTACTCTAAAATCAGACAGCGGGATATCTATAGTACTATTATAAAGAGAGAACTTGCACCTTTTGGCCAGGTAAACTCGGGAACCACAGTGCCAATCTACACACCTGATACATCTATGAAAATGTCAGGGTGTGTAGATGGACATAGGCTATATAAATTAAAAAAAAAAAGTAAATTAAGTTTGTAAACTAAGTAGTCCCCTGAAAGTAGCGCCGGCCGGGACCTAGCGCTAGCCGCTACGCGACGGGTGTGATGGCGAAGGAGGAGGGCGGTGCAGTGATGAGCGGCTGTGCAGTGAGGAGCAGCGGCACAGGTAAGGAAAGGGAAAGTGAGACTGTGTGATGCAAATGTCGGAGCGCGAGTGAGTCGAGGCGGTAGGGGGCGCGAGTGAGTCAGGGCGGAAGGGGGCGCGAGTGAGTCGGGGCTGGAGGGGAGCACGAGTGAGTCGGGGCGCGCGAGAGAGCTGAGGTCTGAGGGGGGCACAAGTGAGTCGGGGCGGGAGGGGGCGTGAGTGAGTCGGGCGGGAGGGGGGCACGAGTGAGTCGGGGCGGGAGGGAGTCGGTGCGGGAAGGGGTCGGGGCGGGAGCGGGTGTACTGCCCCAGTCCCTTTCTGCCCCAGGCAACGCTGGGGCGGGCTGCTAGTACTACTATAATAAAGGAAGAACTTTGAGGCTTTGAGGCGGGTAAACTCGGGAACCACAGTGCCAATCCACACACCCGATACACCGTTGTAATTGTCAGGGTGTGCAGATGGTTATAGGCTATATACATTTTTTTTAAAACGTTATTTAAAAAATGTACAATAAAAAAAAATGTAGTCCCTCCGAAGTAGCGCCGGCCGTGACGTGTGTGCTCACGTCAGGAGCGCAGGGAGGAGCGGCGTCCAGGAGCGCGACGAGGAGCGGCGGACATGGCGCGGGGAGGATCGGTGATGTGAGGAGCAGCGGACAGGCCGGAGGAGCGGTGACCAGCGGCGGTGAGGTGACAAGCAGCGGACAGGCGGGAGGAGCGGTGAGGTGACGAGCAGCGGACAGGCGGGAGGAGAGGTGACCTGCGGCAGTGAGGAGTGAGGTGCGGCAGAGCGGTAAACTGAGGAGCGAGGGGGAGGAGCGGCAGCTGAGGTAAGAGGACCCACGGACAATGTCAGGGAAGGAGGGGAACAGGCCGGGCGGGGGCCCGGGCTTCCTTACAATGTCGGGGTGGGCGGGGGTCAGGGAAGCCTGATTGCTGAAGTGGTTATAGTGGTTTATGGACTAAAAAAAAAATGAATAACAAAGAAAGTTAAAGTATAATGAACTAGAAAAAAACTGACATTGGAGGGTAACACTATCGAACTAACATTTGAGGAAGAGTATTGTTTGTGCTCCAGCACTTTAGGAACTAATGGTAAAAATTATTTTGTTTTTACTTTTGACTTATCTTATTGTGTTCTATCCCAAAACAAGAAATGGCACAAAAAATCAACGTTAGTCTTTCACCTCCATTTCTAAATGAACCTGGAAATCCATCAATTAGCTGGGAAGATTGGTTCATTATGTTAGATAATTACTTGGAGGCTCTTGATGGTCAGGAGTTTTCTGCAAAGAGGAAAAAGGCAATTCTTTTGAGTACTTTGGGAATGGAAGGCCAAAGGATTTTTAGATTGTTGCCAATTTCTTTGCAAGCTAATGGCCAAGTCATGCCTGACGAGTACAAGGAGGCAACCTCAAGGCTGGAAGTTAGGTTTGCGAAGGCAGAAAACCTTGTTATGAATCGCTATAAATATTACATGTAAAAACAAAAGCACGAAGAATCAATTGGTGACTTTGTTGCTCGATTGAGAGAGCTTTCTATAATGTGTAAATTGGGGGCAATGTGTGATGAACTCATACGCGACCAGTTGATTGTGCAATGCAATAATCAGAAGATCCAAGAGAGATTGTGGGCAGCCAAAAAAAACCCTTTGAAAACGGCAATTGATCTTGCTAAAGTCATTGAAGAGTCTGAGAAGTGCATAAAAGTGATTCAGAATTCTAAAAAAATTTAACCAAGAACAGGAGGTCACGGAAGTGTCTTAGAAAAGCAATGACTGTGATATGGAACACAACCTAGAGGGTTCAGTAGTGGTTGTGAAAAACAAATTTAGAACCAATTTAAAGAAAAATACCACAACAAACAAGTTCTGCACAAGATGTGATAGCAACTCACATACTTCGGAGGCTGGATTTTGCTTTGCGTCCAATAAAAAATGCCTCAAGTGTGGTCGCCTAGGTCACTTTTCAAAAAGGTGTAAAACAAAAAATAAGCAAAAAGTCGCTGTTGTGGAAGATTACACAGAGGAATATCAGTCTTTGAGAAACAAATTGTTAACACCTATGCTGCGGCGGTTATTCCGCCGCAGAGTTAAGGGGGCGGGCGGGCGCACGGCGCGCCCATTTTGGTAACGGAACCGCTCCGTCACCAGCCTCGGTTGAGCTGTGCTCATGACGGAGCAGTTCCGTCATGGCCCTGCCCACTCAAAGGAATGCCCCGCGCAGGCGCAGAATCCGCGCCGCGCAGGCGTGGTGAGCGGGCCATGACGGAACTGCTCCATCATCAGCACAGCGCTACCGCGGCTGATGACAGAGTGGTTCCGTCATCAGCATCGAAAAGGTTAATTGTGGATGATATTGATATTGTCAATGAGGACGATAAAAGACAGAACAGACCAAGATCTGATTTTGGAATTGATGGGCGTGATGTTTCACTCATGGTGGACACTGGTTCTCGATATACAACTATTCCCCAGTCCACTTTCAAAATGTTGTGGGATAATAAACCTTTACTAAAGAGTGACATTTCTCCAAAGGAGTTCCAAGGAGAGACTATAGACATTGTGGTTTTTTTTGAGTCAGATATAGTCTTTAAAAATAGATCCACACTTTTCGAAGTTAGATCTCAAGAGTGCGTACCATCAGATAAAGTTACACAAGAGTTGCAAGTATTTCACAGCTTTTATCTGTATTATTTGTTCTCTATAATTTTACTTCTCAATGCTCTTGTGTGTGATTCTAGAATTGTTATGATGCCACTGAGGCTTGATGTTCTGCTGGTGGCAGTTTGCAGACTGGTCAGCAGGCGTTTGGTCCTGTGTTGCTGTGATCCTGAAATAAACCATCTCTTTAAGACTACAACGAGTGTAGCTTATTTACTACAGCAGTCTATGATGATTGCAGTTTTTTTTCTGATTGACCTATTTGAATAGGTACACAAAGTGTTCTATTGTGAATATCAGAAAACCTAAATATTGTTCCTTCTGGAGGCCAATAAGAAATCATGTTTATATACATGTTATTTGCCCGGTAACTGACAAAAACTAATTAAAAGGCAAATAGGCCTTTATGTTCTCCTAAAATGTAGAAAACACATTTTTGCCTTGTGGAATATTTAACTGTGCAGCTTATATGGAGGTTATTATTATTACATTGCATGTTAAGTAGAAGGTCCGCACTTTACTGGGATGGAAAAATGTATTAATCATATTTGATTGGTTTATATTTTATGAAATGTTTTAAAAAGATGAACTCTTAATTAACTATGTGTGAGGACTTTTCTTCTACATTTAAAACACATTATAAAGGGTTAAAAAGTAAATTCCCTGCTCAATTTAGACATTAAAATACAACCACAATTGTGTTGCAGAGGGCTTCTCACACTCCTGTGCCCTGGTGACCCTGCTATGCCCCTGCAGAAAGAAAGAGTCAGACTCTGTGCACTATTTCCACGTTTTACTGTATGAAAGTCCTAACTCTTGGAATTCACCATGCACACTGAAGGGGCATAAATACAAGAGCTAAGCTCCGTGCTGATAAAGTGATGTGCATAATGATGCTGCCTCTTTGACTTTGTTTTTGACGTCTTTTGCCCATACATTATCGCTAAATATCTTTGAGTTAGTATTTATTTTCCTGACAACAAAGTTCAGAAAAATATGGCAGAACTTGCCTCTGTGTTTGACAGCTCTGCTGTCAGTAAAACATACAGTAATTTGGAGATTATTTGAATTAATGCATGTACTCAAGATGCCAAAAAGAAATCGTTTTATAATGGTGGGATTGTAAATTAGATGAACAAAGCACTGTATGACCCAATCCCAAGGATTCAGAAAAGCTAAGATCGTACGATTCAAGCCTCTCTTGCCACTTAGAATTAAGTTTTGGTTTTTTTGTTCATTTGCCAGCCATCGAGTTTATAGGGTAAGTGGTTCATGGTACACATCTCGGATGGCAACCCCTTTGTTCGTTATACAGTGGTGGTAGGATGAGGATAGAAGAGGAGGAAAAGAAAGTGTGAATAAGTGTAGAAGAAGGATAGTACAGAAGAAGCTTTGGTAGTATCTAACAAACATTTCGGAAGTTGCGTGCAATTAAATGGTCCACAGGTCATTCAGTCAATACATTTTTATGGTGGGTCATCTGGGGTAAGATTCTTGTCCAAGGTTTGCCAGAGGATCCTGGTGGAGGCTTTCCAGGGCGAATAACTTAATGCCAGGGTGTCCTCCCCTCTTAGGTAGGTTATCCAGCTGAGCCACCCTCTGTATGACATTTTAGAGGTATCCTTCCAGTTGGTATGTACTAGCTTGACTGTATCAGTTAGTAATAGGTCCATTAGTTCTCTATCTCCCTCCGAGTGGATGTCCCTTTGGATGAATGCTGTGGTGAGCGAGGCGAAGTCTCTTATTATTTTTCAGTTGAGCGATTTGTCTATGAAGCCAAATACGTACCCCCAAAACCTTTTGAGTATCGGGCACAGGAAGATGAGGTGTTCTAGGTCTCCCTTGCCTGTGTTACAGTTCCATCATGTGGGCTGTCTCTAAGGCCCAGTTTGTGCTGCCGGTCTGGGGTCCAGAATGTTTTGTGTAATAGCCAGAGTTTAGTCTGGGCCAGGACTGGGGTGATCTTGTTGCGGGTGGCTGACCATAGTGTGTTCCTCCCCCACTCGCTTAACAGGTGATGTGTGCGGCTGTTCCAGAAATCTTTCGTTTTGTTGTTGATTTTCGATTTTTGTGGTCTGAGGGTTTTATATAGGAGTGAAGCTTGGTGTCCCAATTTGTTTATACCAGTTACATATTGGAAGATTGATGGGAGGGTGTTTGTTATTTTGGCCTTTGTTATGGCTGTTTTAATCTTTAGGGAATCTGTAGAGATCAATGAAATAAAAAGTATTATGTTTTTCAAGGTCATCTGTGGTCCCCTCACTCAGGAATTCATACAGTTGAGAAATTGTACAATTTTCCACGTCTAAAAGTAAATTGATACTTGTATAGCGCACTACTCACCCTCAAGGGTCTCAAGGCGCTTGTACGAATACCGCTGTGGAACCCATCCTTGCTTTCCCTGTGAGGCGTCCACTCCTGGACACCCCCAAGGTGGAGGCCAGGCATCCTTAGCGTTGTGGGGACCGTTGTGGAGATTAAGCAAGCTATTGCCCAGAGTTGCAGAGTGGGAATCCATGATTGGAATAGGCACTGAGGCGAGAATTATCAGGTCCGTGGAATTTTGAGCCCAAGACCCGCCGAGGCGGGGAATTGAACCCTGGTCCCGAGCCAGCCCTTTGCATCAGGGTCTGCCGCTCTAATCATTGAGCCACACTTCTCCACCAACATCCAACATCAAACATCCAACAAGGATATCATAGGAAATCTAGTCAAGCCCCCTACCTTTTTTTGTACCTATGTTGAAGGTATTTGTAAAAACCTTTGGAGCTATATCAAGTCCAACCCGAAGCTCGTTAAAAGGCACCATGGGAATACCTTGAAAAAGATCCCATAATCTCTCCCGCCCCAGTCTCTTCCAATTAGGTGAACACCTATCATGAAAAATTTCAGGTAGTTGACTATTCCGATGAATAGGAGTATACCAACTATATCTTACTATTCCCAATTTCCTCTGCAAACTGGCCCAATTGATAAAAGCAGTCATCAAGGTCTTGGACCACATTTTTAATAGTAATTAGGCTCAAAATATTTTAACAAACATCCCTTTGTGGACCTGCCGATGAGCAGATCAAATATGGATGGAACAAAGTCCTCGGCTCCACATCCACTACTTTACCATCAAAAGGTGGACATATTTAATGCAAAGCAGCCACTAAGTATTACAGCTTAACGTTAGATAGAGCTCAACCCCTTCTTTCTCTAGATCGGGTCAGGAACTTGTTTGCCTTCCTGGTTTTCCCATAGGACTATATAAACCTAGAGACAGTTGTGTCTATTGCTGTAAACCAGAAACTCTCAAATTCAAGAGGGATAGTATGAAAGATATACAGCACTTTTGGGAGAAACAACATCTTAACTAAGTTGCACTACCCCATAACTGACAAACACAGATTGTCTTATCTTATGAAATCTTTTTTGACTTTATCGATGACCAGAGACATATTTATCTCCACAATTTGTTCCACCTTAGCAGTAATAATGACCTAGGATATACCACCTGTTCTACCAACCAATGGTCCTGGGTTACTGCATTGCTCTTCACTAATAGTTGTGTTTTATGCTATTTTGCAGATACCCTGAAAGTGCTCCATATTCTTTTGCAGCCTCTTCAATTGCCTGAAAGGCTTTATCGGGGTCTCTTGTAAATATCACTATATCATCCACATAGGCTAGTGTCTTAGTATCCCAGCCCTGCACCTAATTGGTATCATATCAATAGTAGCTTCAAGCCTATAACGAAAGAGGTCTATGTACAGGGCAAATAATAAAGGGGAACAGGGACACCCTTGCTTAGTTCCTCTTTCAATCAATATTTGCCCTGATTCATTATCCATGACTCGAAGATGTGCCATTGGTTAGTGGTACATCGCATGTATTGTTTGAATAAAAGATCCACCAAGCCCAAAGAAGTCAATGGTCTATCTAAGTTAGCCCCAAGTAACCCTGTCAAATCCCTTTCCGGCATCCAACAGCGATATCCCGATTGGTTCTTGCTTTACTGAGACTAATCTGTGAATAATGCTGCCCAGCCTATTAGTCAAAAAATTTTGAGTAAAGTTTAATACTGGCATTGTTAATAGCGTAAGTGGCCTGTACAAGCCAAGAATATTAGTATTCTTCCCTTTCTTTAAAAACACTCTTATGTTCGATGTAGGCCAAGCACCTGGGGGCACTCTCCTTTCTCAACTTGAGAAAAAAGCTCATAAATCTCTCCAAGTAATTCTAATGTTAATATTTTATAAAAGTCAGTGGGTCTCAGGTCAGTACCTACCACCTTCCCTGAAGGGAGATCCTGCAGAGCTTGATGGATTTCAGCTAGCAAAAATTCTCCGACCAATATTTTGCAATCCTCCTGAATTGCGTTTCCTAAGATTGTTGGCTCGGGGCGTGGCTAAGCGCCCAAGACGGATGGACGCATCGGGGTGAGGCTCCGATCTCGCCGGGGACTCTTGGCGGTTCTAGCCTTCCCCTAACGACATGCTGCACCGCAAACGATAGCGGAACACTCCAGGCATCCAAACAGTACCTCGCTGCTCTCCGGCTCCTCGTCCTCGCCCGGCAGCTCCAATTCTGCTTCGGATGCGGCTCTGACATCGCCGCGACCGCCATCTTGATGCCTCTGCCGGCGCCTCACTGAAGAGCGCACTCACTGCGCATTTCGCCTGTTGCAGCGGGCGTACTTCAACTAAACAGCCCAAAATTGCAGGAAATGACGGCGCTTCGCTAATACATTGAAAGGTGACTTTATTTTTATTATGGAACTGTTTTTTCCGTTTTTATTCGACTTTCAGCTCTTTCCTCAGCTTTGGCGGCCATTTTGCGCTATCTACTAACTTTATTGATCGGCCATCTCTGATATTCACTTGGTTTTGCTCAGACTGCGCATATTTCTTTTTCATTTTTTCTTTTGGCATATCCTGGATTTCACTCCACCTCCTCCTATAATTGACTTTGTTGATCTTTCCTCACTCCTGTGGTGTATATCTGCTCTATTCGCTCCTGAGGATCCCTCTTCACTGTCGTTACCATGGCGGAGGGTCCTGGCAAAACCCCTAAACGCAACTTTGTTAAAAATTCAAAGTTATTTACTGCATTGGCTCAATTAGAAGCCTCTGCGGGCTCCTCCAGTTGCGAATCTTCTCTCAATATAGACGCCCCCCTCCTGCCAGGAACGAGAACCACTAGTACTAAGAGGCTGAAACACAATCCTCCGTCTCCCCCAAAGTCACCATCTGCTGTTTCCATGGAGCTTCTCCTTGAGGAAATACGAGCATTATGCCCCTTTATGGAGGAGACCAATTCAAAGCTTCAAATTCTGACTGATAACTGGTCGTTAATGGACACCAGAGTCTCTGCTGTGGAAAAAACTGTGTCAACTCTCCAGGAAGCCGCTACCAAGTCGATGCATATGGATGTGAGACTCACAACCCTCCAGAGGCAGGTGGAAGACCTTGAAAACAGGAATAGGCGCAATAATCTGCGTCTTTACGGCCTGAAGGAAGGCTGCGAGGGGACTGACGCCATCGCCTTCTTCAAGTCCTTCTTGCCCAAGCTCCTGCATCTTCCTGAAGGCACCTCTCTTAACATACAGCGCGCACACAGGCTGGGTAGAGCTCCTTCCACTATTTCTCCTGAGACAAAGCCAAGAGGCGTCATAATGTACTTTCTTGAGTATACAGATCGGCTGAAGGTTCTTTTCGCAGCTAAAGCAATACCTCATTTGAAATGGTCGGATTCCACCTTGTTTATTGCCCAGGATTATGCCAAAGCTACTGCCTCTCGCCGCAAAGCATTTCTTGACATGAGAGCGGATTTGCGATCCATTGGAGCCAAATATGGACTTTTTCACCCTTGTTTATTCAAAGTCACTTATAACAACAAGACTATGACTTTTGAAGATCCTCTCCGACTTCGCAGTTTCCTCAATTCCTGCGGTCCGGCTGATATGGAATTCTCTGGGCCTTCTTCTTCATTTCCACCGTGACTCTGTTGCTAGTATATCCTGACTTTCCTGGAATTTATGATATTCTGTTGCTCTTATAATGTTATGTTCTTTTTTCCACAGGTTCCTCAGTTACTGTGGGTCCTTATTGGTCCCAGCTCGTTCTGGTTTATCTTTATTCTCCAACTGTTCAATCCCACGCTTTTTCCTGTTATTTAATCGTTTGCTTGTTCTAATCTCCCTGTTTTTCTTTTTCTCACAGATCGTCTCATTGTGTTCCGTCATGTTCCTCCGGTGGGACATCCCGTGACCCCGTCAGCTTGTCCTCCGTTGGTTGGCCTTTCCCCCCTCCTCACGTCTCCATTAATTCCCTTTTGTCTCCTGTCCTTTGAAAACCCACCCCTCATCATTTCTTGTAAGTATTGCCCCATGTTTTCTTTCTCCATTGTTGACATGATCCCTGCATCTCCGCTAGTTTTTGTCTTCATCATTTCCTTGTTCTTCCTAGTTTTTCAGAGCTCTATTTTCTCTCGACCGCTCTCGCTTTGCTTTTCTCTTCTTTTTGTATCCTATCTTCTCATTTTCCTTCAGACATCATTTCTATCACTTTCTTGCTCCTTCTTCGGTCACTTCTACATGTCTTCTTTAACTTCTATTCTATCTCCTCCTTTCCTTACTATTTTCTCTCTTCAACAATTTCCTATTACTTTCCCAATACGATTCTCTTCTCTTCTTATCGCATTTTTCTATCTCATGCTCTCTCCTTTTAGCACTTCTCTGCCTGTTTTCTTCTCTACATTTTCCTACTTTCATTCCTTTTTTCATTTTTTCCTTTTCGGATTTTTTGAGGCTTACCTTCACTTTTGCTCTGCACTATCCCCTTTCATACCTTCTTAATGTCAGTTCGTATTGTCTCTTGGAACGTTAAAGGTTTACATTCGCCCATTAAGAGGCAAAAGATACTTTCTCATTTAGCTAAATTCAATGTTGACATTGCCTTTTTACAGGAAACCCATTTAACTGATAATGAGGCTGCTAAACTCCAAAGAGGTTGGGTGGGTACGGTTTTTTCTGCCCCTGGTGATGGCAAAAGAAATGGTGTTGTTTTGTTAATTCGCAAATCTTTTACTCATTCAGTGCTACATTCTGATTCTGACCCTGAGGGCAGGTGGTTATTTGTTAAACTTTCCTCTAAAGGTGTCCCTTTCTCTTTGCTTAATGTATATGCCCCTACAGGGGGAGATCCAATTTTTTGGAAAGCGTTTGCTTCCCGTATCACTGATTGCATAGATGACATAGATGGCTGTTTTAAAACTGTAATATATTTTAACCGGAGCATTTTTAATTGAAAGTCAGACCTCTCACTTGGTCCGGACGAGATTCCTTCGTCCCAGGGGCCCGACCTTGTTCTCTCTCCCCCGGCGCAGCCGAGCACAGTGCTCTCGCCGGCTGGGAGAACGCGGAACCGCCATCTTGGGGGGAGGCAGGGTAGCGCTCCAGCTCCTGGACGCCTCCCGCCCTCCCTCACTACTTAAGACCCTCCGCCCCTTTCTACCATAGATTACTTGATTCTCCCCTGAGGCGGAAGCCGGGGGCATCCTTCTTTGAACTTTGAATTTACTTTGTTTACCTTTTGAGAGTGTGCGTGTGTGTTAATTTACTGTGGTGATTTAACATTTTGTGTGCTGAGACGCTTCGCCGATCTGGCTGTTTTAAAACTGTAATATATTTTAACCGGAGCATTTTTAATTGAAAGTCAGACCTCTCACTTGGTCCGGACGAGATTCCTTCGTCCCAGGGGCCCGACCTTGTTCTCTCTCCCCCGGCGCGGCCGAGCACAGCGCTCTCGCCGGCTGGGAGAACGCGGAACCGCCATCTTGGGGGGAGGCAGGGTAGCGCTCCAGCTCCTGGACGCCTCCCACCCTCCTCCCTCCGCTAGATGGACAGGGATATAAAGAAGGGACTATCCCGTCCGCGCAGCGGGCGGGCGCAGCGGGTGCGCCGATGGCGCGCCGAAGGCGCGCCTAAGGCAAGCCCGTCTGCGCCCGTCCGCGCCGGACCTGCGCCTAGCGCCAGAACCCCTGCCCCTCACACCCCTATAACCTCTTGGACATCGGATCAATTACTGCTCCTTCGTCCTGGCACTTGCATCCCCATAACTTGCTGTAATCCTCATGGCATGGAATCCTCATCTTACTCCTGCTCTCACTGCAACTTTACTTTCCCCATGATGTCTAAAGCTCCTCTATTGCCCTTGGTTGTTAATAGCCAGCCCTCGACTATTCTAAAAGCTGCGTTAATTAATTGTAGATCCCTTCCGGCTCACGCCTCCGACATTTGGCTATCACTTGATACCCACAAATGGGACATACTGTTTCTTACAGAAACTTCGATAAAAGATTCTTCCAAACCAGACATCACCCTTGCTACTCCCCCCGGTTACTGTTTCGTTGGCATCAACCAAGACAATTCCAAGCCCGGAGGGGGTCTTGCGGTAATTGCCAAATCCCATTTCAAACTTAATCTCACAAAAATTCCACATCTTGGTCTCATTGAAGCTGCCTATTTTACAGTCATGGACACTGCCAGTACCATCTGTGCAGGCATTCTGGTCTATAACCCCCCCGCTGCGTCCTCCTTCTCTATGAATGCTCTGATGCACTCTATTGCAGATTTTTCTTTCAAACACCCCCATTTCACCGTATTGGGAGACTTTAACCTCCACATTGATAATCCTTCCTGTTCTCAAGCCTCTTCCCTGTTAGAAACTCTACTTGGACTCACCCTGCCTCAATTAGTTATAGGCCCAACCCACATAGCAGGCCATACACTTGACCTCATCTTTTCCAATCATCCGGGCATTTCCACCCTTCCCCCGACCCCCATGACCTGGACTGATCATTTTCTTATTCCATTTACCATTACGGCTCCCTCTCCTCCTCCCCCTATCCCCCTTAACAGAGTTAGTGGTCGTAGATGGACCAACGTTACCTGTGATTCTCTGGAATCCCATCTTCATTTTCAATTCAATAAGCTAGAAGACCTTGATATTGAGACTATTAGATTCAATTTGACCCTCTCCGCCGCTCTTGACTCTGTGGCCCCTACTGTTCCACTTACTTCCTCCAGATCACGTCCTTCTGCCCCCTGGTTTTCCCCTCTGCTTCGCGAGGAAAAAAGCAAGTGCAAGCAGTTGGAACGTAAATGGAGACAGGATTATGATCCACTTGCCAAACTGGCCTATAAATCGGCCCGCAACCATTTTCACAAATTAAAACGTTCCACTATGAGAGCTTACTTTTCTACTCTCATTCAACAGGCACAGAACTCTTCCAAAACTCTTTTTTCCATCGTGAAAGACTTTGTAAATCCCCCGGCCTCGAAATCCCAATATACCCCCACTCAAGATCTGTGTAATGGACTCTCGGATTACTTTCAGGAGAAAATAGTCAAACTCTCCTCCTCCTTTGCTACGGCTCCTCCTAATCTTCCGGAAGACATCTCAGACTCCATTCCCTGTTCCTTCAATTCCTTCAGTGAGCTGACCCCAGACTTAGCGCTGTCTCTGCTACACAACGTAAAGTCTGGTTCCCCTTTGGATCCAGTCCCGGCCAAAGGAATGGGCATTCTTGCCCCTATTCTTGTAAATCCGTTTCTCTCCATCTGGAATGCCTCCCTGTCATGCGGCCAGTTCCCCTCAGTGTGGAAACAGGCCAGGCTAATCCCCATACTGAAGAAACCTATAATAGCCAGAGTTTAGTCTGGGCCAGGACTGGGGTGATCTTGTTGCGGGTGGCTGACCATAGTGTGTTCCTCCCCCACTCGCTTAACAGGTGATGTGTGCGGCTGTTCCAGAAATCTTTCGTTTTGTTGTTGATTTTCAATTTTTGTGGTCTGAGGGTTTTATATAGGAGTGAAGCTTGGTGTCCCAATTTGTTTATACCAGTTACATATTGGAAGATTGATGGGAGGGTGTTTGTTATTTTGGCCTTTGTTATGGCTGTTTTAATCTTTAGGGAATCTGTAGAGATCAATGAAATAAAAAGTATTATGTTTTTCAAGGTCATCTGTGGTCCCCTCACTCAGGAATTCATACAGTTGAGAAATTGTACATTTTTCCACGTCTAAAAGTAAATTGATACTTGTATAGCGCACTACTCACCCTCAAGGGTCTCAAGGCGCTTGTACGAATACCGCTGTGGAACCCATCCTTGCTTTCCCTGTGAGGCGTCCACTCCTGGACACCCCCAAGGTGGAGGCCAGGCATCCTTAGCGTTGTGGGGACCGTTGTGGAGATTAAGCAAGCTATTGCCCAGAGTTGCAGAGTGGGAATCCATGATTGGAATAGGCACTGAGGCGAGAATTATCAGGTCCGTGGAATTTTGAGCCCAGGACCCGCCGAGGCGGGGAATTGAACCCTGGTCCCGAGCCAGCCCTTTGCATCAGGGTCTGCCGCTCTAATCATTGAGCCACACTTCTCCACCAACATCCAACATCAAACATCCAGCAAGGATATCATAGGAAATCTAGTCAAGCCCCCTACCTTTTTTTGTACCTATGTTGAAGGTATTTGTAAAAACCTCTGGAGCTATATCAAGTCCAACCCGAAGCTCGTTAAAAGGCACCATGGGAATACCTTGAAAAAGATCCCATAATCTCTCCCGCCCCAGTCTCTTCCAATTAGGTGAACACCTATCATGAAAAATTTCAGGTAGTTGACTATTCCGATGAATAGGAGTATACCAACTATATCTTACTATTCCCAATTTCCTCTGCAAACTGGCCCAATTGATAAAAGCAGTCATCAAGGTCTTGGACCACATTTTTAATAGTAATTAGGCTCAAAATATTTTAACAAACATCCCTTTGTGGACCTGCCGATGAGCAGATCAAATATGGATGGAACAAAGTCCTCGGCTCCACATCCACTACTTTACCATCAAAAGGTGGACATATTTAATGCAAAGCAGCCACTAAGTATTACAGCTTAACGTTAGATAGAGCTCAACCCCTTCTTTCTCTAGATCGGGTCAGGAACTTGTTTGCCTTCCTGGTTTTCCCATAGGACTATATAAACCTAGAGACAGTTGTGTCTATTGCTGTAAACCAGAAACTCTCAAATTCAAGAGGGATAGTATGAAAGATATACAGCACTTTTGGGAGAAACAACATCTTAACTAAGTTGCACTACCCCATAACTGACAAACACAGATTGTCTTATCTTATGAAATCTTTTTTGACTTTATCGATGACCAGAGACATATTTATCTCCACAATGTGTTCCACCTTAGCAGTAATAATGACCTAGGATATACCACCTGTTCTACCAACCAATGGTCCTGGGTTACTGCATTGCTCTTCACTAATAGTTGTGTTTTATGCTATTTTGCAGATACCCTGAAAGTGCTCCATATTCTTTTGCAGCCTCTTCAATTGCCTGAAAGGCTTTATCGGGGTCTCTTGTAAATATCACTATATCATCCACATAGGCTAGTGTCTTAGTATCCCAGCCCTGCACCTAATTGGTAGCATATCAATAGTAGCTTCAAGCCTATAACGAAAGAGGTCTATGTACAGGGCAAATAATAAAGGGGAACAGGGACACCCTTGCTTAGTTCCTCTTTCAATCAATATTTGCCCTGATTCATTATCCATGACTCGAAGATGTGCCATTGGTTAGTGGTACATCGCATGTATTGTTTGAATAAAAGATCCACCAAGCCCAAAGAAGTCAATGGTCTATCTAAGTTAGCCCCAAGTAACCCTGTCAAATCCCTTTCCGGCATCCAACAGCGATATCCCGATTGGTTCTTGCTTTACTGAGACTAATCTGTGAATAATGCTGCCCAGCCTATTAGTCAAAAAATTTTGAGTAAAGTTTAATACTGGCATTGTTAATAGCGTAAGTGGCCTGTACAAGCCAAGAATATTAGTATTCTTCCCTTTCTTTAAAAACACTCTTATGTTCGATGTAGGCCAAGCACCTCGGGGCACTCTCCTTTCTCAACTTGAGAAAAAAGCTCATAAATCTCTCCAAGTAATTCTAATGTTAATATTTTATAAAAGTCAGTGGGTCTCAGGTCAGTACCTACCACCTTCCCTGAAGGGAGATCCTGCAGAGCTTGATGGATTTCAGCTAGCAAAAATTCTCCGACCAATATTTTGCAATCCTCCTGAATTGCGTTTCCTAAGATTGTTGGCTCGGGGCGTGGCTAGGCGCCCAAGACGGATGGACGCATCGGGGTGAGGCTCCGATCTCGCCGGGGACTCTTGGCGGTTCTAGCCTTCCCCTAACGACATGCTGCACCGCAAACGATAGCGGAACACTCCAGGCATCCAAACAGTACCTCGCTGCTCTCCGGCTCCTCGTCCTCGCCCGGCAGCTCCAATTCTGCTTCGGATGCGGCTCTGACATCGCCGCGACCGCCATCTTGATGCCTCTGCCGGCGCCTCACTGAAGAGCGCACTCACTGCGCATTTCGCCTGTTGCAGCGGGCGTACTTCAACTAAACAGCCCAAAATTGCAGGAAATGACGGCGCTTCGCTAATACATTGAAAGGTGACTTTATTTTTATTATGGAACTGTTTTTTCCGTTTTTATTCGACTTTCAGCTCTTTCCTCAGCTTTGGCGGCCATTTTGCGCTATCTACTAACTTTATTGATCGGCCATCTCTGATATTCACTTGGTTTTGCTCAGACTGCGCATATTTCTTTTTCATTTTTTCTTTTGGCATATCCTGGATTTCACTCCACCTCCTCCTATAATTGACTTTGTTGATCTTTCCTCACTCCTGTGGTGTATATCTGCTCTATTCGCTCCTGAGGATCCCTCGTCACTGTCGTTACCATGGCGGAGGGTCCTGGCAAAACCCCTAAACGCAACTTTGTTAAAAATTCAAAGTTATTTACTGCATTGGCTCAATTAGAAGCCTCTGCGGGCTCCTCCAGTTGCGAATCTTCTCTCAATATAGACGCCCCCATCCTGCCAGGAACGAGAACCACTAGTACTAAGAGGTTGAAACACAATCCTCCGTCTCCCCCAAAGTCACCATCTGCTGTTTCCATGGAGCTTCTCCTTGAGGAAATACGAGCATTATGCCCCTTTATGGAGGAGACCAATTCAAAGCTTCAAATTCTGACTGATAACTGGTCGTTAATGGACACCAGAGTCTCTGCTGTGGAAAAAACTGTGTCAACTCTCCAGGAAGCCGCTACCAAGTCGATGCATATGGATGTGAGACTCACAACCCTCCAGAGGCAGGTGGAAGACCTTGAAAACAGGAATAGGCGCAATAATCTGCGTCTTTACGGCCTGAAGGAAGGCTGCGAGGGGACTGACGCCATCGCCTTCTTCAAGTCCTTCTTGCCCAAGCTCCTGCATCTTCCTGAAGGCACCTCTCTTAACATACAGCGCGCACACAGGCTGGGTAGAGCTCCTTCCACTATTTCTCCTGAGACAAAGCCAAGAGGCGTCATAATGTACTTTCTTGAGTATACAGATCTGCTGAAGGTTCTTTTCGCAGCTAAAGCAATACCTCATTTGAAATGGTCGGATTCCACCTTGTTTATTGCCCAGGATTATGCCAAAGCTACTGCCTCTCGTCGCAAAGCATTTCTTGACATGAGAGCGGATTTGCGATCCATTGGAGCCAAATATGGACTTTTTCACCCTTGTTTATTCAAAGTCACTTATAACAACAAGACTATGACTTTTGAAGATCCTCTCCGACTTCGCAGTTTCCTCAATTCCTGCGGTCCGGCTGATATGGAATTCTCTGGGCCTTCTTCTTCATTTCCACCGTGACTCTGTTGCTAGTATATCCTGACTTTCCTGGAATTTATGATATTCTGTTGCTCTTATAATGTTATGTTCTTTTTTCCACAGGTTCCTCAGTTACTGTGGGTCCTTATTGGTCCCAGCTCGTTCTGGTTTATCTTTATTCTCCAACTGTTCAATCCCACGCTTTTTCCTGTTATTTAATCGTTTGCTTGTTCTAATCTCCCTGTTTTTCTTTTTCTCACAGATCGTCTCATTGTGTTCCGTCATGTTGCTCCGGTGGGACATCCCGTGACCCCGTCAGCTTGTCCTCCGTTGGTTGGCCTTTCCCCCCTCCTCACGTCTCCATTAATTCCCTTTTGTCTCCTGTCCTTTGAAAACCCACCCCTCATCATTTCTTGTAAGTATTGCCCCATGTTTTCTTTCTCCATTGTTGACATGATCCCTGCATCTCCGCTAGTTTTTGTCTTCATCATTTCCTTGTTCTTCCTAGTTTTTCAGAGCTCTATTTTCTCTCGACCGCTCTCGCTTTGCTTTTCTCTTCTTTTTGTATCCTATCTTCTCATTTTCCTTCAGACATCATTTCTATCACTTTCTTGCTCCTTCTTCGGTCACTTCTACATGTCTTCTTTAACTTCTATTCTATCTCCTCCTTTCCTTACTATTTTCTCTCTTCAACAATTTCCTATTACTTTCCCAATACGATTCTCTTCTCTTCTTATCGCATTTTTCTATCTCATGCTCTCTCCTTTTAGCACTTCTCTGCCTGTTTTCTTCTCTACATTTTCCTACTTTCATTCCTTTTTTCATTTTTTCCTTTTCGGATTTTTTGAGGCTTACCTTCACTTTTGCTCTGCACTATCCCCTTTCATACCTTCTTAATGTCAGTTCGTATTGTCTCTTGGAACGTTAAAGGTTTACATTCGCCAATTAAGAGGCAAAAGATACTTTCTCATTTAGCTAAATTCAATGTTGACATTGCCTTTTTACAGGAAACCCATTTAACTGATAATGAGGCTGCTAAACTCCAAAGAGGTTGGGTGGGTACGGTTTTTTCTGCCCCTGGTGATGGCAAAAGAAATGGTGTTGTTTTGTTAATTCGCAAATCTTTTACTCATTCAGTGCTACATTCTGATTCTGACCCTGAGGGCAGGTGGTTATTTGTCAAACTTTCCTCTAAAGGTGTCCCTTTCTCTTTGCTTAATGTATATGCCCCTACAGGGGGAGATCCAATTTTTTGGAAAGCGTTTGCTTCCCGTATCACTGATTGCATAGATGACATAGATGGCTGTTTTAAAACTGTAATATATTTAACCGGAGCATTTTTAATTGAAAGTCAGACCTCTCACTTGGTCCGGACGAGATTCCTTCGTCCCAGGGGCCCGACCTTGTTCTCTCTCCCCCGGCGCAGCCGAGCACAGCGCTCTCGCCGGCTGGGAGAACGCGGAACCGCCATCTTGGGGGGAGGCAGGGTAGCGCTCCAGCTCCTGGACGCCTCCCCCCCTCCCTCACTACTTAAGACCCTCCGCCCCTTTCTACCATAGATTACTTGATTCTCCCCTGAGGCGGAAGCCGGGGGCATCCTTCTTTGAACTTTGAATTTACTTTGTTTACCTTTTGAGAGTGTGCGTGTGTGTTAATTTACTGTGGTGATTTAACATTTTGTGTGCTGAGACGCTTCGCCGATCTGGCTGTTTTAAAACTGTAATATATTTTAACCGGAGCATTTTTAATTGAAAGTCAGACCTCTCACTTGGTCCGGACGAGATTCCTTCGTCCCAGGGGCCCGACCTTGTTCTCTCTCCCCCGGCGCAGCCGAGCACAGCGCTCTCGCCGGCTGGGAGAACGCGGAACCGCCATCTTGGGGGGAGGCAGGGTAGCGCTCCAGCTCCTGGACGCCTCCCACCCTCCTCCCTCCGCTAGATGGACAGGGATATAAAGAAGGGACTATCCCGTCCGCGCAGCGGGCGGGCGCAGCGGGTGCGCCGAAGGCGCGCCTAAGGCAAGCCCGTCTGCGCCCGTCCGCGCCGGACCTGCGCCTAGCGCCAGAACCCCTGCCCCTCACACCCCTATAACCTCTTGGACATCGGATCAATTACTGCTCCTTCGTCCTGGCACTTGCATCCCCATAACTTGCTGTAATCCTCATGGCATGGAATCCTCATCTTACTCCTGCTCTCACTGCAACTTTACTTTCCCCATGATGTCTAAAGCTCCTCTATTGCCCTTGGTTGTTAATAGCCAGCCCTCGACTATTCTAAAAGCTGCGTTAATTAATTGTAGATCCCTTCCGGCTCACGCCTCCGACATTTGGCTATCACTTGATACCCACAAATGGGACATACTGTTTCTTACAGAAACTTGGATAAAAGATTCTTCCAAACCAGACATCACCCTTGCTACTCCCCCCGGTTACTGTTTCGTTGGCATCAACCGAGACAATTCCAAGCCCGGAGGGGGTCTTGCGGTAATTGCCAAATCCCATTTCAAACTAAGGGCCAGATGTAGGTAAGTAACATTTACCGAATCTTAATTACCGAAAATTACCGAATTTTACCGATTCGGTAATTAAGATTCGGTAAATGTGAGGGGTTGGTATGTAGGGAATCCAGATGTTCCCTTTTACCGAATCGGTAAAATTCGGTATTTACCGATTCGGTAAATACCGAATCGGTAAAGCCTATTGATTCCTATGGGCTTCAAAGCCCATAGGAATCAATAGGCTTTACCGATTCGGTATTTACCGAATCGGTAAATACCGAATTTCACAAGGGTGCAGGGGGTGTCACTTTGACACCCCCTGGCACCCCCTAAACAGGCGTGGGTGCCATGTGGCAGGCATACATGCCCTAAGGGCAGGTCTGCCTGTCACATGGCATAGGTGTGCATGCACACATGTGCATGCACACCGGAATCGGTATTTTACCATGAGGTTTTATTTCATGGTAAAATACTGATTCTGTAAGGCCTCTGGGACTCAGAAGAGTCCCACCTACATATGTGAAATACCGAATCGGTATGAATACCGATTCGGTATTTTACAGATTCGGTAACTTTACCGATTCTGTAAATATACCGAATCGGTAAACAAGGTCCCCCTACATCTCATTGACCCATTTACCGGTCGGTAATGGCCGAAATCGGCCGTTACCGACCGGTAAAGGCCACCTACATCGGGCCCTTAATCTCACAAAAATTCCACATCTTGGTCTCATTGAAGCTGCCTATTTTACAGTCATGGACACTGCCAGTACCATCTGTGCAGGCATTCTGGTCTATAACCCCCCCGCTGCGTCCTCCTTCTCTATGAATGCTCTGATGCACTCTATTGCAGATTTTTCTCTCAAACACCCCCATTTCACCGTATTGGGAGACTTTAACCTCCACATTGATAATCCTTCCTGTTCTCAAGCCTCTTCCCTGTTAGAAACTCTACTTGGACTCACCCTGCCTCAATTAGTTATAGGCCCAACCCACATAGCAGGCCATACACTTGACCTCATCTTTTCCAATCATCCGGGCATTTCCACCCTTCCCCCGACCCCCATGACCTGGACTGATCATTTTCTTATTCCATTTACCATTACGGCTCCCTCTCCTCCTCCCCCTATCCCCCTTAACAGAGTTAGTGGTCGTAGATGGACCAACGTTACCTGTGATTCTCTGGAATCCCATCTTCATTTTCAATTCAATAAGCTAGAAGACCTTGATATTGAGACTATTAGATTCAATTTGACCCTCTCCACCGCTCTTGACTCTGTGGCCCCTACTGTTCCACTTACTTCCTCCAGATCACGTCCTTCTGCCCCCTGGTTTTCCCCTCTGCTTCGCGAGGAAAAAAGCAAGTGCAAGCAGTTGGAACGTAAATGGAGACAGGATTATGATCCACTTGCCAAACTGGCCTATAAATCGGCCCGCAACCATTTTCACAAATTAAAACGTTCCACTATGAGAGCTTACTTTTCTACTCTCATTCAACAGGCACAGAACTCTTCCAAAACTCTTTTTTCCATCGTGAAAGACTTTGTAAATCCCCCGGCCTCGAAATCCCAATATACCCCCACTCAAGATCTGTGTAATGGACTCTCGGATTACTTTCAGGAGAAAATAGTCAAACTCTCCTCCTCCTTTGCTACGGCTCCTCCTAATCTTCCGGAAGACATCTCAGACTCCATTCCCTGTTCCTTCAATTCCTTCAGTGAGCTGACCCCAGACTTAGCGCTGTCTCTGCTACACAACGTAAAGTCTGGTTCCCCTTTGGATCCAGTCCCGGCCAAAGTAATGGGCATTCTTGCCCCTATTCTTGTAAATCCGTTTCTCTCCATCTGGAATGCCTCCCTGTCATGCGGCCAGTTCCCCTCAGTGTGGAAACAGGCCAGGCTAATCCCCATACTGAAGAAACCTGGTGCTGACCCCTTGCAATTCAACAACTACCGACCCATATCGCTTTTGCCAAAACCTGCCAAGATTCTGGAGAAAGTGGTACAACAACAGTTGGCACAATATCTAGAATCAAACCAGCTTTTTCACGACTCCCAGTCCGGCTTTAGAACCGGCTACAGTACGGAGACGGCTTTATTAGAAGTCTATGAGATCATTAGGGAATCAGTGGATAGGGGCGAGGAGGCCATGTTAGTCCTCCTCGACCTATCCGCTGCATTTGATACTGTATCCCATAATATACTTGCCACCCGTTTACAACAGCTGGGGGTAGGTGGCACGGTACTGGCCTGGACCAAATCTTTCCTGTCCAGCCGATCTCAGAGGGTCTCGATGCACCCTTTTGAATCTGAGGACAAACCTCTCCTGTGCGGAGTGCCCCAGGGCTCGGCCCTGAGCCCTTTATTGTTTAATGCCTATGTGGCCCCTCTTGCCAAGGTAGTGGAGTCTTGGGGTGTCAGGGTGGTCTCTTATGCTGACGATACTCAGCTTATATTTTCCTTTAGAGACCACTCTGACTCCCTTTTTGCCAATTTTAGAAACTGCCTTGGCAATATATGCACCTGGATGTCAGTCAATCATCTTGCCCTTAACACCGACAAAACGGAGGTTCTCTTTTTCAGTAAGAAATCCCCTCCTCCTGCTGTTCTCTGGTGGCCTACCGTTCTGAATCCTCCTCCTTCTCCTGTACAAGCGGCCCGCAACCTGGGCTTTACCTTTGACAACTCTTTGTCTGGAAGTGTCCAAGTCAACAAAGTTGTAGGGGCCTGTTTTTCCAAATTGCGCATGATTAGGAAAAATTTTCCATACCTCCCTCAATCATCTCGCAAAACTGTTGTTCAGGCACTTATTACCACCCACTTAGACTATGCCAACAGTCTATATGCAGGTGCCCCCCTATACCTAATTGACCGTCTACAGATTGTCCAGAACGCGGCTGCTCGGCTTATTGGTAATATTCCTGCTCGCACCTCGGTCAGGGCCTACCGGGCTGAGCTTCACTGGCTCCCTATAGCCCGTCGCATTGATTTTAAAATACTGACTCTGACCCACCGAGCTATCCATGGAATTGGCCCGCTCTACCTGAGAAAACGTCTCAAGATCTCTTCTTCAGTCAGACACCTGAGATCTAACAGTCTGCGTCTCCTGATGGTGCCAAGATTTAGGCTTTCTCGTACTGGCGGCAGATCTTTCACCGTCACGGCTTCCAAGCTCTGGAATAGCCTTCCTCTTGACCTCAGGTTTACTGATTCCGAGCCAGTTTTCCGACGCAAACTTAAGACCTGGCTGTTTACTAATCATTAGGTCTCCAGTATTCTCAGGTCTTCCTTTTCCATCAGTGGGATTTGTTCTTGGTTACTTTCTTTGGGGACTCTCATGTAATCTTAGCGCCGGGACACCTCCGCCGGAGGTAGCCGTGCGCTCTACAAGTCTCTAAAATAAATAAATAAATTTTAGCAGGTGACTGTAACCTACCATTGGACCCCTTTTTGGATAGGCGCTCCAAATCTTCATTTGTTCCTAATAAATCCCATAAACTTTTTGCCCACGCCATTTCCCAGCACAAATTAATTGATGCATGGCGACTTTGTCACCCAACCGACAAAGAATTTACATTCTACTCCCCGGTTCATCACTCCCAATCCCGTATTGATTATATATTTCTCTCCCACCATATCTCCCAATCCCTTACCCAAGCGGAGATTGGTCCCATTGTTTTTCTGATCACGCTCCTGTCCTGGTCAACATTGATTTTTTACCCAAATCCAGCGGTCCTAAAAGATGGCGCTTCAACAATACCCTCCTCACTGATCCCAAATTTACCACCTCCTTTATTGAATTCACCAATGAATTTTTTGCTATTAATGAGACCCCATCCTTGCCTGCTCACACTATCTGGGATGCTTTCAAAGCAGCTGCTAGAGATTTTATCCTCAGACATGTTGCGGCAAAACGTAAAATTGCTCGTCAACGCACTAATGATCTTCTGTCTCAGATTAAACTCCTAGAGCACTCCTACTATACCTCTCATACTCAGGAGACTCTAACAGCTCTCATCACTGCAAAAATGAATTATAATAAACAATCCACTGATGATGCTTCCCTGTACCTCCTGAAATCCAGTTCGAAATTTTATGGTGGGAAAAATAAGGCGGGGAAAATTCTCGCCAATTATTTGAAAGTCAAACAAAATAAGTTGAATGTGGAGTCTGTTTTTGATACCAATTCAGTACTGCAACATAAAGATGCTGACATCCTGGAGGTATTTTCTCACTTCTACTCTGCACTTTATTCTTCTGGCACTCAACCCTCTGCTCACTCTATTTCCACTTTCTTATCTAGCATACACCCTCCTTCCACCTTTCCTGTTGATTTGACCTCCCTTGAGATTCCCCTTACCATTCCCGAACTCCGTACTGCACTTCATTCACTTAAAAAGGATAAGGCTCCCGGTCCAGATGGCTTCACTGTCGAATTTTACCAACACTTTGCAAACCTTCTTCTACCCAAATTATTCCACCTTCTTGATTCCTTCAAGACCAGCGATGCCTCCTCAGGCACCTTTTCAGATGCTTACATCTGCATCATACCGAAGGAGGGCAAGGATCATCAACATTGCAAGAACTATAGACCGATTTCCCTTGTCAACATTGACTATAAAATATATGCTAAATCTTTAGCCATTAGACTTGATCCTTTTCTCCCAGATCTCCTTGGTCTTGAACAATCGGGTTTTGTTAAAGGTCGTTTTATTTCCGACAATATCAGGCTCCTTTTTAATGTCTTATCTAAATCCCCACGCTTCAATGGTTCCTTAGCTGCTATTGCCCTGGACGCCGAGAAGGCATTTGATAGGGTAGAATGGTCATTTCTTTTTTCCGTGTTAAAATGGTTTGGATTTGGCCCTAACTTCACTTCCCTTATATCCCTCCTTTATGCGAACCCTAGAGCAGCGGTGTGCGCTAATGGTCTCATTTCTTCATTTTTCCATCTCAATAGAGGCGTCCGACAAGGCTGTCCTCTCTCCCCATTTCTTTTTAATCTCGCCCTGGAACCTTTCTTATCCAGAATACGTCAAAATCCTAACATTCATGGCTTCCCTCTTGCTCAATCGCAAGTTAAACTAGCTGCCTATGCGGATGACATTTTACTTTTCCTTTCGGATCCGTCTGTCTCTATCCCCGCTTTCCTCGCTGAAGTCCACACTTACTCCCATCTTTCTGGTTATAAGCTCAATAGTGATAAGTGCGAAATCTTGCCTCTCACCAAATTCACCTTTAAACCCGATTTTGCTGCATCCACTTTCACTTGGAGTCCAGCTCATATCAAATATCTCGGTTTGTACATCACTCCTTCTGTCCTAGATACTGTTTCATTATGCCTTACTAAATGCTCTCAAAATCTGTCTGACCTTACTTCTAGGTGGCACCCCCTATACCTTTCTTGGTGGGGTCGTCTCGACACTATTAAGATGATGTTGTCCCCAATTGTCCTTTACACCATTTCTAACTTACCGATTTCCATTCCTGCCAAGTTTTTCACTAAAATAAATTCCATACTCTCTGTATTTTTTATGGTCTGGTAAAAAACAGCGTATGTCCTTATCGCGTCTCCGCCTCCCCAAATCGGAGGGTGGGGTTAACTTTCCAAATTTTCCTGCTTACCATAAAGCTTTCCTTCTGAAACAGGCAGCCGTTTGGCTTACAGACCCTGCGGACCCCCTTCCTCTATGGGCTGAACTTGAACGCCTTTCTCTTTCTCCTTTTACCTTTGCTGAATACTTATCCTTCTCGCGCAAGCCCCAATTCTTGTCCAGTCCAATTCATAAACATACCGCGAAACTACTTTTAGCCCTTACTCCGGCTCCTCCGTCTTCAACTACAGAACTTCTCGCCACCACGATTTGGTATAATAATAGCATTCTTATTAAATTGAAACCCTTTTACTGGAAAACTTGGCGGCAGCGTGGTTTAATTTGGGTCTCCCAACTTTTCACTGGATCTGCCTTCACCCCTTTTCCAACTCTTCGTCAACTCTTCTCTCTCCCTGCCTCCTTTGTTCATAAATACACCCTACTCAAAAATGCAGTTATGTCTGCCTATGACTCTCTCTCTACCTCTAATTCGACTACGCCCTCTATCACTCCCGTCTCTTCTCTGCACACTCAACTACGCTCTAACCCATCAGCTTCCTCCATATACCATTCCTTTTACGATCCTCCGTCACCTAGGCCTAAATCCAAAGTTGAGGAGCAATGGGAATCTGATCTCGGTGTCTCGTGGCCCACATCCCTGTGGGACAAAATATGGACCAAACTCCGCAAATCTTCCAGGGCAGCCTCCCTCACGCAAACCCTTTTTTTCCTCTACAACGTCTTCTTTACACGCCATATCTCCTCCACAAACGTTTTCCCCTGACCTCAGACCTTTGCTGGTCTTGCTCTAACCCCAATGCCACACTCTTTCACATGCTTTTCACATGTCCTTCTACGCATGCTTTCTGGACTAAAGTCTGGAATCAAATCAATTCTATCTTCCATACCTCCATCCCCTTTTCTATCACTGACATTTTCCTTGGTTCACTTTCCTCTTCTTGGATTGACGCTGATGCAGATGTTCATATTGTTGATTTATTATTGGCTGTTGCATTCCAGCAAATTACTGTCAATTGGAAAGACTCCAAGGGCATTACTTTTAAAGCTTGGTGGTTTAATGTATGTTATAACCACAGACTAGATACTGCATTTGTTTATCCCACTTCCCTGGCTCCGAAAAGGCTTGCATTATGGCTCCCCGTTACCCTCTACCTAGATGCATGTGCCAAGCGCTCCTTTCACCTATCCCCAGTTCAACAAGAAGTTTCGAAACCCCCTTGAATAACCTTTTGTTCCTTCTTATTCATTAATGATTATTTATCTGCATATTTGTGCATTGCCTCTAATGTTATGTAGTTTTAATGATTGTACTTTTTTAAAGTTTTAGCCTCATTGTTATCTCCCTTTCTTTTTTCTCTTCCCTATCCTCCCTTTCTTTTTTATCCCTCCCCTCATTTTATTTCATCACACTTTTTATAATGCTCTCAGTTAATATTCATGCTATTCCTGTTGTTTTCTCTCTGTATATTATGTTGCCATTATTCAGTTATCTTAATAAAATTTTTCTTTGAACTTAAAAAAAAAGATTGTTGGCTCAAGAAATTGCTCTAATTCCTCTGCTCCTTTAGCAGACTGTGCTTTATATAATGTGCTGTAGTAAGTACGAAAGACTTCCCTTACACTATCCTGATCTGAAACGACTAGTCCCTGATCATTCGTAATTTTGTTAATATAATCTGCAGTCACTTTCTTCCTAGTCCAGAAAGCAAAGTTGGGCACCACAAAGTGATTATATTCATAGCACTCTTGTTCTCTAACAAGAACATTTCCAGCTGTTGTTTAAGCCATAATTCAAAATCATAAAGGTTTCAATTAAAATAGTGTCAAAAAGCAGAAACCACCAACTGTGGAAACCTGGTTGTGCCAGACCGGGACAAAGTCAAAAGTTAAGTCCAACTGCGATGAAGGGTGTACTGGCTACAAGGACTCATTGAGGTCCACTGAACAAGAGCACCTTAAATACTGGTTTTCAGAGCGTTACTAAAAGATGCATCTGTTCCAAGGAGCTGTGATGCAATGTCCAGATATCTAACCAGAAGGTGAGAGGAGGGTCCAAGGGAATTTAAAGACCTGCCAAGGTTATTGTCCCCAAAAACACAAGATGCACAATACATAGAAACCTAGGGGTCTAATAAAAAAGTCTGTGCGATATTCTCAAATATACTAACTTTCAGGCCTGACTAGTACCGGACAATGTGCCCTAGAAAGTCTAGTTTATAGCGGAGAACCCATGCATTAGACCACTCGAGACAGTAGGTGAAACCCAGGAGCCAGAGATGGATTCCCATCAATGTCTTGTAAGTGATCTTATAGTATTATCATGTGGTCATCCAAAGGTTGGGATGGGGTGTCTCCAGGTGATTAAGACTACCTTCAACCCACCTTGTAGGACTGGGATCAACCCTCGAATCGTTTGTGGACCATGCATGAGATCACTTAGTGGGAAAAAGGTGCAGTGCAAAAAGAAATAATTGTGGTGAAAAGAAGATAAAAAAGGATAGAGAACAAACAGCAAGATAATTTAATGGCTGTAAGCCTCTTCCTGTTTAAAACCAGGAACAGCGCAAAAGAGCAGTTTTACCAGATAGCTGCTTGTGGGCCGACATGTTTCTGCCAACAGGGAAAGTTCCCTAGGCTTCTTCAGGGCCTCTGTTCTATTAATAATTAATTGCTACTGCTTGTAAGTGCTACCAAATAAACCATCTAGAACGTGAACAAAATAAATCATGAAAGGATATATATATCTATTCCTCCATGCCAAGTGGTATATTTTCTCACCTACAACAAAGAAACGAATAGAAATAAATGCACAGGTCAACGCTATGTAATGGAATGTTCTACACACAAATAGGTAAAAAATCTTTTTTCACTCACCCAGAATGGCAGGGGATAAAACCTCACCTCTCCTGGACCAATCTCAGGATATGGGAGGCCACGCTCTATGAGGATAAGAAAAATGGTATTGTACAAGCAGGGGAATGGGTAATCCTACTCTCCTCACTCATCTAGCACCATTAACATCATAGCCCCAGAGCCTCTCATTTGAACTCTCTTTACTCTGTCACCCATAACACCAGACTTACAACCCTGTCACTCACTTTGTCACTATCATTGTTGTAAAGAGGTAAAGGAAAAACTCTCTAATGTTAACCAGTTAAAGACTATAGATCTACCCACCTCTCCGTCGTTGCCTCGGACAGGAACCTGAGGTTGGGGGAGGCAACGAGGGGGTGGAAATTCTTCTTTTTTCTACAAGACTGAGCTGTTTCTGCAGCCTATCCAAATGCATAAGGCTGTGGGGTCGAAAAACAGCGACCAATCCACGTGCTTGCAATTGCACGTATAATCATGCTAAAAAAGGCACAGCCAGGATAATATGTCACGTTACTAGGCGAATATCACTCACTCACCCGTTGTCTCAGTACTGCCCGACTGTGAATTCAAAACAAATCCTTCGGCTCGAACGCCATCGCGGACATCTCTATTTCCGCGAGGAGTGGCCAAAGGACTACAGAATGACGTCATCGTCCCGCCCTCAGTAGTTCCGATGTATTAGAGAAGTAAGTACTTAGACGGGCAGCTAATTGGGTGCCTTCTATTGCTCTGTCCACGGAAAGTAGGGCTCGGAGGTTGCCGAAGCCTATCTTAAGCGATGGTAACGAATTTCCGCACCTTGTTGAATTGAGGCGCCTTTGAACTACAAAATCGCGTCATGCAGTGACGTATTGTAGTTCCACATATTCGTATGTGATGCTGATCCGAGTAAACCCACAACACTAGGTGATTACCGCTCGTTGTTAATATCAGATTAGTAGACTATGGCAACAGACTGTCCAGTCAATTTCCAGCTAATATTTCTGTGTCTTTAATCGGGGCGAGTAGTATGTTATTAATACAGTCCTGCAAAATGACGTCATCTATTCACATAATGTAGTTTCTACTAACCGGGGACCCTTCCAGCCCTGTGTTCACTTGAAAGAAACCTAGTGCGCTCTGGCCGTGCGCCCGATGTCGTATGGCACCGAAGAGCGAAACAAACCAATAGGCTGCACAATACATGGTGGGCTACGTGATAGAGGTATTTATTGGTGTATGGTGTTACTCCGTGTATTGGTGCAAAAGGCTTGTGGAACCAGTGTTGTTATCATGGAGCAACCTGTATAATACTGTTTTGTTTCGTAAATATTTTGTGATTCAAAGAAGAAATAACCCCTCTCTACTCTGTGTGTTCTTTACAGATTATTGTGCTGCGGGCAGATTTTTACATGCTTAGTACATAAATTCACTCAGGACAGGGGTTCCCAATCCTTGGTGTCTATTAGGTGGAGGATGCCTACAGAAAATATTACCCTCCCCCATGTAGGGCTATTGCCCGGTCCATGTTTTGATGCATATACGGACCCCTAGGTCGGGAATTGACATAGTAATACATATCTAATAAGTAGACCCACCTAAGAGGAATGTTGTTCTTACCCATTGTGAGTCTACAGCAAGGTCCAGGGAATTTCATCGTTTAGACCATTGCTATCTGTGGATAATCTGTAAATCCATTTTTGTTCTTTGGTGAACAAAAACCTAGTCACATCCCCGATGTGTGATGGTATAAATGGGTTTTTTCAAGTACTGTCCACACGAAGTCGTTTTCAGTATGGTTGTGTTCTATAAAATGTTTAGTCAATTTGGAAACATTTTTCTTACATCTAAATGTGCTCTTGTGTTCGAGCATTCGTGTTCTTACTTTCCGAGTCGTCATGCCTATATATCTATCCTGGCAGCTGCACGTCAGCATGTAGATGACATGGGAGCTGTTGCAGGTTGTGAAGGTATTAAGAACCCAAGGGCGATCTGTCCCTATGTCTATCTGGCTCGTCCTCGATGCGATGACGTCATTTTGCAGGACTGTATTAATAACATACTACTCGCCCCGATTAAAGACACAGAAATATTAGCTGGAAATTGACTGGACAGTCTGTTGCCATAGTCTACTAATCTGATATTAACAACGAGCGGTAATCGCCTAGTGTTGTGGGTTTACTCGGATCAGCATCACATACGAATATGTGGAACTACAATACGTCACTGCATGACGCGATTTTGTAGTTCAAAGGCGCCTCAATTCAACAAGGTGCGGAAATTCGTTACCATCGCTTAAGATAGGCTTCGGCAACCTCCGAGCCCTACTTTCCGTGGACAGAGCAATAGAAGGCACCCAATTAGCTGCCCGTCTAAGTACTTACTTCTCTAATACATCGGAACTACTGAGGGCGGGACGATGACGTCATTCTGTAGTCCTTTGGCCACTCCTCGCGGAAATAGAGATGTCCGCGATGGCGTTCGAGCCGAAGGATTTGTTTTGAATTCACAGTCGGGCAGTACTGAGACAACGGGTGAGTGAGTGATATTCGCCTAGTAACGTGACATATTATCCTGGCTGTGCCTTTTTTAGCATGATTATACGTGCAATTGCAAGCACGTGGATTGGTCGCTGTTTTTCGACCCCACAGCCTTATGCATTTGGATAGGCTGCAGAAACAGCTCAGTCTTGTAGAAAAAAGAAGAATTTCCACCCCCTCGTTGCCTCCCCCAACCTCAGGTTCCTGTCCGAGGCAACGACGGAGAGGTGGGTAGATCTATAGTCTTTAACTGGTTAACATTCGAGAGTTTTTCCTTTACCTCTTTACAACAATGATAGTGACAAAGTGAGTGACAGGGTTGTAAGTCTGGTGTTATGGGTGACAGAGTAAAGAGAGTTCAAATGAGAGGCTCTGGGGCTATGATGTTAATGGTGCTAGATGAGTGAGGAGAGTAGGATTACCTATTCCCCTGCTTGTACAATACCATTTTTCTTATCCTCATAGAGCGTGGCCTCCCATATCCTGAGATTGGTCCAGGAGAGGTGAGGTTTTATCCCCTGCCATTCTGGGTGAGTGAAAAAAGATTTTTTACCTATTTGTGTGTAGAACATTCCATTACATAGCGTTGACCTGTGCATTTATTTCTATTCGTTTCTTTGTTGTAGGTGAGAAAATATACCACTTGGCATGGAGGAATAGATATATATATCCTTTCATGATTTATTTTGTTCACGTTCTAGATGGTTTATTTGGTAGCACTTACAAGCAGTAGCAATTAATTATTAATAGAACAGAGGCCCTGAAGAAGCCTAGGGAACTTTCCCTGTTGGCAGAAACATGTCGGCCCACAAGCAGCTATCTGATAAAACTGCTCTTTTGCGCTGTTCCTGGTTTTAAACAGGAAGAGGCTTACAGCCATTAAATTATCTTGCTGTTTGTTCTCTATCCTTTTTTATCTTCTTTTCACCACAATTATTTCTTTTTGCACTGCACCTTTTTCCCACTAAGTGATCTCATGCATGGTCCACAAACGATTCGTGGGTTGATCCCAGTCCTACAAGGTGGGTTGAAGGTAGTCTTAATCACCTGGAGACACCCCATCCCAACCTCTGGATGACCACATGATAATACTATAAGATCACTTACAAGACATTGATGGGAATCCATCTCTGGCTCCTGGGTTTCACCTACTGTCTCGAGTGGTCTAATGCATGGGTTCTCCGCTATAAACTAGACTTTCTAGGGCACATTGTCCGGTACTAGTCAGGCCTGAAAGTTAGTATATTTGAGAATATCGCACAGACTTTTTTATTAGACCCCTAGGTTTCTATGTATTATGCAATGTCCAGAGTCATCATCGAGGTATCCATCGATGAGAGATTGTGTGAAGTCTGGTGTTAAGGATGCATCAAGGTGATCCGTCTGTTCTGTAGAGCTGTAGAGCTGCGATGCAGGAACCTGCGTTGTCTTTGAGGCTGCCGTCAATGAGAGATTTGTAATTTGAGGGTATGCATCAGAAAGCTTTGCACAGACAGCAGTTCTGATATGGGCTGTGAGGTTGAGGTGGAGTCTTTTGCATTGGCAGAACCCTCACAGCAGAGGTTATGTGCCAGTTACGTTCAGTTTTGCGCCACATGGCAGAGGAGATGTGCCAGTTCTGCTGGGCCCAGAGATTGGCTGTCAGGGCAACTTTAGTCCCAATTCCAAGGGTCTAGGACAGGGTGATACTAATTGGCAGTGTAGGACTCATGGATGGCAGAGTCCAAGGGCTGGGTTTAAGGTTATTGCAGCATTCTGTCTCGGAGGCTCTATTCAGGAGGCCATCCAACTAGCCCTTGTAGTTACCATTGGGTCGTCAGTTCATCAGATGGAGGTCCAGTCCTTTTCACCCCGCCGAGACGTCAGCAGGCCAACACAGAAGGGCAGCAGTTCCTTCAGAGGAGCAGTCCAGCAGAGTGGCACTCTATCCAGTAGCACAGGAGTCCTTCATTCTGGCATAGTGTCCACAGACCCAAGAAGTATATTGAAGAGGTGGCCTCTGAAATCCAATATTTACACCAGGTGCTCATCCTCCGGAAGGGGAGTGAAGCTTCTAGAAATTATCTTTTAAAGTGCACTAGCTTTCTGCCTTCAGTTCCCTGGCTCCAGGCTAACTACAGGTGGTATACAGCCCTTTGTGTGAGGCAGGAAGCAGCCTATTCAAGTATAAGTAAGGCTTTTCCCAGGTCCGCCCTCCCATCCTGACAGCAATGGTTTATCCAGGTACAGCTAAGCTCTCTATTGTGTGTGGCTGAGGAATACACACAGCTCAATTGGCAGCCACACCCAGTCATCTGACCCAGAAATAGGCTAAAGGCACTACAGGGTTAAGGCAGGAAAATGCCAACTTTCTTCTACAGAAAAGTGATCGTTGAGACAGATCACCTACTGTTCGCATGCAGTAGTTATGCTGTTCACATCAAGTTTACCTTAATTAACATGAAAGGTAAGGAGTGCATTCTTTCATCTTTACTCTTGTTATTCAATTATATTGTTCCTACTTTAGTTTGCACCCCAAAGAAGAATTACTGAAAAGCACCAAGCAATGATTGCATACATATTTATCACTTCGAAGACAGCATGGGGACATGTAAAATCTGAGTGGCATTTAAAGTGTGATAATGGACTAAAACTGATTGAGATAACGGAGTCAGTTGTATGAAGTGTTTTGATTGTCTATTTTGCAGACACTTGTTTTGTACTTATTCACTCATTCATTTTTTCATTTCATTTAATTAATTCAAGTCATGTTATCTTGTTTTTTTTGTATGCATTTTTGGTTGTATATTTTTTACATGTAGAGTTTGTGATTGATTTTTTTGTTGAAAATTATTTTTATTGAAAATAATAGGCAATTACAACAAACAAGACCATCGTGCAATGGACATCTGCAATACAGTTTCGGCAAATTAGCGTTCCAGCGGTACAGTATCATGTAGGAGTATCACAGTTGGGTTCAAGGTGCCTCAGGGTCCTCATTTACTGAATCGGGCTCTGGTGGTGTGCAAATATCTCTGCGGTATACATTCCAGGCATCCCATATCTTTCCCCATTTGCGGGGTCTCCCTCTGGTCACAAACACAGCTCTCTCTCGAAACATACACCAATCAAGGTCATCCATCCATTTCCGAACTCGGGGTGCTGACCGGCCCCCCAAAGTTGTGCAATGTTGCGCTTGGCAATCATACAGGCAAGTGTTACCCAGAGCCTGCCATGAGTCGAAAGGTCGGAATGCTCCCATACATTCAGCAAACAACGGCATGCCTCCAATGCAACCTGTACACCCCACACCTCACTCATTTTCTCATGAATCTTGTTCCAGTATTTCTGGATGTCAGGGCACTCCCACAGAATGTGCATGAAGGTACCTAACATACCACAACCCCGTTGACAGTTTGCGTTTAGGGCGAGCCCCATTCGGCACAACCCTGGGCCCGTGGTGTAGGACCGGTGGAGAATCTTAAGTTGCACCAACCGAAGTCTCATGGAGATCGCCACTTCTCGAGGGGATGACACAGCTTCCACCTAATTCTCATCATCCAAAATCAAACTATCTGCCACCCATTGCTCACGGACTCTCACCAGAGGATCTTCTGTGTGGTTGACCAACTTTTTGTAAACCAGAGAGACCGCTCTGGTGGGGAGATACCCATCCAGGAGTCGATCCTCCAGTGGGGAGTCCTCCGGTGGCGTCACATCACGAGGGACAGCTGCCGCCAGGGCATGTTTGATTTGCAGATATCGAAATCGCTCACTCTCATTCAAATGGTGTTTGGCCTGCAATTCCTCAAAGGTCAATATACCCTTCTTGCCCCATACGTCTCTAATCTGGGAGATACCTATTAGGTCCCAACGATCAAAACCCTTCGACTTCCACAGGCTGCCCAAGGCTTCAGAGTTCCATAGTGAGGTGGCCATAGTTATCCTACCCTCCCATTGGAGGGCACGGTTGACGTCATGCCACGCCCGTGCAGAAACCGACACAGGACCCATCAGTGGGAACGTACCTCGCTTGGCATACAACTCCCGGGTATACTCGCCCCCCGGCATCTGAGCTGGGTCCATAGCGAACCTGGGGTCAGCCGGGGAGCCATAAATCGCGTGATTAATAGGGGCCAGTTGGGAAGCCCAGTAGTATTTCCTAATGCTGGGTAGTCCAATCCCACCGTCATACCAGGGCAACATCAATTTAGATAACACAATCCGCGACCTCCCCGCCCAAAGAAGCTGACGCTGTAGCGATTCTATCTCATTGAAGTAAGAGGAAGGCCCGGGATCAAAGAAGTTCTGTAAAGCATATAAGAACCACGGTAGCGCCATCATTTCGAACAGAACTGCACGACCCAGTAGAGAGAGTGGCAATTCATTCCATTTTGCGATATCCTGGCGGAGTCTGGTCAAGGCAGGAACCAGGTTAGCATCGAAACGCTGTTTAGGGTCCCGGAAGATGTAAATACCAAGTTAGCAAAAGCCCACCTGCTCCACCCTTACTGGGCATGTTTCTGGCACTCTGGGGGGGTCGCCGCTCAACACAAATAAGACCGATTTCTTCCAATTAATGGCAAACCCCGAATATCGACCGTATATCACCAAGATATCCATGAAGACAGTGAGGGACTGTCGGGGGGAGGTCAGGATATCGTCCGCGTATAGCGAGATTTTGTCCTCCCACTCCGAAGTCCAGCATAACCCTTTGGTCGATCTATTTTATTGTACCCAGGCCGCCAGCGGCTCCAGTGCCAAAGTGCCAAAGCAAATGAGAGTGGCGAGAGGGGACATCCTTGTCTGGTGCCCCTTCCAAGCTGAAAATCACGGGCCAGTGGCACAGAATACAGGAGACGGATCCATCGTATGAATTCCAGGCAGAACCCGAATTTCTCCAGCACCGCAAATAAATATGGCCATTCCACTCTGTCGAACGCCATAGTAGTGTCCAACGACAAAAGCGCCGCTGGCTCATGGATGCATGCCGAACCTGCCACTACCCCGTGGAGTCTACGAAGATTATGGGCGGTATTACGGTGCAGCATAAAACCAGACTGATCCGGGTGTACCAGTTCAATTATAATTTTCACTAGCTGGTTCGCGAGTAGTTTGGCCAGAATTTTAGGCTCCGCATTTAAGAGAGAGATTGGGCGATAGGATGAACATTCCAGACGAGGCTTACCATCCTTATATATAACAACGATGTTGGCAATGTGCTGGTCATAGGGAAGCATGCCATTTTTCCTGCTCTCAAGATACATGGCCTTAATTAAAGGAGCTATACGGTCAGCATGAAGTTTATAAAGTTCAACAGGAATACCATTCGGGAGCGTACCCCGCGGATGGCCATTGCGACCTCGTCATTTGTTATATCAGAATCCATAAACTCCCGATCCTCGGCCGATAGAGTGCGCATTCGGATATCCCGGATGACCTCCGCATTCTCTTCCACCATGTGCAGCCCCGCTGAGATATAAACCTCCTTGTAATATCTGGCAAACTCGTCCGCTATGAGCTGCGGATCCGCTGTGATCCCCGAGCCCGCAATCTGCAGCTCCGGGACCAGACGAGACCCCCAGTTTCCCCTCTCCAACCACGCTATCAGTTTCCCTGCCTTGTCTCCATGTTTATAGACTCTACTTTGTGTGTTAGCGTGTTGTTCCCTCGCCCCCTCTCGCGGTAGGTGTTTAAACTCGTCCCGGAGGAGACTAAGGCGATGTTCACCGTCCGGGTCCCCAGTGGTGGAGACCTCCTTTTCCGTCGCCAATAGCTCCGCCTCAACCCTGTCAATTTCTGCCCTGCTCTTTTTCTATTGCCCAGAGATTAGGGAGAGGGCCTCCACCCTGACAACTGTTTTGTAGGCCTCCCAGAGAGAGCAGTCAGATTTGACTGTCCCCGAGTTCTCGCTAAAGTAGTTATCGGTGACACGTACCAGCTCCTTTTTGGTGGCGGGATCTCTCAACCGCCAAGCACTAATTGGTGCAACCCTAGCAACATTGTCTGGCCCGATTTTCAACTGCAACCATATTAGAGAGAGATCAGCCACTCCCCTAGCCAGATGGCGCACTTCCTGGACGAATGCTGCCTGAGACGCAGGCAATAGCAGATAGTCAAATCTAGAGAAAGAGTGGTGTGCCGCAGATGTATGTGTGTATTCCAAGTCTACGGGATGTCGAAGCCTCCACCCATCCACCATACCCGTACCAGTAACAAACTCCAACAACCACCTACTAGAGGGAGGTAACACACGGGAGGAGTATCTATCTAATTCGCTATCCATGACTGCATTAAATTCACCCTCAAATCACCATGAAGCCAATGGGTAGCGACAATAACATCCTACTCAGGTCACGGAAGGTGTCTGTCTGCAATGTGGGTGGTACATAAACTGAAAGGAACGCAATTGTTCTGCCCTCCCACAGCCCGAGACCCCGATATACCGACCACGGTTATCAGACCAGGAAGCCTGTATGGTGAGCGGGAAGGAATTCTTGACCAATATCCCCACCCCTCTGGAGCCTGAGGTGAAACCGGCGTGGGCAACCAATTTATACCCACCCCTGTGTAGCGCCATACTTCTCTTTCCCATGAGATGAGTCTCTTGGAGTAGGATCACATCTAGCAACCGGCGCCTGATCAGCTGTCCCACCATTGCATGTTTGATCGTATTTCCTAGAACATTCACATTCCAGCTGAGGACCGACACACCCAAACACCGCCTAGCTGATGCCATATTCGTCCCCAGAAAATCCTAAAACATTACGCGACATCCATTGCAAGCATAGGTCATAAACAAAACACAAATCAACTAACAAAAGTCCCCACGACCCTGCCCCCAGACCCCCCACCCTGAACCCCTGCATGCAACTTGTGCACATCCCCAACCAGCAGTGTGCCTGTCACCCCAAAACTAACTACAATATCTAAACGTAGAAACGGAGGAGGACCTTAAAACAGGCCATCAGCTCACCCCAACCCAACGCGCATATGAACCCCCATCAGTGCCAATAAAAAAAACAACAGAATATTAACAAAGTCAGCGGGGATTAAGAGATCTCCCCCTTCAAACCAGCTCCCTTGCCACCCTGTCCAACTGCAACGACCAACACAGGATTATTGTTCCTCATCGTCCATCGGGGTGTCGCCTTCGGTATCAGGCCCCTGGATTCGGTCCAACCAGTCCGATGCTACGTCTAGGTGATCAAAGAACCAGGCTTTACCAACGCCTTCTATCTGGAGGTGGGCAGGGAACAATATGGAGTATTTGAGTTCCGAGGCACGCAGACGTCTTTTGATGTTTATGAAACCCTGCCTTTGTTTCTGCACAGCCTGGGTGAAGTCAGGGAAAGAGAGGAGAGACGCATTTTCATAAGCCAGAGGTCCAAAGGATCTCGCAGTCTGCAGAATACTGTCTCTGTCCCGGAAGTTCAAAATGCGGACAATCATCGGGCGAGGGGGTGCCCCTGTCTTCGGGAGGCCACCAGGTACTCTGTGGGCCCTCTGAATGGTGAAAAAGTTGCTGAGACCCTTGGGTTTTAAATGGTTCAGGATAAGGTCTTCCACAAACAGGCCCCTCTGATCTCTCCGGTATGCCCAGGATACGGACGTTGTTGCGCCTCGCCCGTCCTTCGTACTCATCCAGCTTGTGAGCAAATTGGGTCCGAGACTCCTTCAACTCTTTCACTTCTTGCTGGAGGTCCGACACATCGTCCGTCAGACTCGATGTTTTAATCTCAAGTGATTCGACTTTTTCTGAGGTTTTATTCAGGTCTGCTCGGATTAGGCCCACCTCGATGTGGACAGTGTCCAGCTTGGTATCCATCTTACCAAGGGATGACTGAATCCCGGTGATCGCCGCCATCAGGTCTTTCAATGTCGGGTCTGCCCCGGACAGGGCCTTCTCATGGCCACTCACTTGCGTGCGTTTCTCGTCCACCGGGGACCACTTGGAGAAACTGTACTTTTCCAGTCTATTGGACTGGACCGGTTTGGTGTTCCTCAGCGTTTTTGGAGGTAGCTTCTCGGGATCCCCCCTCGCCGTCATTTTCAGTTTCTGTATGACTAGTAACTCTGCCGGCCGAATGAACCCCTATGTCGCAAGGACATTCGGCACAGCTACAGGTTGGTCCGTAGTGGCGTAGATGTGCGGAGTCAATTGGCATGAGATGGGGTCCGAGAGCCACTCGAGTGGGACGCGACTTCCACAGATCGATTTGCGCCGCACACTTCCGGTCCCTCTCACCGTTGTTGTTGAACTCCAAAGCGGGCAGTGCCACACGCTGGGCCCCAGTGGCGCACACAAGAGGCCCCAAAAGTTCCAGACGATAGATTCAAGTCATCCGAGCGCCCAAATCATTCGGAATTTCGACCAGTGACTCAGGAGCGGGTCCTCCACCAGATGGTAGGGACGGGGCTCAGGATATTGTGCCGGATGGCAAGTCAGGATGTGGTGGCCGGCGGAGCCGATGCTCAAGCGGCCATCTTGGTCGCAGGCGGGCTCCTCCCCCGTGATTGATGTTTGGGGTGCATGGGCGGCGGGTGGAGTTTGGTGCATACGTAATTGCATGGACTGAAAAAAGACATAATTTGTTTAATGAATTCCCAAAGGAAGCCGTCTCTTTAAACATTTGAATTTTCACTAGATTAGGTCACGGGGTTAAAACACACCTGTGCCTACGAGGGTATGTTTTTATAAAACAGCGCTCTGAAAAGCGGGAGTTATACTGAATGCAGGCTGTGACAAATGGCGTGGTGCGTTTAGATGAGCCTGCCGGCTTCGGCTTTTAAGGTGATTTACGAGCTTACTAGTTATAATGTACTTATGGGGTTTGCTTCATTCTAAGTGGGAGTTTATTGATGGCTGTATCTCGGGATGTTCGTGTTAGCACGGGGAAGGTTTTGGAAAATGACTGGGGTTGCACGCGCTTTACTATTTTTAGTTCCTGCAATGGATTAATAGATGGATGGACAGAATTAACATTTGGCATTCAGTTTAGGATTGTCAGCAAGGATTAACATAGGGCCATATTAAGGGGTCTGTAGTTTCACTCACATTTTCATTTCAATGTTTCTTTGTTAATATGATTTGCATATAACTAGTTTTGTTAAGATGATTGAGACGTCTGTTTCATTATCATTGCAGTGACCCCTGACGAAGGGCTCCTGTGGCCTGAAACGCTTTGGGTGATTAGAAATAAACATCTTTGATGAGCCAACTTGTCGTGCATGATTTATTCAAACATGTTGCTGTTGAAGGTCCGGAGGGAATGCAGGAAACATTTGAAAAAAGTCCACTAATGAATCATGCTGCAATTACGCTATTTTCGTTGTGATACTGAATGAATTTTGGATGAAGGTTTCGATTACAGTTTGGTTTACCTTGAACAAGAAGAATAATAAAAAAGAAGAGATTAAAAAGCTGTTTATGAAGTGGAACTATTACAGTTTTCGCAGTGTGACAGGCAGGAGCGCAAGTACTTTCCTTTGTGGCAACTTTCTAAAAGTTTAAAAAAGAAAAAACTTGGTTTCCTTGTCACTTACACAATACTTTGAAGCAACCACACAATATTCTTTCGGTGATTGGGTTACATTTTTCACCCTATTTTTCACAAACTCTCGTTTTTTTGGAAGGACTTTAACCTTCACACAGAATACTTGAATATCATACATACATTACATATATTTGCATATATCACAATTTACACCACAATATACAAGACCAACATTTGATCACAACATATACAATACTTTTACAAGGCTTTATACCACCAAGACTACATAAAAACAAACCAATGTGTAACAAATAATCAAATATTAGCTCAATCCAGATGTCATTAAGCATTTTATAATTTCTTCCCTTTCAAAGAATCAATTATATTCCTTTTTTTAATCCTTATTCCCATTCAGCTAAATTAATAGCAATTGCCGACGTGTTTCAAGCCTCAGAGATTCTCCATGGGCTCTCATCAGGGCATCTTATTTTGCACACATTGGACTCATCTACAACATAAATGAACAAACTATGACTTATTGCACCTCACCCTTACCACTACTTTGTTTGCCCTTTAATGGCTTTTGAGCACATACCTGCCATTGTAGTGAAATCTTCTATTCTTATCCTTTTGATCATGCTAGACAGGATTAATGAATTTAATCTTCGCTAATTATCTGTGAACAATAAAGTTCTATTTTAAAAGAAATGGTCAAAACTCATTTATATGGTGTGGCTTTGCTATTCGTGACAAACAAACATACCTGAGGGCCTGGCACACAATGTCTGTTCTAATTTGCACGTATAGTGATGCTCTGTTGGGAAAAATTATTATCCCATAAACAAAAAGCCTGTATGAAACGGGCATTCGATTTGGGTGAAAGAGTGTTTACACGTACCTCTAGGCGATAACTACTCTGTTTCGCCTAATGCCTTTAATTGCCAACAATTCTGCACTTTTTTTCTTCTCTCCTGAAAAGCATCAATCAAAATGCGTGTCTAAAATAAAGTTGCATATCCATCACTATCTATCGCTACCAGCGTCTATTTAAACAAGCAGCGCGCTGCTCACCTTTTTCGTAACTCCTACGCTTTCACAACAGACCACCCAACCAGAGGGATAACATCACGCCAACCATTAGTTACTTGACATTTCAGGATTTGGAAAATATACACCTATTACCGATGACCCGGGAGTTCCAACTACTGATCTGACTCTAGCACAAGAAACACCCTACCTAAACACTAGTAAGATAACTATCAGATCGATTTTTTGTCCTCAGCTACCACCAGGTAACACCATTGACCTATTCCACACTGCGGTTTCCAAAGATCTACTCACGAAATATATGAAATACCAAAAAAAGGAAAGGATTTCTACCCCACAACTTACCCAGGGCTGAAATTAAGGCTCTCAAGGAACTAAAAAATCTTACAGAGACAGAAATAAAAGGAAGCTGACAAGGGGGAATAGTAGTTCTACTACACACAGATGACTACATAGCAGAGGCTCATAAACAATTAAATGGGACAACTTGCTATAGAGAACTTCCATCTAATCCCACAATCAAAATACAAGGAGACCTAAAAAAAGGAAATTAGATTGATGGTACTCCAAAAATCTACTAAATCTTGTGGAACGCAAGGAGCTGTATGTAGAACATCCAACGATGCCCAAACTATATCTCTTACCCAAAATACATAAAAGCAAAGTCAACCCCCCGGGGAGACCCATCATTGCTGGCATGAATTCCACATGTTCCAAATTAGGTAAATACATTGACCATCAGCTACAACCACTCATGAAAGATCTACCATCATACATTTGGGATACTACGTATATTCTCCTAAAACTTACCAATATCCCATGGAATGACGACTGCATACTGGCTCTGATTGATGTGGTTATTTTATATACCTCAATTCGCCACCAAGATGGACTAGAGGCAGTCCAGAAATCATTGGCTACCAAATCAGTCCATTTCCTAGAGTCTAATGAGATGATCCTTGAAATGCTCCACTTCTGTTTAACCAACAATGTGTTTACATTCAATTCCAAATACTATCTACAGACCCAGGGCAGTGCAATGGGTGTCAAATTTGCCCCTCCGTATGCTTCAATTCTCATGGGGCTCGTTGAGAAATACTGGCTCTGGGATGATAAATTTGCAGATTACACTACCCACATAACGTACTGGGGTCGTTACATAGACAATATTTTATGTATCTGGCAGGGATCAGAAGCCCGTCTCAAGGAGTTCCTACACACAATCAATTCTAACTGATGGAATATTCAAACAACTAATAACATCTCCACTAACCAAATAGGCTTCTTGGACATAACGATATATGTGGATGATAACAAATTGCAAAGAAAGACATTTCGCAAACCCACATCTGCTAATTCCATACTCCGGGCTGACAGCTGTCACCCGAGAAAAGACCATCGACAACATTCCCAAAGGGGAGTATCAATGAATGAGAAGAAATTGCAGTACACTAGAGGTCTACAAAGAGAGTTCGGATCTCCTTACCAAAAGATTCATTAATCAGGGATACCCAAAAAAACTCCTGGCGAAGGCGGCCAATGACTGCGAAAATTTGTCAAGAGAAGACTTACTCAAACCTAGAGAGGCTACGGAAAACGAGACACCAAACAAAATTAGGTTCCTAACTGACTATCATAATTGACATCACTACATCAGAAAGACATTGAAGAGACACTGGTACCTCCTGACTAGTAACTCAACACTAAGTGACCTAATAGAGTTCCCCAAATGGGCTTTAGGAGAGCAAAAGATCTTAAACAAATTCTGGGCAAATCAGAATTCAAGGACAAAAGAACTAAACGCAAGACTGATTTCCTCACCAAACCATGTGGCTTCTACATCTGAAATGACTGCAATGTGTGCAAACTGGGAATGACCAAACAGAAAGATTATCAACATGACCTGATGACCACAATCCATATCAAGGATTGGATTAGTTGTACATCGACATATGTAATCTATATCATAATCTGCCCCTGTAACAAAATCTATATAGGAGGCACCATCAGGGCACTGAAAACAAGAATCATGGAACGTTATCGTAACATTAACAAGAAGAGGTGGGACCACCGCTAACTGAACACTTCCAGGAATTCCATCCACACAATAAGACATTCCATATTTTTGGGATTAGAGACAGTTAAACAAGCTCCCGGGGGGGGGGGGGTAATCTTGAACTGACCATGAGACGCAGGGAAAGCGAATATATCATGCGTCTAAACGCAACAACCAGCGGACTCAACAAAGATGAAGAGATGCATTACTGGCTATATTGATAAAGGAGCCACCTTTTTCTGGCCGCTCCTTTATAAAATGGAAAAGAAATGAAAAGAAATAGCCATGGGCCCAAGTTCAATTGTATTAATGCAAATATATAATTGGCAAATCCATATTCTTCCATAACTGTTGTTCGCCATATAACCACTTGTGACCGTCACTTTTCACCAAGTCTGTCTTTCTGCAGGGATACCATTTTGTTATTCATTTGTTCATTAATAATGATCCAATCTTATTACTACTGTGGGTACTGTGGGCCTTCACACATTCCTGTCCTTATTATCCCTCCATATACCACCTATCCTCACAGATTGCATGGATAATGAACTGTGCCCCCGTTTGGATCCATTTCCACATTTCACATGATAAGTATTTTTTATTGTTTATAATTTTATTCTCTCATCTTAACATTGTCTCGAGTGTATCACCTTAATTCCATCCATGCACTTTCGTTAGGCCAGACTACATTTCCCCCTACCCTTGACCCCCCTTGCCACCTCCTTTCTGACTTTGACCTGGCTGAAGAGCGTTATCCCAGTAACTCTTCAGTAGCTTCTACACCGTCGACACATCGGTTTGACTAATGCGTCCCTGACGTCACACCCAGAGTCAGACTATATCTGACGGCAAGCAGTGCGACCTGGCTTGCTCACGGACCGCAGAGACTCTGACTAAAGTTCTCGCTAAAGTAGTTATCGGTGACACGTACCAGCTCCTTTTTGGTGGCGGGATCTCTCAACCGCCAAGCACTAATTGGTGCAACCCTAGCAACATTGTCTGGCCCGATTTTCAACTGCAACCATATTAGAGAGAGATCAGCCACTCCCCTAGCCAGATGGCGCACTTCCTGGACGAATGCTGCCTGAGACGCAGGCAATAGCAGATAGTCAAATCTAGAGAAAGAGTGGTGTGCCGCAGATGTATGTGTGTATTCCAAGTCTACGGGATGTCGAAGCCTCCACCCATCCACCATACCCGTACCAGTAACAAACTCCAACAACCACCTACTAGAGGGAGGTAACACACGGGAGGAGTATCTATCTAATTCGCTATCCATGACTGCATTAAATTCACCCTCAAATCACCATGAAGCCAATGGGTAGCGACAATAACATCCTACTCAGGTCACGGAAGGTGTCTGTCTGCAATGTGGGTGGTACATAAACTGAAAGGAACGCAATTGTTCTGCCCTCCCACAGCCCGAGACCCCGATATACCGACCACGGTTATCAGACCAGGAAGCCTGTATGGTGAGCGGGAAGGAATTCTTGACCAATATCCCCACCCCTCTGGAGCCTGAGGTGAAACCGGCGTGGGCAACCAATTTATACCCACCCCTGTGTAGCGCCATACTTCTCTTTCCCATGAGATGAGTCTCTTGGAGTAGGATCACATCTAGCAACCGGCGCCTGATCAGCTGTCCCACCATTGCATGTTTGATCGTATTTCCTAGAACATTCACATTCCAGCTGAGGACCGACACACCCAAACACCGCCTAGCTGACGCCATATTCGTCCCCAGAAAATCCTAAAACATTACGCGACATCCATTGCAAGCATAGGTCATAAACAAAACACAAATCAACTAACAAAAGTCTCCACGACCCTGCCCCCAGACCCCCCACCCTGAACCCCTGCATGCAACTTGTGCACATCCCCAACCAGCAGTGTGCCTGTCACCCCAAAACTAACTACAATATCTAAACGTAGAAACGGAGGAGGACCTTAAAACAGGCCATCAGCTCACCCCAACCCAACCCGCATATGAACCCCCATCAGTGCCAATAAAAAAAACAACAGAATATTAACAAAGTCAGCGGGGATTAAGAGATCTCCCCCTTCAAACCAGCTCCCTTGCCACCCTGTCCAACTGCAACGACCAACACAGGATTATTGTTCCTCATCGTCCATCGGGGTGTCGCCTTCGGTATCAGGCCCCTGGATTCGGTCCAACCAGTCCGATGCTACGTCTAGGTGATCAAAGAACCAGGCTTTACCAACGCGTTCTATCTGGAGGTGGGCAGGGAACAATATGGAGTATTTGAGTTCCGAGGCACGCAGACGTCTTTTGATGTTTATGAAACCCTGCCTTTGTTTCTGCACAGCCTGGGTGAAGTCAGGGAAAGAGAGGAGAGACGCATTTTCATAAGCCAGAGGTCCAAAGGATCTCGCAGTCTGCAGAATACTGTCTCTGTCCCGGAAGTTCAAAATGCGGACAATCATCGGGCGAGGGGGTGCCCCTGTCTTCGGGAGGCCACCAGGTACTCTGTGGGCCCTCTGAATGGTGAAAAAGTTGCTGAGACCCTTGGGTTTTAAATGGTTCAGGATAAGGTCTTCCACAAACAGGCCCCTCTGATCTCTCCGGTATGCCCAGGATACGGACGTTGTTGCGCCTCGCCCGTCCTTCGTTCTCATCCAGCTTGTGAGCAAATTGGGTCCGAGACTCCTTCAACTCTTTCACTTCTTGCTGGAGGTCCGACACATCGTCCGTGAGACTCGATGTTTTAATCTCAAGTGATTTGACTTTTTCTGAGGTTTTATTCAGGTCTGCTCGGATTAGGCCCACCTCGATGTGGACAGTGTCCAGCTTGGTATCCATCTTACCAAGGGATGACTGAATCCCGGCGATCGCCGCCATCAGGTCTTTCAATGTCGGGTCTGCCCCAGACAGGGCCTTCTCATGGCCACTCACTTGCGTGCGTTTCTCGTCCACCGGGGACCACTTGGAGAAACTGTACTTTTCCAGTCTATTGGACTGGACCGGTTTGGTGTTCCTCAGCGTTTTTGGAGGTAGCTTCTCGGGATCCCCCCTCGCCGTCATTTTCAGTTTCTGTATGACTAGTAACTCTGCCGGCCGAATGAACCCCTATGTCGCAAGGACAATCGGCACAGCTACAGGTTGGTCCGTAGTGGCGTAGATGTGCGGAGTCAATTGGCATGAGATGGGGTCCGAGAGCCACTCGAGTGGGACGCGACTTCCACAGATCGATTTGTGCCGCACACTTCCGGTCCCTCTCACCGTTGTTGTTGAACTCCAAAGCGGGCAGTGCCACACGCTGGGCCCCAGTGGCGCACACAAGAGGCCCCAAAAGTTCCAGACGATAGATTCAAGTCATCCGAGCGCCCAAATCATTCGGAATTTCGACCAGTGACTCAGGAGGCGGGATCTCTCAACCGCCAAGCACTAATTGGTGCAACCCTAGCAACATTGTCTGGCCCGATTTTCAACTGCAACCATATTAGAGAGAGATCAGCCACTCCCCTAGCCAGATGGCGCACTTCCTGGACGAATGCTGCCTGAGACGCAGGCAATAGCAGATAGTCAAATCTAGAGAAAGAGTGGTGTGCCGCAGATGTATGTGTGTATTCCAAGTCTACGGGATGTCGAAGCCTCCACCCATCCACCATACCCGTACCAGTAACAAACTCCAACAACCACCTACTAGAGGGAGGTAACACACGGGAGGAGTATCTATCTAATTCGCTATCCATGACTGCATTAAATTCACCCTCAAATCACCATGAAGCCAATGGGTAGCGACAATAACATCCTACTCAGGTCACGGAAGGTGTCTGTCTGCAATGTGGGTGGTACATAAACTGAAAGGAACGCAATTGTTCTGCCCTCCCACAGCCCGAGACCCCGATATACCGACCACGGTTATCAGACCAGGAAGCCTGTATGGTGAGCGGGAAGGAATTCTTGACCAATATCCCCACCCCTCTGGAGCCTGAGGTGAAACCGGCGTGGGCAACCAATTTATACCCACCCCTGTGTAGCGCCATACTTCTCTTTCCCATGAGATGAGTCTCTTGGAGTAGGATCACATCTAGCAACCGGCGCCTGATCAGCTGTCCCACCATTGCATGTTTGATCGTATTTCCTAGAACATTCACATTCCAGCTGAGGACCGACACACCCAAACACCGCCTAGCTGACGCCATATTCGTCCCCAGAAAATCCTAAAACATTACGCGACATCCATTGCAAGCATAGGTCATAAACAAAACACAAATCAACTAACAAAAGTCCCCACGACCCTGCCCCCAGACCCCCCACCCTGAACCCCTGCATGCAACTTGTGCACATCCCCAACCAGCAGTGTGCCTGTCACCCCAAAACTAACTACAATATCTAAACGTAGAAACGGAGGAGGACCTTAAAACAGGCCATCAGCTCACCCCAACCCAACGCGCATATGAACCCCCATCAGTGCCAATAAAAAAAACAACAGAATATTAACAAAGTCAGCGGGGATTAAGAGATCTCCCCCTTCAAACCAGCTCCCTTGCCACCCTGTCCAACTGCAACGACCAACACAGGATTATTGTTCCTCATCGTCCATCGGGGTGTCGCCTTCGGTATCAGGCCCCTGGATTCGGTCCAACCAGTCCGATGCTACGTCTAGGTGATCAAAGAACCAGGCTTTACCAACGCCTTCTATCTGGAGGTGGGCAGGGAACAATATGGAGTATTTGAGTTCCGAGGCACGCAGACGTCTTTTGATGTTTATGAAACCCTGCCTTTGTTTCTGCACAGCCTGGGTGAAGTCAGGGAAAGAGAGGAGAGACGCATTTTCATAAGCCAGAGGTCCAAAGGATCTCGCAGTCTGCAGAATACTGTCTCTGTCCCGGAAGTTCAAAATGCGGACAATCATCGGGCGAGGGGGTGCCCCTGTCTTCGGGAGGCCACCAGGTACTCTGTGGGCCCTCTGAATGGTGAAAAAGTTGCTGAGACCCTTGGGTTTTAAATGGTTCAGGATAAGGTCTTCCACAAACAGGCCCCTCTGATCTCTCTGGTATGCCCAGGATACGGACGTTGTTGCGCCTCGCCCGTCCTTCGTACTCATCCAGCTTGTGAGCAAATTGGGTCCGAGACTCCTTCAACTCTTTCACTTCTTGCTGGAGGTCCGACACATCGTCCGTGAGACTCGATGTTTTAATCTCAAGTGATTCGACTTTTTCTGAGGTTTTATTCAGGTCTGCTCGGATTAGGCCCACCTCGATGTGGACAGTGTCCAGCTTGGTATCCATCTTACCAAGGGATGACTGAATCCCGGTGATCGCCGCCATCAGGTCTTTCAATGTCGGGTCTGCCCCGGACAGGGCCTTCTCATGGCCACTCACTTGCGTGCGTTTCTCGTCCACCGGGGACCACTTGGAGAAACTGTACTTTTCCAGTCTATTGGACTGGACCGGTTTGGTGTTCCTCAGCGTTTTTGGAGGTAGCTTCTCGGGATCCCCCCTCGCCGTCATTTTCAGTTTCTGTATGACTAGTAACTCTGCCGGCCGAATGAACCCCTATGTCGCAAGGACAATCGGCACAGCTACAGGTTGGTCCGTAGTGGCGTAGATGTGCGGAGTCAATTGGCATGAGATGGGGTCCGAGAGCCACTCGAGTGGGACGCGACTTCCACAGATCGATTTGCGCCGCACACTTCCGGTCCCTCTCACCGTTGTTGTTGAACTCCAAAGCGGGCAGTGCCACACGCTGGGCCCCAGTGGCGCACACAAGAGGCCCCAAAAGTTCCAGACGATAGATTCAAGTCATCCGAGCGCCCAAATCATTCGGAATTTCGACCAGTGACTCAGGAGCGGGTCCTCCACCAGATGGTAGGGACGGGGCTCAGGATATTGTGCCGGATGGCAAGTCAGGATGTGGTGGCCGGCGGAGCCGATGCTCAAGCGGCCATCTTGGTCGCAGGCGGGCTCCTCCCCCGTGATTGATGTTTGGGGTGCATGGGCGGCGGGTGGAGTTTGGTGCATACGTAATTGCATGGACTGAAAAAAGACATAATTTGTTTAATGAATTCCCAAAGGAAGCCGTCTCTTTAAACATTTGAATTTTCACTAGATTAGGTCACGGGGTTAAAACACACCTGAGCCTACGAGGGTATGTTTTTATAAAACAGCGCTCTGAAAAGCGGGAGTTATACTGAATGCAGGCTGTGACAAATGGCGTGGTGCGTTTAGATGAGCCTGCCGGCTTCGGCTTTTAAGGTGATTTACGAGCTTACTAGTTATAATGTACTTATGGGGTTTGCTTCATTCTAAGTGGGAGTTTATTGATGGCTGTATCTCGGGATGTTCGTGTTAGCACGGGGAAGGTTTTGGAAAATGACTGGGGTTGCACGCGCTTTACTATTTTTAGTTCCTGCAATGGATTAATAGATGGATGGACAGAATTAACATTTGGCATTCAGTTTAGGATTGTCAGCAAGGATTAACATAGGGCCATATTAAGGGGTCTGTAGTTTCACTCACATTTTCATTTCAATGTTTCTTTGTTAATATGATTTGCATATAACTAGTTTTGTTAAGATGATTGAGACGTCTGTTTCATTATCATTGCAGTGACCCCTGACGAAGGGCTCCTGTGGCCTGAAACGCTTTGGGTGATTAGAAATAAACATCTTTGATGAGCCAACTTGTCGTGCATGATTTATTCAAACATGTTGCTGTTGAAACGTCCGGAGGGAATGCAGGAAACATTTGAAAAAAGTCCACTAATGAATCATGCTGCAATTACGCTATTTTCGTTGTGATACTGAATGAATTTTGGATGAAGGTTTCGATTACAGTTTGGTTTACCTTGAACAAGAAGAATAATAAAAAAGAAGAGATTAAAAAGCTGTTTATGAAGTGGAACTATTACAGTTTTCGCAGTGTGACAGGCAGGAGCGCAAGTACTTTCCTTTGTGGCAACTTTCTAAAAGTTTAAAAAAGAAAAAACTTGGTTTCCTTGTCACTTACACAATACTTTGAAGCAACCACACAATATTCTTTCGGTGATTGGGTTACATTTTTCACCCTATTTTTCACAAACTCTCGTTTTTTTGGAAGGACTTTAACCTTCACACAGAATACTTGAATATCATACATACATTACATATATTTGCATATATCACAATTTACACCACAATATACAAGACCAACATTTGATCACAACATATACAATACTTTTACAAGGCTTTATACCACCAAGACTACATAAAAACAAACCAATGTGTAACAAATAATCAAATATTAGCTCAATCCAGATGTCATTAAGCATTTTATAATTTCTTCCCTTTCAAAGAATCAATTATATTCCTTTTTTTTAATCCTTATTCCCATTCAGCTAAATTAATAGCAATTGCCGACGTGTTTCAAGCCTCAGAGATTCTCCATGGGCTCTCATCAGGGCATCTTATTTTGCACACATTGGACTCATCTACAACATAAATGAACAAACTATGACTTATTGCACCTCACCCTTACCACTACTTTGTTTGCCCTTTAATGGCTTTTGAGCACATACCTGCCATTGTAGTGAAATCTCCTATTCTTATCCTTTTGATCATGCTAGACAGGATTAATGAATTTAATCTTCGCTAAGTATCTGTGAACAATAAAGTTCTATTTTAAAAGAAATGGTCAAAACTCATTTATATGGTGTGGCTTTGCTATTCGTGACAAACAAACATACCTGAGGGCCTGGCACACAATGTCTGTTCTAATTTGCACGTATAGTGATGCTCTGTTGGGAAAAATTATTATCCCATAAACAAATAGCCTGTATGAAACGGGCATTCGATTTGGGTGAAAGAGTGTTTACACGTACCTCTATGCGATAACTACTCTGTTTCGCCTAATGCCTTTAATTGCCAACAATTCTGCACTTTTTTTCTTCTCTCCTGAAAAGCATCAATCAAAATGCGTGTCTAAAATAAAGTTGCATATCCATCACTATCTATCGCTACCAGCGTCTATTTAAACAAGCAGCGCGCTGCTCACCTTTTTCGTAACTCCTACGCTTTCACAACAGACCACCCAACCAGAGGGATAACATCACGCCAACCATTAGTTACTTGACATTTCAGGATTTGGAAAATATACACCTATTACCGATGACCCGGGAGTTCCAACTACTGATCTGACTCTAGCACAAGAAACACCCTACCTAAACACTAGTAAGATAACTATCAGATCGATTTTTTGTCCTCAGCTACCACCAGGTAACACCATTGACCTATTCCACACTGCGGTTTCCAAAGATCTACTCACGAAATATATGAAATACCAAAAAAAGGAAAAGATTTCTACCCCACAACTTACCCAGGGCTGAAATTAAGGCTCTCAAGGAACTAAAAAATCTTACAGAGACAGAAATAAAAGGAAGCTGACAAGGGGGAATAGTAGTTCTACTACACACAGATGACTACATAGCAGAGGCTCATAAACAATTAAATGGGACAACTTGCTATAGAGAACTTCCATCTAATCCCACAATCAAAATACAAGGAGACCTAAAAAAAGGAAATTAGATTGATGGTACTCCAAAAATCTACTAACTCTTGTGGAACGCAAGGAGCTGTATGTAGAACATCCAACGATGCCCAAACTATATCTCTTACCCAAAATACATAAAAGCAAAGTCAACCCCCCGGGGAGACCCATCATTGCTGGCATGAATTCCACATGTTCCAAATTAGGTAAATACATTGACCATCAGCTACAACCACTCATGAAAGATCTACCATCATACATTTGGGATACTACGTATATTCTCCTAAAACTTACCAATATCCCATGGAATGACGACTGCATACTGGCTCTGATTGATGTGGTTATTTTATATACCTCAATTCGCCACCAAGATGGACTAGAGGCAGTCCAGAAATCATTGGCTACCAAATCAGTCCATTTCCTAGAGTCTAATGAGATGATCCTTGAAATGCTCCACTTCTGTTTAACCAACAATGTGTTTACATTCAATTCCAAATACTATCTACAGACCCAGGGCAGTGCAATGGGTGTCAAATTTGCCCCTCCGTATGCTTCAATTCTCATGGGGCTCGTTGAGAAATACTGGCTCTGGGATGATAAATTTGCAGATTACACTACCCACATAACGTACTGGGGTCGTTACATAGACAATATTTTATGTATCTGGCAGGGATCAGAAGCCCGTCTCAAGGAGTTCCTACACACAATCAATTCTAACTGATGGAATATTCAAACAACTAATAACATCTCCACTAACCAAATAGGCTTCTTGGACATAACGATATATGTGGATGATAACAAATTGCAAAGAAAGACATTTCGCAAACCCACATCTGCTAATTCCATACTCCGGGCTGACAGCTGTCACCCGAGAAAAGACCATCGACAACATTCCCAAAGGGGAGTATCAATGAATGAGAAGAAATTGCAGTACACTAGAGGTCTACAAAGAGAGTTCGGATCTCCTTACCAAAAGATTCATTAATCAGGGATACCCAAAAAAACTCCTGGCGAAGGCGGCCAATGACTGCGAAAATTTGTCAAGAGAAGACTTACTCAAACCTAGAGAGGCTACGGAAAACGAGACACCAAACAAAATTAGGTTCCTAACTGACTATCATAATTGACATCACTACATCAGAAAGACATTGAAGAGACACTGGTACCTCCTGACTAGTAACTCAACACTAAGTGACCTAATAGAGTTCCCCAAATGGGCTTTAGGAGAGCAAAAGATCTTAAACAAATTCTGGGCAAATCAGAATTCAAGGACAAAAGAACTAAACGCAAGACTGATTTCCTCACCAAACCATGTGGCTTCTACATCTGAAATGACTGCAATGTGTGCAAACTGGGAATGACCAAACAGAAAGATTATCAACATGACCTGATTACCACAATCCATATCAAGGATTGGATTAGTTGTACATCGACATATGTAATCTATATCATAATCTGCCCCTGTAACAAAATCTATATAGGAGGCACCATCAGGGCACTGAAAACAAGAATCATGGAACGTTATCGTAACATTAACAAGAAGAGGTGGGACCACCGCTAACTGAACACTTCCAGGAATTCCATCCACACAATAAGACATTCCATATTTTTGGGATTAGAGACAGTTAAACAAGCTCCCGGGGGGGGGGGGGTAATCTTGAACTGACCATGAGACGCAGGGAAAGCGAATATATCATGCGTCTAAACGCAACAACCAGCGGACTCAACAAAGATGAAGAGATGCATTACTGGCTATATTAATAAAGGAGCCACCTTTTTCTGGCCGCTCCTTTATAAAATGGAAAAGAAATGAAAAGAAATAGCCATGGGCCCAAGTTCAATTGTATTAATGCAAATATATAATTGGCAAATCCATATTCTTCCATAACTGTTGTTCGCCATATAACCACTTGTGACCGTCACTTTTCACCAAGTCTGTCTTTCTGCAGGGATACCATTTTGTTATTCATTTGTTCATTAATAATGATCCAATCTTATTACTACTGTGGGTACTGTGGGCCTTCACACATTCCTGTCCTTATTATCCCTCCATATACCACCTATCCTCACAGATTGCATGGATAATGAACTGTGCCCCCGTTTGGATCCATTTCCACATTTCACATGATAAGTATTTTTTATTGTTTATAATTTTATTCTCTCATCTTAACATTGTCTCGAGTGTATCACCTTAATTCCATCCATGCACTTTCGTTAGGCCAGACTACATTTCCCCCTACCCTTGACCCCCCTTGCCACCTCCTTTCTGACTTTGACCTGGCTGAAGAGCGTTATCCCAGTAACTCTTCAGTAGCTTCTACACCGTCGACACATCGGTTTGACTAATGCGTCCCTGACGTCACACCCGGAGTCAGACTATATCTGACGGCAAGCAGTGCGACCTGGCTTGCTCACGGACCGCAGAGACTCTGACTAAAGTTCTCGCTAAAGTAGTTATCGGTGACACGTACCAGCTCCTTTTTGGTGGCGGGATCTCTCAACCGCCAAGCACTAATTGGTGCAACCCTAGCAACATTGTCTGGCCCGATTTTCAACTGCAACCATATTAGAGAGAGATCAGCCACTCCCCTAGCCAGATGGCGCACTTCCTGGACGAATGCTGCCTGAGACGCAGGCAATAGCAGATAGTCAAATCTAGAGAAAGAGTGGTGTGCCGCAGATGTATGTGTGTATTCCAAGTCTACGGGATGTCGAAGCCTCCACCCATCCACCATACCCGTACCAGTAACAAACTCCAACAACCACCTACTAGAGGGAGGTAACACACGGGAGGAGTATCTATCTAATTCGCTATCCATGACTGCATTAAATTCACCCTCAAATCACCATGAAGCCAATGGGTAGCGACAATAACATCCTACTCAGGTCACGGAAGGTGTCTGTCTGCAATGTGGGTGGTACATAAACTGAAAGGAACGCAATTGTTCTGCCCTCCCACAGCCCGAGACCCCGATATACCGACCACGGTTATCAGACCAGGAAGCCTGTATGGTGAGCGGGAAGGAATTCTTGACCAATATCCCCACCCCTCTGGAGCCTGAGGTGAAACCGGCGTGGGCAACCAATTTATACCCACCCCTGTGTAGCGCCATACTTCTCTTTCCCATGAGATGAGTCTCTTGGAGTAGGATCACATCTAGCAACCGGCGCCTGATCAGCTGTCCCACCATTGCATGTTTGATCGTATTTCCTAGAACATTCACATTCCAGCTGAGGACCGACACACCCAAACACCGCCTAGCTGACGCCATATTCGTCCCCAGAAAATCCTAAAACATTACGCGACATCCATTGCAAGCATAGGTCATAAACAAAACACAAATCAACTAACAAAAGTCTCCACGACCCTGCCCCCAGACCCCCCACCCTGAACCCCTGCATGCAACTTGTGCACATCCCCAACCAGCAGTGTGCCTGTCACCCCAAAACTAACTACAATATCTAAACGTAGAAACGGAGGAGGACCTTAAAACAGGCCATCAGCTCACCCCAACCCAACCCGCATATGAACCCCCATCAGTGCCAATAAAAAAAACAACAGAATATTAACAAAGTCAGCGGGGATTAAGAGATCTCCCCCTTCAAACCAGCTCCCTTGCCACCCTGTCCAACTGCAACGACCAACACAGGATTATTGTTCCTCATCGTCCATCGGGGTGTCGCCTTCGGTATCAGGCCCCTGGATTCGGTCCAACCAGTCCGATGCTACGTCTAGGTGATCAAAGAACCAGGCTTTACCAACGCGTTCTATCTGGAGGTGGGCAGGGAACAATATGGAGTATTTGAGTTCCGAGGCACGCAGACGTCTTTTGATGTTTATGAAACCCTGCCTTTGTTTCTGCACAGCCTGGGTGAAGTCAGGGAAAGAGAGGAGAGACGCATTTTCATAAGCCAGAGGTCCAAAGGATCTCGCAGTCTGCAGAATACTGTCTCTGTCCCGGAAGTTCAAAATGCGAACAATCATCGGGCGAGGGGGTGCCCCTGTCTTCGGGAGGCCACCAGGTACTCTGTGGGCCCTCTGAATGGTGAAAAAGTTGCTGAGACCCTTGGGTTTTAAATGGTTCAGGATAAGGTCTTCCACAAACAGGCCCCTCTGATCTCTCCGGTATGCCCAGGATACGGACGTTGTTGCGCCTCGCCCGTCCTTCGTTCTCATCCAGCTTGTGAGCAAATTGGGTCCGAGACTCCTTCAACTCTTTCACTTCTTGCTGGAGGTCCGACACATCGTCCGTGAGACTCGATGTTTTAATCTCAAGTGATTTGACTTTTTCTGAGGTTTTATTCAGGTCTGCTCGGATTAGGCCCACCTCGATGTGGACAGTGTCCAGCTTGGTATCCATCTTACCAAGGGATGACTGAATCCCGGCGATCGCCGCCATCAGGTCTTTCAATGTCGGGTCTGCCCCAGACAGGGCCTTCTCATGGCCACTCACTTGCGTGCGTTTCTCGTCCACCGGGGACCACTTGGAGAAACTGTACTTTTCCAGTCTATTGGACTGGACCGGTTTGGTGTTCCTCAGCGTTTTTGGAGGTAGCTTCTCGGGATCCCCCCTCGCCGTCATTTTCAGTTTCTGTATGACTAGTAACTCTGCCGGCCGAATGAACCCCTATGTCGCAAGGACAATCGGCACAGCTACAGGTTGGTCCGTAGTGGCGTAGATGTGCGGAGTCAATTGGCATGAGATAAGGTCCGAGAGCCACTCGAGTGGGACGCGACTTCCACAGATCGATTTGTGCCGCACACTTCCGGTCCCTCTCACCGTTGTTGTTGAACTCCAAAGCGGGCAGTGCCACACGCTGGGCCCCAGTGGCGCACACAAGAGGCCCCAAAAGTTCCAGACGATAGATTCAAGTCATCCGAGCGCCCAAATCATTCGGAATTTCGACCAGTGACTCAGGAGCGGGTCCTCCACCAGATGGTAGGGACGGGGCTCAGGATATTGTGCCGGATGGCAAGTCAGGATGTGGTGGCCGGCGGAGCCGATGCTCAAGCGGCCATCTTGGTCGCAGGCGGGCTCCTCCCCCGTGATTGATGTTTGGGGTGCATGGGCGGCGGGTGGAGTTTGGTGCATACGTAATTGCATGGACTGAAAAAAGACATAATTTGTTTAATGAATTCCCAAAGGAAGCCGTCTCTTTAAACATTTGAATTTTCACTAGATTAAGTCACGGGGTTAAAACACACCTGTGCCTACGAGGGTATGTTTTTATAAAACAGCGCTCTGAAAAGCGGGAGTTATACTGAATGCAGGCTGTGACAAATGGCGTGGTGCGTTTAGATGAGCCTGCCGGCTTCGGCTTTTAAGGTGATTTACGAGCTTACTAGTTATAATGTACTTATGGGGTTTGCTTCATTCTAAGTGGGAGTTTATTGATGGCTGTATCTCGGGATGTTCGTGTTAGCACGGGGAAGGTTTTGGAAAATGACTGGGGTTGCACGCGCTTTACTATTTTTAGTTCCTGCAATGGATTAATAGATGGATGGACAGAATTAACATTTGGCATTCAGTTTAGGATTGTCAGCAAGGATTAACATAGGGCCATATTAAGGGGTCTGTAGTTTCACTCACATTTTCATTTCAATTTTTCTTTGTTAATATGATTTGCATATAACTAGTTTTGTTAAGATGATTGAGACGTCTGTTTCATTATCATTGCAGTGACCCCTGACGAAGGGCTCCTGTGGCCTGAAATGCTTTGGGTGATTAGAAATAAACATCTTTGATGAGCCAACTTGTTGTGCATGATTTATTCAAACATGTTGCTGTTGAAGGTCCGGAGGGAATGCAGGAAACATTTGAAAAAAGTCCACTAATGAATCATGCTGCAATTACGCTATTTTCGTTGTGATACTGAATGAATTTTGGATGAAGGTTTCGATTACAGTTTGGTTTACCTTGAACAAGAAGAATAATAAAAAAGAAGAGATTAAAAAGCTGTTTATGAAGTGGAACTATTACAGTTTTCGCAGTGTGACAGGCAGGAGCGCAAGTACTTTCCTTTGTGGCAACTTTCTAAAAGTTTAAAAAAGAAAAAACTTGGTTTCCTTGTCACTTACACAATACTTTGAAGCAACCACACAATATTCTTTCGGTGATTGGGTTACATTTTTCACCCTATTTTTCACAAACTCTCGTTTTTTTGGAAGGACTTTAACCTTCACACAGAATACTTGAATATCATACATACATTACATATATTTGCATATATCACAATTTACACCACAATATACAAGACCAACATTTGATCACAACATATACAATACTTTTACAAGGCTTTATACCACCAAGACTACATAAAAATAAACCAATGTGTAACAAATAATCAAATATTAGCTCAATCCAGATGTCATTAAGCATTTTATAATTTCTTCCCTTTCAAAGAATCAATTATATTCCTTTTTTTTAATCCTTATTCCCATTCAGCTAAATTAATAGCAATTGCCGACGTGTTTCAAGCCTCAGAGATTCTCCATGGGCTCTCATCAGGGCATCTTATTTTGCACACATTGGACTCATCTACAACATAAATGAACAAACTATGACTTATTGCACCTCACCCTTACCACTACTTTGTTTGCCCTTTAATGGCTTTTGAGCACATACCTGCCATTGTAGTGAAATCTCCTATTCTTATCCTTTTGATCATGCTAGACAGGATTAATGAATTTAATCTTCGCTAAGTATCTGTGAACAATAAAGCTCTATTTTAAAAGAAATGGTCAAAACTCATTTATATGGTGTGGCTTTGCTATTCGTGACAAACAAACATACCTGAGGGCCTGGCACACAATGTCTGTTCTAATTTGCACGTATAGTGATGCTCTGTTGGGAAAAATTATTATCCCATAAACAAATAGCCTGTATGAAACGGGCATTCGATTTGGGTGAAAGAGTGTTTACACGTACCTCTAGGCGATAACTACTCTGTTTCGCCTAATGCCTTTAATTGCCAACAATTCTGCACTTTTTTTCTTCTCTCCTGAAAAGCATCAATCAAAATGCGTGTCTAAAATAAAGTTGCATATCCATCACTATCTATCGCTACCAGCGTCTATTTAAACAAGCAGCGCGCTGCTCACCTTTTTCGTAACTCCTACGCTTTCACAACAGACCACCCAACCAGAGGGATAACATCACGCCAACCATTAGTTACTTGACATTTCAGGATTTGGAAAATATACACCTATTACCGATGACCCGGGAGTTCCAACTACTGATCTGACTCTAGCACAAGAAACACCCTACCTAAACACTAGTAAGATAACTATCAGATCGATTTTTTGTCCTCAGCTACCACCAGGTAACACCATTGACCTATTCCACACTGCAGTTTCCAAAGATCTACTCACGAAATATATGAAATACCAAAAAAAGAAAAGATTTCTACCCCACAACTTACCCAGGGCTGAAATTAAGGCTCTCAAGGAACTAAAAAATCTTACAGAGACAGAAATAAAAGGAAGCTGACAAGGGGGAATAGTAGTTCTACTACACACAGATGACTACATAGCAGAGGCTCATAAACAATTAAATGGGACAACTTGCTATAGAGAACTTCCATCTAATCCCACAATCAAAATACAAGGAGACCTAAAAAAAGGAAATTAGATTGATGGTACTCCAAAAATCTACTAACTCTTGTGGAACGCAAGGAGCTGTATGTAGAACATCCAACGATGCCCAAACTATATCTCTTACCCAAAATACATAAAAGCAAAGTCAACCCCCCGGGGAGACCCATCATTGCTGGCATGAATTCCACATGTTCCAAATTAGGTAAATACATTGACCATCAGCTACAACCACTCATGAAAGATCTACCATCATACATTTGGGATACTACGTATATTCTCCTAAAACTTACCAATATCCCATGGAATGACGACTGCATTCTGGCTATGATTGATGTGGTTATTTTATATACCTCAATTCGCCACCAAGATGGACTAGAGGCAGTCCAGAAATCATTGGCTACCAAATCAGTCCATTTCCTAGAGTCTAATGAGATGATCCTTGAAATGCTCCACTTCTGTTTAACCAACAATGTGTTTACATTCAATTCCAAATACTATCTACAGACCCAGGGCAGTGCAATGGGTGTCAAATTTGCCCCTCCGTATGCTTCAATTCTCATGGGGCTCGTTGAGAAATACTGGCTCTGGGATGATAAATTTGCAGATTACACTACCCACATAACGTACTGGGGTCGTTACATCGACAATATTTTATGTATCTGGCGGGGATCAGAAGCCCGTCTCAAGGAGTTCCTACACACAATCAATTCTAACTGATGGAATATTCAAACAACTAATAACATCTCCACTAACCAAATAGGCTTCTTGGACATAACGATATATGTGGATGATAACAAATTGCAAAGAAAGACATTTCGCAAACCCACATCTGCTAATTCCATACTCCGGGCTGACAGCTGTCACCCGAGAAAAGACCATCGACAACATTCCCAAAGGGGAGTATCAATGAATGAGAAGAAATTGCAGTACACTAGAGGTCTACAAAGAGAGTTCGGATCTCCTTACCAAAAGATTCATTAATCAGGGATACCCAAAAAAACTCCTGGCGAAGGCGGCCAATGACTGCGAAAATTTGTCAAGAGAAGACTTACTCAAACCTAGAGAGACTACGGAAAACGAGACACCAAACAAAATTAGGTTCCTAACTGACTATCATAATTGACATCACTACATCAGAAAGACATTGAAGAGACACTGGTACCTCATGACTAGTAACTCAACACTAAGTGACCTAATAGAGTTCCCCAAATGGGCTTTAGGAGAGCAACGGATCTTAAACAAATTCTGGGCAAATCAGAATTCAAGGACAAAAGAACTAAACGCAAGACTGATTTCCTCACCAAACCATGTGGCTTCTACATCTGAAATGACTGCAATGTGTGCAAACTGGGAATGACCAAACAGAAAGATTATCAACATGACCTGATGACCACAATCCATATCAAGGATTGGATTAGTTGTACATCGACATATGTAATCTATATCATAATCTGCCCCTGTAACAAAATCTATATAGGAGGCACCATCAGGGCACTGAAAACAAGAATCATGGAACGTTATCGTAACATTAACAAGAAGAGGTGGGACCACCGCTAACTGAACACTTCCAGGAAATCCATCCACACAATAAGACATTCCATATTTTTGGGATTAGAGACAGTTAAACAAGCTCCCGGGGGGGGGGGGTAATCTTGAACTGACCATGAGACGCAGGGAAAGCGAATATATCATGCGTCTAAACGCAACAACCAGCGGACTCAACAAAGATGAAGAGATGCATTACTGGCTATATTAATAAAGGAGCCACCTTTTTCTGGCCGCTCCTTTATAAAATGGAAAAGAAATGAAAAGAAATAGCCATGGGCCCAAGTTCAATTGTATTAATGCAAATATATAATTGGCAAATCCATATTCTTCCATAACTGTTGTTCGCCATATAACCACTTGTGACCGTCACTTTTCACCAAGTCTGTCTTTCTGCAGGGATACCATTTTGTTATTCATTTGTTCATTAATAATGATCCAATCTTATTACTACTGTGGGTACTGTGGGCCTTCACACATTCCTGTCCTTATTATCCCTCCATATACCACCTATCCTCACAGATTGCATGGATAATGAACTGTGCCCCCGTTTGGATCCATTTCCACATTTCACATGATAAGTATTTTTTATTGTTTATAATTTTATTCTCTCATCTTAACATTGTCTCGAGTGTATCACCTTAATTCCATCCATGCACTTTCGTTAGGCCAGACTACATTTCCCCCTGCCCTTGACCCCCCTTGCCACCTCCTTTCTGACTTTGACCTGGCTGAAGAGCGTTATCCCAGTAACTCTTCAGTAGCTTCTACACCGTCGACACATCGGTTTGACTAATGCGTCCCTGACGTCACACCCGGAGTCAGACTATATCTGACGGCAAGCAGTGCGACCTGGCTTGCTCACGGACCGCAGAGACTCTGACTACGGCCTTCACCTGGTAAGACATGACCTTGAACTGTGATCCCCCAGGCGCCTATTAGGCTTTTCTGTATTCATTTGCTCTCAAACGCGTTTATTATCTGTTACCCTTCACGCGTTCAGCTTATAATGTAAATCACCGCTTGCTCGTTTACTCGCACTTCCCAGACCTACTTTAAGCCTCTTTAGGTCTGTGTATATTTCTCCCCTGTCTTAACCCTGACATCAGCTTTTAGGCAGCCTCAACAGTGTTCCAATTTCCCTGCCTTGATATTTCTCTTACTGTCGGCCTCATCTGAGAGGACCCCTGGACTTCTCAGCTATGTGCCCTGATTTAAAGGGCGTCCAGCGTACAACACCGTGTTTGACGCCCTTCCACATCACTCTTCCCTGATCACACATACTCGCTGTGGTTTCACATGCAATGAGAATTAACAATAATCACACACAATTTCTTCACCTAGAATTACGAATCCGATCTGACTGAATACTCAACCTTGGTAAGCACTCACAACATTTATTCAAATTGTCTTTATATTAAGGTTATTTCCAACTGTATCTTTAACGCTCTTCTTGACTGCTTGTGACTTATAACCGAGTATGTATTAACAGAAACAGCAGAATCAGTGAGCTCTTTTCACAACTTGGTCACCGTTTGGAATACTATGTTACATGACCCTGTGCTTCACAACCTTGTCCCAAACCTTTCCTAATGTGGCATTTATCAGTCTTATGTCTCTTTTCATTTGCCCTACCAGTATTTTGTTTGTGTACCTATGTTCTTTGGGCCCTCCCATTCAAACTAAATGATGCAATATTCAGAAATGTAATTACTACCAGTCCCCATTTCTCATATATTGTTGTTATATATGCTGTTTGTGTTTTTCATGTTATTGTCCGTCATATGAATATTTTATTTTCAATTGCTTGTCTATGTTCTAATCATATAACCCATGTGTCTTTTTAGACTTATCGCTAGCTCACTGTGTCCACCGCCCTTCCATATACTAATTTCTTTCTTTCTTTTCCCTTCGTTTCCTCCCACTTCTTCCCACGCCACACTTTTCTCTCCTTTTTCTGATTTGTCCCTCCTTTTCCTTCCAACTTCTCTCCAAACCTCCTCCTTTCCCCTTTCCCAGACGTGTTCTTTTCATTTCTCTGACGTTTTACTCAATCCTTTCTCTCTGCCTCACCACCCTATGTGCTCCATGATTCCACTTCTTCCACTTTACCATTACTCATTTAAAAATAATTTAATATTCTCCTTTTTCCTTCTTGACTTCACAAATGGGACCCTATCCCTTTCACACAACTTTTCCCCCAGTTGACCCTATCAGCCTTGAAAAAGCCCACTACCTAAATAAGCCACTTGGGCAAAACACGTGTAGGCTGTCCTTCTAAACTGTGGAAAAATGAAATAAAACCTAGAATGCCTGGATGTTATTATCAACCTTTGTTGACAATTGTGAGGCACTATCCTCCATCTTCCTGTATACAAACACAAGATATGTGTAACTGATATACATTCTGTTATATTGCCTTTGCATAGTAACCTGCAATGAGAAACAAGCTTTAACCCCTTAAGTGCTGCTGACGGCCAATGGTCGTCAGCAGCGCTACCTCCCCAGTGCTGCGCACGACCATTGGACGTCCATTCAGCACTGGTTCCAATGGACAGCGCAGCACTGGGGAGGGATGTTTACACGCAGCTAAGGTGTTAAAGATCTTTTTTTTCTAGAGAACATATAAAAACAGCAACAAATTATCACTGGCTGAGCACAGCAGAACAATTTGATGACAGCATGCAGGAATAATTTTACAAAATCATAATAAAAGGCAATTGCAGGAGGTGCCTCTGTCGTTCTGTAAGCACAGCAAACCTTGATTCCGATAAAACTACCAAAGTCACAGAAGGAGAAATACCCTTCCAGAACGGAGCCCTTGCTCAAACTGCCTGAACAATCTCTTTTTCAATGAGCTGGTTAATTTCTAAATGCTTTAGCTGCAGTGGGAGGCAAGGAGTCTCCTTTGCTAAAACCGAAAGTGAATGAACAGACAGTCCACTGTGGACTGTCTGTTCCTTCCTGTTTGGTTTCATAGCAGGGGAGACTCTTTGCCTCTCTATACAGCTGAATCTTTTCAGCCCTAGGAATTTAACCCCCTTCTGTTCCCAGAAAGAAAACCACGTTTCTTTTAAAATTACACAGGCAGGAGCACAACGTCCACAGGGCTAAAATGGCTTCAAGTTGCCAAAAGAAAATGCCATGTGTGGTTTAAAGAGCCAGCGAATTGCCTGCCTTGGCACTAAATACAGGTTATAGATAAAGAAGTTTGTATTCATTTGCAATGTGACTTTTCTTTATTTGTTCCCTTAAATTATCAGACAAGGATCATTCAGGCATCCCTAGAACAAAATTAAAAGTGCTTTCTATTTATATTTGCCGTTCAAAGTATGCACAGATAAGTACTGAAAACACAGCTTTAGTTGACTGCTTATTTGTGTACCGCCTGGGACATCAAAATAATGAGCTGGCAACCCTAATCATAAAACTGAAAGTATGTTGCAAGATCAACACATTATTTATTTCCTCCACCCTCAATCCCTGGTTAATGCCATAATAGCAATAGTTTACCTTGTATTTGAAACCCTTCAATAACATGCTGAGTTACCTCAAGTGTCTGGGAAGGCACACTGCATTCAGACAACTCTCTCCTCATTCTCACCCTTCACGTTCACACTGTAGTGTGGCCTAAGCCTGGTTTGATACAAAAATCGGAAGATACCCCTAAAGTTATTAGTTAACGAGGGGGTAGATAAATACTGAAAGTCAGACCCTATCGTTTTGTTACCTGCTGTAATCACAGATTCTAAGAATGTTAGAAGAGAGCTAATCAGTATTATTAGAGTATCATTCAGTGCTTTTTAAAAAAGAATTTGAAAAATCACAACAAAATTCTAACTAGTGTCACAAATTATTAATACTGCAAAATCAAATATGTAAAAAGGAGTAATTTTATTAGGTTCCTCCCAATGTGTTACAATCTAATACACATTAAACCCGTCATTATCTCAGTTGACCAATGACATGAAATACAATAAAAAATTTAATAAAAAACAGTTGACGCAGCGTTTTGGTGTTTGTCAGTTTTTCACCTTCATCAGGACAATATGTATACAAGATCTTATATGACTCTTTAGGGAATTTGCATCATCAATTACAATATTCCACAGTATGATTTTCTTACTTCGTGACTCTACACATTTTGAGCCTTTTAGGATAATTAATAATTATTATTGGTTTGCACACATGTCATGTTAGCATGGCTTAATAAAAATATAAACTCCATTTTACCTTTTGCTGCTTTTGCACACGACACTGCATATAGCTGTTTTTGTAAGTTAGGCTGCGCGAATCTCTTCACATGGGAAAGGCTTGTTTTCAACATCCCTAGACTTATATCGTGACCCTAGTCTGCACAGTGAGTGCTGAAGCCGTCAAGGTTATCATAACATGGTAGCTGTTGTTTGAACTGATCGGCTAACATTTTAGACACAACAAATGGAATTTGCGAGCTAACTGAAATCCTGGCGACTTTATCATTAACCTGCAGCCATGATTTCACACACTTGGAAGATTTCCCGTTTCCAGGGATGCAGAGAGCTTTTGCTGATCCGTATGTGATTTACTCTTGCTGAGCTGAGAGGCAATGAAGGTAATGGGGTCCCCCATACAAGCCTAAAAGACCTTCTTTAGTTTATAAAACATAGGGGCATATGTATCATCCTTTTTTTTGTCGCAAACGCTGCGATTCACAAAAAAGCAGCGTTTGCGACTAAAAAATCGGAAACTGCGATGTATGATTAAAATCGCATCACAAAATTAAGGAATCACAAAATTTGCGATTCCTTAATTTTGCGTCAGCATTTAAGGATTCGCAAATTGCGATTCCTTAAATGTTAGTTATGAAGCACCCAAGTTGTGCGATTTCTCATTAAGAAATCGCAAATTACCACCAACTTGAAGTTGGTGGTAATTCGCGATTTCTTTCACAAATGCACGTTTTGGCATTTGTAAAGGTGCCATGTGGCGCACATACATGCCCTTAGGGCATGCATGTGTGCCATATGCGCACACATGTAAATTTCAGGGGTGCATCAGGGTGTCCTTATGACACCCTTGCACCCTTGAAAATATTCTCAATTTGAGATTCTCAAATTGCGAATCGCAAATTGAGAATACCTTCCCATTCATTCCTATGGACCTCCTGGCCCAAAGAAATGAATGGCAAAGTATTCCTTAATTGCGATTTGCTATTTGCTAATCGCAATTAAGAAATATTAAGAAATCGCAAAAAGAATCGCTTTTTTTACATACATCCCTTTTTTAAATTCTCAAATAACGATTTTTAAAAAATCGCTATTTGAGAATTGCAAATGAGGATGTTGATACATATGGTCCAATGTTCCTAGATAGGGAGGGTGTTATAACTAGGCACTATACGACCTGTTTTCACCTTCATTGTAATATGATTTCTCGCTTTGTGTTTTATGGAATTGTAACAATGCTGACAATATTATTTTTAATCATATGTCTGCTTATGTTGATAAAGATACTACACCTGAGAGCATGTTGTTAAAATAAATATTTCTACCTTACCTGTGTTTCTTATTTACTCCTGTTGTGGACTGGTATGAGAGTATAACGAAAGAGTGTTCTCACTTTCAACCATTCCTGAGTTGGTCCTTAGTCGCCTCTTCTAGGTTGTCTACTCATTGGTTACTCTGGTATAGGATGAAGAGCTAATGTGACACTGATGCTACCTGGTTGGGGTTTTCTAGGTACTGAGGTGAGTTTCTGGTACACAACAATTCACTGATGTAATGGTTATCTGCGCACAGTTCTGTGTAGGATCAGGATCCTTGCAACAACTCTGCACTCACAGCGGTCACAATGCCCTCACATTGATCCCCATGCACTCACAGCATTCACCAACTCAACCTGCACTCAGTGATCACTCTGCACTCACAATGCACTTGCCCAGTTTGCCCTGTACCTCACCCTGCAGTCACACGAGCACACTACGCAACCTGCACTCATGTGACACTTCACTCACCGGTCCCACACACTGCTCAATCTGCAATGTCACTCAAGCAAGCCCATCACTAATCATACATTCATTCATCCCACTCTACAGTTACATCTGCACCCCAATTCATATGGTCACCTCACTCACCCTGCAGTCACGCCTCTCACCTCACTCTCACACTGATGCATCACTCACTGTGCACTCACATGGGCACTCCTGCCACCCACCTAGTGCAGAGGGATAATGTGCCTGCTACAAAGTCTGAGTAAACTATGTGTAGTGCTATAAAAAAATGAAATGTTTTTCAGAAAGGTGCTATAGAGAATGAGGTGCACTGTTGTGAGTGGTAGTGAGGAAAATCATGGAGTAGGAGGAAATAGGGGAGGGGTTGCCAAAAACACTATTGCACTGTAAGTGACCAGTGCTATGGCCATCCCTGGCTGAGAGTGTAACCCCCCCCTGAAGTTTGATTCTAGTTTCGCCCCTGTACACAAATATGGGCATGTCGTGCCCCATCAAGTTTTCATCCTAAAGTAGAAAAGTAAACATTTACATGCACTGCAACCCAGCCTTTCAGGTGACTCCTTGATAGAGACAGCTCTGTTGTTTTTGCCCTGATGGCCCTGATGACCCAAACAGATTCTTGTGAATACCGTTTTTTATCATTTCTTTTTAAAGTGATTGATGTGGGAGAGTCTATTACTATTTGCAGAGAAATGTGTTGGGTTCATGCAAGAACCATAAAAAAGTTTTTTAGATCAAAACTGGCATTAAAATGAGAAATTGGAGAATTTCAAAAATATTATTCGCTGTAAATTTAGTGGATGTGGAGAACAGCCTGAGGATGGCAGTAGCAAAAATCCATCCACAGATTTCCTGTCTCTGTGGCGAAAAATAGACACACCTTTCACAATAATGTTGGGGGTGTTATTATCAATCTATGTCTTGTGTTAAATAAAGCATCCTAGTAAAAACAATTTGCACACATGTTATCTTGGAAAATTGTTTTTGAGCTGTGTAAAAAGCCTCTGTCATTTAACCACACCCACTCACAATCCTGCAGTTTACTAAACACTCCTATTGTGTTGAACATTATTTGTTGGATATGGCCCAGGATATGTGGGTGGCAGTCTAATTTGTAGTGTACCAAAGTCCAGAAATTTCTGTCAGGTGGTGGGGGGCCCTGAAATCTAAAAAAAAGTGTCTGGGGTGCTCAACCTAAAAAGGTTTGAACAGCTCTTGAAAAAAGTCCTCAGTCTCTATTTTCTTTTATCTCAATCCTCTTTCCCCACTGTTACCACCTCCTCTCATGTTCTTGTATATGAGGTCATTAGTGTGAGATGGCAGAGAACATAATTTCTGTTGCACATTTTGTACAGGGCTAGTGCAAAGCCTGACAGAACACCTCTGGGGATCCTAAGGGTTCATCTGGCCACTCATCATCTTTGACCTATACATGGAAAACTTTGAAGTCCCACTCGCTAAGGGAAGCCAAATATTCTACCTGGAAATATCTACTACTTTTAACATTCAGGTAATCAATACCTGCTTTGATCTCAACCAGAAATGTTTGGCAAGCGTTTTATCCCAGTAGCATAAGACAGCCACTAATTCAAGATTGGGGGCCATATTTATGGCCAAGACATGCAGTGCAGCGCAAGAAGGTCACCTTGCTGCGCGGCACTGGGTGACAGGAAAAGGGCAGGAATATGTGTATTTAAGTCAATATTGCATATAGGATTGTTTTGTGCAGGAAAGGGCAACTAAGGCTTTCTCCTCTCTCTATGTGTGCAGCAGAAAACACTAGGAGAAATAAAGATATTTCTCTTTGTTGCGCCTTACCTGGGGAGGCGTAGGTTAGTGGTGCATTCCCAGGTCTAACACTTCTGGTATGTGTTGAAATGTATCAAAGTTCATGATTGTTGCATGGGAACACTCAAACAGCACCCATGAAAAAGCCTCCCTGGTGCAGAGTAATGCAATGCAATAATTTGCACTGCGTTGCATTGCTCGAGCTTTATGAATCCACTCAGGGCCGCACAAAGTAGTCTTGCGTGATTTCATAAATCTCAGTATTAAATTGTGCCGTGACCCAAAGGGGCTCGTAAAAAATCCCCAAGATTTCCGAAATGATAGCTCCACCCTCTAGTAGACAGCCAATGCAAAGTCACTCAGATTCACTTTCATCCCTGAGCACCAAACTTCTCCTTAAAGTGTGGGCGATAAAAAAAATCAATCTATCACTGTATCTTTTCCCCGTCTTCCTCCTGATGAAAGTGATTCCTTTTCTCAGTACAACAGTTCAAACCTTATTCATCACACCAGCATGGAGAAATCTCTTTCATGGGCCACCCCCACGTTGAACATACAGAGAAGCTTTATCGACTTTGCTGTATGACTCATCCAAGATAATTCATTCAAACCGTGAAAACTAATGCTCCAGCCCTCTGTGTCTTCAGCATCAGTTGCATCGTACACAAAGCAAACTGAAACAGCCGCCCTGTGTACCTAGCCAGGAAAATAACCAGCTTGGACTGACATGGAATGACGGACGGGCGGATGGATGGCTGGGTTAGTCAGCTTATTAAATTTTGCTAAATATCTTCAAATATAAAGATGATAGGTATACTTATCTTTTTTAGTTGAAGGAAAATAACATTCTAATTACACACCAAGATTGCAGCACTCAAAAGTTAATTTACCTTTATTCTGTAGCACTTATTAAAATTCAGTTGTCTAATGAGAAGGCTTCGAGCACATGGATAACATAGAGGTTACAAGTTCAAACCCAAGCAAGGTGGACACATCTGTAAAAATCAAGTGTGCCGCATTAATGATCTATCAGGTTTTGGCTAATGATGACGACTTCCAATTAAATGTGCATTGTAATATCTTTGCAATATTGATGCTGAGCACTTTGGACTATTGCCATTTACCCAAACATACATCATGGCCGAATTAATGGATGAATCGTATTTCCTTTATAATAATACAAAGATAACTAGAAATAAGGCATTCAAATGATTTAATTTAAAGTTAATGAAACATCCAGTCTTGAATTAACACCCACAAGACACTGCTATGGAACACTTCTTGTATACTATCACTATCCTTTCTTTTCTATTCTCTATCTTTCTTTTAACCTGTCCTTAACGTCTTTAGCAAGTCAATGTAAAGGGGTTCAACTAAACATGTACGCCAAATACCTGTAACTAGTGCAGAAACCAACCACGTTAGGCTGGTCCCAGTAACGGAAATACGAATGTTATTGTGTATACATTTTTTTTTAATAAAAACACTTTGAAATTAAAAACGAAATGACAAGCTCTATACTTGGAAAATAATAGATTACTGAGATCTCAGAACTACTTCGTAATAAGATAGACACTTTTTTTCTAACACGTACAACAGGCGAGAAAAATGTTTCCAGAGCAGAACTCAAGAGAACATCTCTCTACTTCCTGGAAAGAGACATATGACAGTCTATTTTGGGCCCAAACAAGAGCCCAATAATGATTAAGTCATTAATTTGGAGCAGGATATGATCTACACTATAACAATGTTCCTTTCCATGCATTATAACCCAGATGCCCCTCCACTCCCCCTTCCACTCTCAAGGCCATAATGCCCCCCTTATATTATCCATTTCATTATCATTTGAGGTTTCCCGTTAACAGGACAGTGATCACTTTCCACTGTGCCTAAACATGTTGATGTCTGAGACCAACCATCCTCAGACAGTATCTGTAATAAGGAATACAATACAGAAGTAACTAATGTTGACCCGAATACGGTGACTGCTCCAGTAGTGAAATGCTCCTTCCACCGGTCTTTAGCAATTTTTGATACTGATGTATATGATAACTTGTTCATTTCAGAGATTCGGCTCACTATAAGCTGTCAAACATCACCTAACGTAACTTACTCAGTCCAGTAGATCACATGATGAAAATGAAGCCGGAATCACCAAAGAGTGGTGCATCTTTGATAGAAAGATGTTTTTGAGGGTAGGACTATGAAATTAATACGCTAAAGAGACTGACTTTACTTTTAAAAGAAACATCATATCCAGGAAAGGAGAGCTCTGACATAAAACATGGCTGGATAACATCATGTGGTTGAGCAAAGGTGTTAGTGGTACCTGAGGTGATGAAAAAGAGCGCGATTGACAGGATGAGTGGCGGTAGGCGCGGAAGTTAAAAAGTAGTCCACAATGTCTGTAGGCACCATGGAAGAAACACGTCCAAGTACACACACGTAACAATGTTGTGACTTACTTGAACCTCATTTTGCTCATGTAGTGTAATATAGTTTGCCTCATTTTTATTGGCTGTGATGGAAGAAGTAGACTGGGACATAGCTTACAATGGCGTAACCAGTGCGTTGGCGGTGGGGTCCAGAGTGGAGAGGTGCCCACCCTGCCCTACATCATCTGCTTTGCAGGCCACTTAACAGGTTTTTTTTCCTTTGCTGGGCTGGGGCCTTGCTCTGTTTTTACTCTTTGAGGGTCGGTAGGGGAGAGATGATGTGCACTACCACATAGAAAGAGAGAAGGAAGATATTTACGGAAGAAAACAACAAGAGATGAAAGAATAAAGAGGTAAGGGGGAGAATGAATAGATACAATGATGTGTACAGATATTGAAGGATGGCTTAATGGAAGGGATAAGTGTTGGAAAACGAGGCAGTATCTGTGAGGCCTGCACAAATAACATGTTACATTTGTCCTTCACTGGGAACCATACACCCTAGTGTAGCACCTGACTCTCAGAGGGTAGCGTTGCAGAGCAGTCTAAGGCTTACTCAAGGGAGGTGGTGTGGGCTAGTAATCGCCATTACAGGTGCACAGCAAAAACACTCAATAACTGATTGTCCAGTCTGTACTTTGCTTCATAAAAGTAAGAGTACATTTATTAAACACTCACACTACTCAATACTTTGCACCAATTTACAAATATATGTTGGAATTACTTTGTGACATTGCATAACATCTCCACCCCTCCCACAGGGGAATGGGGTCTAGTACCACCACACCCATGTATGCACATCATCTTGCCCCCTAATGCCGTTAGTTGAACATAACCTGGAGTGAGGGCCCTGCGCACTGACACCATCCCAGTGGTGTCCCACTCCATTATCTCAACCAGCATTTAAAATAGGCACACCTGCCCTGGTGACACATACCTCTGACTGAGCATCCAATACTGAAAATGAAGTATACACCTCTACAACTTAGGGGCTAAAAGTCTGGTTCTTCTTCACCTAACGCAGCAGCAAGAATACATGTTTAGGCATCCCTTTATAATAAGGTACTTATTAGACTTGATAACATTTATAATGCATTGCAATTACAACCTCTAAAAGCCATCACAGCTGAAATCACAGGGTTAAGCATATACAGCCAGACACCCTAGCAGGACTGTCCAGCAACATTACCCTACTTTGCGCATGAAATCACATTACACATGTGACCTCCAGTCCCACAAAAGAAATAACATGGGTCAATGCACTCCATAGGAATTATTAATGCACTTCTCATGCAATTGCAGATCTTCGCCCCCAGGGAATGCCCATCTCCAGACATACCCAACTTAGCCCTTCATCCCTCGGTGCAGACCTTAGCTGTAGAATAAAAGTTCCAACTCCAGGATGTTGATAACTGCTGGCTGAGCCTTTGAGGGTTTATTCCTATGTAGTCCCCTTGAGACTTAGAGAGGGGACTTTTCATCTTCAATATCTGGGAGACTGCGTTGCTCCTGCAGCTACCCTTGCACCTTGTCACTCACTGGGCGGTGACCCCGTCCACCTGGGGTCACCACAAGCCGAGAAAAAGGCTGCTTTCCCTTGCAGGCCGGTCTGGGCCTGCAAGGCATTATAGGGTGCTCTACTCCCTGCTCCATGAATATTGTAGCAGCAGCTCTCCTACTGCTTCGGGGAGAGCGGAGATCGCACCTTTGGCGGCCTCCTGCCACTTCACGACCTTGTTGGGGGCCAGTCCCACCGAACCCTGTGCTGCCGGTGAGTTGTTCCCGCGACTCAGGGAGCCCAACTTGGGCTGCTCCTCTCCTCCTTGCGTGGGTCCTGTCCCAGCCGGGCACCCCGTGCTGGCAGATTGATAGAGAGAACCCTGGGGAGCCCACCCCTGGCTGCCCTTGCAGGCCGGTCTGGGCCTGTAAGGCATTATAGGGTGCTCTACTCCCTGCTCCATGAATATTGTAGCAGCAGCTCTCCTACTGCTTCGGGGAGAGCGGAGATCGCACCTTTGGCGGCCTCCTGCCACTTCACGACCTTGTTGGGGGCCAGTCCCACCGAACCCTGTGCTGCCGGTGAGTTGTTCCCGCGACTCAGGGAGCCCAACTTGGGCTGCTCCTCTCCTCCTTGCGTGGGTCCTGTCCCAGCCGGGCACTCCGTGCTGGCAGATTGATAGAGAGAACCCTGGGGAGCCCACCCCTGGCTGCCCTTGCCAGCTCCCCACCTGGCCAGCACCCTCGTGTGCTGCCGTGGGAGCCTGCACCGCAGTTCTGGTCTGCCCACTCAGACACAAGGCTTACACCAGCCATGGGAGTCCTCAAAGGGGGGGGTGCAACGGCACTCCCCTGCCTTCCAGCTGCTGCAGGGAGAGTGTGGCAGTACTCCCCTGTCATGCTTCTTCACTTTGGGGCCCAGAGATGGGGCCCTGGGCCATTGGGCAGCCTTCACGGGGGGAGCAACAGTGCTTCTCCCGAATTCCTTCTTCCCGTCGAGGCACAGATCTGGGCCTCTAGAAAAACTTCATGTTGCGCTCCCCGGCTTATTAACTTCATCAGGCCCAAAGTTGGGGTTCCCTGGCCCCAGGTCTCACTACCAGTGTGGGCTCCTTACACCCCCTTTTTGGCACAACATCAAGGGGAGCGCGACGACGCTCAGCGGCTTTGCTTCGGGGCTCATAGTTGAGATCCTGTGCCCCCAAAGGCCACTTTCACGGGGACACGTTGGCACTCCCCATGTTTACTTCATGCGGGGGACAGTTCCTGGGACCTGACCCACCCGGGGCATACACAAGAACGGCGGCGGAGCCCCACGTGCTTCATCGCCAGTCTTCCAGAGGTCAAAGGTCACCTACCTTCTTGGGGCATACCTCAGCCCCCAGGGGTCTAATCTTTACAATTCTAGCCTCCTCTTGCTCCTGCTGGCACTCCCCAGCCACTAGGAGCATTCTCCTTCACCTTTCTTGTCCCTAGGAGGATGTACTCAGCAAGTAGCATTCTTCACTGGCTCTCTGCTCCAGCCTTTCACCTGGCTCTCTTCCTGGGCCTCTCTTCTTCTTGCGCAGAGGCCCAGGCTTCTGCTCACTGGTCCTGGACTCCTCTCTTGGCGCTATTCAGGATCCTGGGACATTCAGGGGTTACTCCTTCAAACTGCCCATGGCGCCAGGCTCCAACACCCTCTGCCTCAGCAGACCACACCCCAGAGAGAGCTCCTCTTCCTGTGCATGTTCTTTTAAAAAATTGGGGCAGGGGTGGCAGGAAGTCTCCGTTTGCCCTATCACTCAGCGACACGTCACTTCTCTGCCCCTGCTACCTCCTTCCTGCCCAGGCCTCTGGGTTGGTTCAAGATGGCGTTGTACAGGGGTCTTCTACTACATGGACTTTGAAAACCCCTTCCCCCATGCTGCCTTCTCCCCAGTATAGCTTGGTGCCTGGCACCCGGTGACAGCTGCGGATGGATCAGCCTGCAGCTCCACCCATCTTCTCTTCTTGGAGAGGAGACCTTCTCCCTTGGAAGGAAGGTCATTAATCCAGCCTGCCAGGCTCGGTACCCAGCCAGGCCCTGGTTATTAGCTGATTCAGAGAAATATGACATTTCTGGATGACCCAAAAGCAGGTCAAATATGACTTTGGACTCTGCAGAATACTTCGTCTCACACAATTTACAGTGGACTTTGGTGCGTGTCTGGAATTTGTAGGCCCTAGGAAAGTGAAACTCGCCCATGGGCTCTCATCCTCATAGGAGAATAATGAAGAGAAAACTGTAAAGCACACTGACTTTCCCTGGCATGTTTCTTCCCACTGTATAAAGCCTATTCCAAGTCACCACCCAGCTCTCCATAACTCCTGCCACCCCAGTATATCTGCACCTGCTCCTTGGCTGCAGTGCAGCAGCCTAGTAAAGCCAGGGGGACACCAGTAAAATACACATGCAGTCTCTTTCATCATGAGTTCACTGTGGGTGAGTCCCAACATATGAGGCTCTCCCACAGTAAAAACTCAACAAATAGGTATTCAAAAAGAGGAAAATCCTGGAGGGCTCACATGGTCAGAACCACCTTCTAACAATATGTAAAAGAGAAATATGGTGTAACATAAGAATGCAGAGATGTATGTGTGAACTGAATGGCCCATTGCAGAATAGAAAGATTCAAATAAGTGTGGGGGTGCAGGGAAGAGCTAACAAAGGGGTGGAGCTATACAAGGAATAATGGAGATACAGGAGAACAAACATAAGAAGAATAGAAAGTTAGAGAACTAATAAAGAGAGGGGCAAAACAGGTATAAAGGAAATGAGAAAGGGTTATTTATGCAGGTGAGGATGAAAAGGTACATGGGTGAGATGGAGAGGTGTAATACCATGAAGGAAGACTGGGGTAGGAAAGGTGAAAAGGGGAAGAGTTAGGAGGAAAGAAAAACAACAGAATAGAAAGATAAAGGAGAGAATGGTAGGGGTAAGAAAAACTGTGAGAAAAAAACAGAAAGTAGGAGGTTCTTGAAAGGGTGAAAGGAGCGAGATACGAAGGAAGAGAGAGGCGGAAATAATCAAGCTATACAAGAAAGGATATGAAGATATGCGGAGAATGAGAAATTTAAGAGGTTCATGAGAGCCTAGAATACTAGCAAGCGTGGGAGAGAGTAAAAATTGTAAAGTAGCTAGATACAGATGGATAGCTAGATACAGCGGAGAGTGGAGACTGTGAAGCATGTAAAACAGCTACGTAAAATTGAAGTTATGATACAGAGGAGAGTGGTGGAGAGCAAAGGGTGCAGGGTCACTAAATACAACTAGATACCAGATTCTCTGCTCTACGGAGACCGTAGAGCAGAGAAAAGTGGAAAGTAGCTATATTCAGATTGACACAGGGATAAACGGGAGAGAGGGGCAGAGAACATTGTGGAAACAAGTTATATATAGATGAAGAAGGAGATACAGGGAGAGTGCAAAGATCAAAAAATGTAAAGCGAAATGCACATGGATGTTGAGATGCAGAGGAGAGTGGGGGGCAACAAAACGTGACTGTTAGATACAAATGGTTAGCAGGCTACAAAGGAGAGCATACGACAGAAAAAGGCATAAGCAGCGAACGAGAAACAAGATAGAGGGGTGAGCTTCCAAGTGCAAAAAGTGTAACACTGCTTGATTCTGATGGAGAGATTGATACAGATATGAGGAAAGAAGTGGAAAAGGTTCAAAACAGCTAGATAAAGATGAATATCTATATAAAGCAGGGATCTATGACAGAATTTCAACAGACAGAATTTCGACCTACACAAATATCGGCGTAATTATATCGATAGCAAAAATATCGACGCCCTATGTACAACATGGTAAGTACCAAAATATCGAAAAATTAATATCGATGTTAAAAATATCGTTGGTAAATATATCGATTTTTTTAAAATTTAAAATAACATAAAAAAACTGTAAATAATACTTATTAATTACTTAAACATATTTAAATATATGTAATAATTGTTAAAAAAAATAATAATACATATTTAATAAAAAATTAAAATGATAAATCATATATAATATATAATTACTTAACAATAATTACTATTCCCACTCCAGTGGGTGCAACAGTAGGGAAAACTGACCCTGAACACTAAAAATACCCCTTTACCCAAAAACCTAAAACTGACCCTGAACCCTAAAAATACCCCTTTACCCATAAACTGAAAACTGACCCTGAACCCTAAAAATACCCCTTTACCAAAGAACTGAAAACTGACCCTGAACCCTAAAAATACCCCTTTACCAAAGAACTGAAAACTGACCCTGAACCCAAAAAATACCCCTTTACCCAAAAACTGAAAACTGACCCTGAACCCTAAAAATACCCCTTTACCCAAAAACTGAAAACTGACCCTGAACCCTAAAAATACCCCTTTACCCAAAAACTGAAAACTGACCCTGAACCCTAAAAATACCCCTTTACCCAAAATTAATTAATATTACAAATAAATTACTTCCCACCCTATTCCCCTATAAACCCACAACCCGCTCCAGTAGTAAAACATATAATTTAGTTAAAAATATACATAAATTATCAATTAATTAATCAATTAATCAATTAAAATAAATCATTGCCAATTAATATTTAATTGCAAAATAAATTAATCATTGAAAAATAATTATTTAATTACAAATAAATTACTTCCCACCCTATTCCCCTATAAACCCACAACCCGCTGTGGTAGTAAAACATATTATTTACTTTTATATATTTTTAAATTATAAAAACATATTAAACACATATTATAACAATTAATTTAAATACTTAACTAATATTTCTAACACATATTAGTAAATCGAATTTACTTACATCGATATATATGCTATCGATATTAGTAATTTTGATATTACTTACCTTAGGGTCGATATTCTGGCCATCGATATTCTGGACATCGATATTCTGTCCCATCGATATTAGCAACTCGATATAAGTGTAGGTCGAAATTAAAAACTCGATATTTTGACTGTTTACCATAAAGCAGAGCATGTGGCCAAGGTTGAAAGTGAAGAAAAGGGAGATAAATAAGGGGAACAAAAAGGTACGAGAGTTATACATTAGAATGGAAAACAGAAGAAATACTAGATACAATCCCGAATGTGTTGTGTAACTCCTTTGAACCTATATAGGATTTGTGCGTTTAGACAACATACACTGTAGGATTGATGTCCGAACTGATTCTAGACACCCCCACCGGGTATGTTAGCCTGTTGTACCAGCTAGCTCACAGTGCCACTAGAACCCCTTCTTACAAAGGAGAGAATAGTTCTTGGCAACTTTCGAACATGACAACCCTGATCCCTCAGCATCGTGAAAATAGTGCAATACTTTTCACTCAGTCACTTTTGATCACTTGGTCTCAGAGAGATACACAAAATAAACGGTGGGAACGTTTTTTAATAAGACTTTATTGAACCAGCATCATTATAGTGTAAAAAAGGTGTGCTGAAACAACCATAAGACAGTAACAGATATAAATGATTGTAAGCATCAACAGAGTAAAAGGATGGTAGATTTCTACCATCATGCTAAAACAATGAATACAGCAAGTATATAAAATACATGACAGTAATAAATGCGTACTTCTACGTTGCGACCCTAACTAGATGTATCTAAGTGTACCTAGCATGTATGTAGGTGTAAAGCCAAGAACTCCACTAGGATAATGTCAACCCCGTTACCTGCACTGAGAGACTGTGGGACGCCAACTTGGTCTCGAGATGGACACCCCGCAATGGGTGTCAAACCACTGTGAGCTTGAGTGTCTGCATGCAGCAATCACAGCGTCCTGTGTTAGTGTGTTGGCATGGAAGTCCTTTTCTCCTCCGACTACCTCAGCAAGATATGGTGTTTATATTCCCAAAGTGGTAACCTTAGGGGTTCTACCTTGCTGTGTCATGTCGGACATAGGATGAGAGAAGGAATGACCCTTATACATAGTTATTATGCAGGAGAAGGTACTCCTGCTGAGTTTCCAAGATGCACAATGGATGAATCCAGTTTTCAGGGAAAACTCTACGTCCTGTAAGCAGTATCATAATTAGGTAAAAGGTCAGTCCAAAGAACCAGTATGTAGTGTAATGGTGGAGGAGGATATAAGGGAAATGTTAGGTGATTACCTTAGCCTATATTGCAGTACCTATATGAAACATAACAAATGCAAACCAGCAGCAGATGGATTGAGAGAGAGAAATGTGGAGAGATATAGGGTAGGAATAGGCAAAAGTTAATCATACAAAGTATTGCATTACAGATGTAACAGGAGGGAATAGAGTGGAAGGATACAGAGATAACAAGGGATAAGGAAGAGTTGGGGAAAGTGAAGAAATACAAGGGAGGGAAAAAGGTCACGAGATACAGGAATAAAAAGGGAACTGAGAACTATGGGGTATTATTACCATTAATGTCATATGACAAGGTAAGAAAAAGTGTACAGAAACAAGGGGAGTGGTGGAGATCAAAAGGTAGCATGATAAGGAGAACAATAAAGAGAATAAAGTGCTGGATATATTCATGGATTGATATGGGAAAAGGACGAGATTGGAAAAGGAGCACAGAAATGATTATTGAAACAAGTGCAGTGCCCCACATTTATTAACGTTTTGCACTGTTTCTCTTGTGGTGCACAACTATGGAAAGCAGAGTAGAGCAGTTCAAACTGCAGTGATAAACTAAGTTGTCCCTTGTGCTCCACTAAAACGTATTTGTGCTTTTATTCAATGTATGCAAAGGGGGCACGTCTGTGGTGGTGCAAGGCACAATCCAGTTTCTGGCACACATCTAGAGCAATAAACTAGCTTTGTGCCACATCATAATGTCAAGATAAGCCGGGCGCAGGTGAGGGGTCAAGTAGCATATTTCCCTTTATCCGTACAAGTAGCATGTGTGCTTTATAATAAAGAAAGCCTCTTATACGTCTGACCTCTTTGCAGTGGTCTACATACATGAATTTGTACTGGAGGATGTACTTCCAAGGCAAATCCACGGTTAGATGCGAACAGTCCTCAATTTGTAAAAGAATGAGTGCCGGACCTTTAATTTTTTCAGAAGCCGCGCGCTTCTGTTTGTCTGGGTTGCCGAATATTAAAGCTATCTTGTATTGATTCCACCTAATGCATCTTTCAACCACCACCATACACTCTGGTCCTGATGTTTTTAAACATTATGGGGCATATTACCAACAACTAGCGATAATTATCGCTATGTTGGCTTAGCGGCAATATTTTTATCGCCGAGCTGCGGCCATTTTTATCGCTTAGGAACCTTGCTATTATCAAGGCTTATCTCCTAAGCGATAAAAATTGGCGGAAATGCATGAATATTGCTGAAAAGTCAGCGATATTCATGCATTACCGAGCTAATGCTCTTAGCCATGTTATCCACCTACCAGTGGATAACATGGCTAAGAACTGCTTAGCGCGAATATCTCCAAAAGTTGGTAATAGGAGATAGCGATGTTAGTGACTGTTTCCATTCGCTAACATCTTGGCACGCCCACTTTGCATATCATTAGTGATAAATTTCACTGACATGCAAAGCGGGGCCCAAGATGGTCGCTATCTCCTATTAGCTGTCGCTAGCTGGTGTTAGGGACAGCTAGGTAATAGGGAGATAATTTTATCTCTGCTTTCTTGGCTTTTAAAGCCAAAAAAGCGGAGATCAGGGCTTGATCCATCACCGTTTTTTAGCTCACCGCACCATCCCAGCTCAGAACCTGGCTACATGCAAATTAGTCTGTTCCTGTCCCAGTGCATGATGGGAACAGGGCAAACCAAACTACCAAGCCAATTCTTATACTGGGAAGGAAACAAGCTTCCGGGGACCGGTTTCTGGCATTTCAGCCGTCGTCGGCCTGGCTTGCTTGAATCCTGATGGTGCAATGAGCAAGGGACTCACGTCTGAGTATACCCTCCCACACATAATGTGTCCAGGATCATACAGTTTTGCTGAAGTGGGAAAGCTGAGATTCGTCTTCTGATTTCTCGGACCAGAAATAACGCAACAGATTTGACCCCTACTTTATCACCTAATCACACGATAAGAGTGAGCACCAATACGATTCCAAAAGTCCCCTTGAAATGCAATAATTTGTGCTTTCTTATAGTGTTTGCCTCTGCTGTTTGATGAATCATGCAAAAAACACAGTTGATGGACAGAATACAGAACAATGTCTTACATTCACCCCAGTACGAAGACTTGGGCCTAAATCCATCGTTTTTTTTGCACTCCACACCACGCTAGGTCAGACAATGGCTATATGCAAATCAGCCTTGACCCTGTGCCTCATGGGAACAGTCCAGCCCGAACTACCAAGCCATGTCTTTCCTAGACCAGAATCAAGCATCCAATGACCGGTTTCTGGCTATCAGCCTTCTTCAGCCTGGATAGCTTGACTCTAGTGATGTGGAGTGCCTTAAACTCACGTCTGAGCATACCCAGCCCACTCGGGGCTAAAATTGCAAAAAACACAGTTGATGGACAGAATGCAGAACAATGTCTTACATTCACCCCAGTACAAAGATCTGGGCCTAAATCCATCGTTTCTTTGCACTCCACACCACCCTAGGTCAGACAATGGCTATATGCAAATCAGCCTTGACCCTGTGCCTCATGGGAACAGTCCAGCCCGAACTACCAAGCCATGTCTTTCCTAGACCAGAATCAAGCATCCAAGGACCGGTTTCTGGCTATCAGCCTTCTTCAGCCTGGATAGCTTGACTCCAGTGATGTGGAGTGCCTGGGACTCACTTCTGAGCATACCCAGCCCACTCGGGGCGACAACTGCAAAAAACACAGTTGATGGACAGAATGCAGAACAATGCCTTACATTCACCCCAGTACAAAGATCTGGGCCTAAATCCATCGTTTGTTTGCACTCCACACCACCCTAGGCCAGACAATGGCTATATGCAAATCAGCCTTGACCCTGTGCCTCATGGGAACAGTCCAGCCCGAACTACCAAGCCATGTCTTTTCTAGACCAGAATCAAGCATCCAAGGACCGGTTTCTGGCTATCAGCCTTCTTCAGCCTGGATAGCTTGACTCTAGTGATGTGGAGTGCCTGGGACTCACTTCTGAGCATACCCAGCCCACTCGGGGCGACTATTGCAAAAAACACAGTTGATGGACAGAATGCAGAACAATGTCTTACATTCACCCCACTACAAAGATCTGGGCCTAAATCCATCGTTTTTTGCACTCCACACCACCCTAGGTCAGACAATGGCTATATGCAAATCAGCCTTGACCCCGTGCCTCATGGGAACAGTCCAGCCCGAACTACCAAGCCATGTCTTGCCTAGACCAGAATCAAGCATCCAAGGACCGGTTTCTGGCTATCAGCCTTGTTCAGCCTGGATAGCTTGACTCCAGTGATGTGGAGTGCCTGAGACTCACGTCTGAGCATACCCAGCCCACTCGGGGCTAAAATTGCAAAAAACACAGTTGATGGACAGAATGCAGAACAATGTCTTACATTCACCCAGTACAAAGATCTGGGCCTAAATCCATCGTTTTTTTGCACTCCACACCACCCTAGGTCAGACAATGGCTATATGCAAATCAGCCTTGACCCTGTGCCTCATGGGAACAGTCCAGCCCGAACTACCAAGCCATGTCTTGCCTAGACCAGAATCAAGCATCCAAGGACCGGTTTCTGGCTATCAGCCTTCTTCCGCCTGGATAGCTTGACTCCAGTGATGTGGAGTGCCTGGGACTCACTTCTGAGCATACCCAGCCGACTCGGGGCGAAAATTGCAAAAAACACAGTTGATGGGCAGAATGCAGAACAATGTCTTACATTCACCCCAGTACAAAGATCTGGGCCTAAATCCATCGATTTTTTGCACTCCACACCACCCTAGGTCAGACAATGGCTATATGCAAATCAGCCTTGACCCTGCGCCTCATGTTCACACTGCAGCCAGAACTACCAAGCCATGTCTTTCCTAGACCAGAATCAAGCATCCAAGGAACGGTTTCTGGCTATCAGCCTTCTTCAGCCTGGATAGCTTGACTCCAGTGATGTGGAGTGTCTGGGTCTCACGTCTGAGCATCCCCATCCCACTCGGGCGAAAATTGCAAAAAACACAGTTGATAGCCAGAATGCAGAACAATGTCTTACATTCACCCCAGTACAAAGGTCTGGGCCGAAATCCATCGTTTTTTTGCACTCCACACCACACTAGGTCAGACAATGGCTATATGCAAATCAGCTTTGACCCTGTGCCTCATGGGAACAGTCCAGCCCGAACTACCAAGCCATGTCTTTTCTAGACCAGAATCAAGCATCCAAGGACCGGTTTCTCGCTATCAGCCTTCTTCAGCCTGGATAGCTTGACTCCAGTGATGTGGAGTGCATGGGACTCACGTCTGAGCATACCCACCCCACTCGGGCGAAAATTGCAAAAAACATAGTTGATGGACAGAATGCGGAACAATGTCTTACATTCACCCCAGTAAAAGATCTGGGCCTAAATCCATCGTTTTTTTGCACTCCACACCACCCTAGGTCAGACAATGGCTATAAGCAAATCAGCCTTGACCCTGTGCCTCATGGGAACAGTCCAGCCCGAACTACCAAGCCATGTCTTTCCTAGACCAGAATCAAGCATCCAAGGACCGGTTTCTAGCTATCAGCCTTCTTCAGCCTGGATAGCTTGACTCCAGTGATGTGGAGTGCCTGGGACTCACGTCTGAGCATACCCAGCCCACTCGGGGCAAAAATTGCAAAAAACACAGTTGATGGACAGAATGCAGAACAATGTCTTACATTAACCCCAGTACAAACATCTGGGCCTAAATCCATCGATTTTTTGCACTCCACACCACCCTAGGTCAGACAATGGCTATATGCAAATCAGCCTTGACCCTGTGCCTCATGTTCACACTGCAGCCAGAACTACCAAGCCATGTCTTTCCTAGACCAGAATCAAGCATCCAAGGAACGGTTTCTGGCTATCAGCCTTCTTCAGCCTGGATAGCTTGACTCCAGTGATGTGGAGTGTCTGGGTCTCACGTCTGAGCATACCCAGCCCACTCGGGGCGAAAATTGCAAAAAACACAGTTGATGGACAGAATGCAGAACAATGTCTTACATTCACCCCAGTACAAAGATCTGGGCCTAAATCCATCGTTTTTTTGCACTCCACACCACCCTAGGTCAGACAATGGCTATATGCAAATCAGCCTTGACCCTGTGCCTCATGGGAACAGTCCAGCCCGAACTACCAAGCCATGTCTTTCCTAGACCAGAATCAAGCATCCAAGGACCGGTTTCTGGCTATCAGCCTTCTTCAGCCTGGATAGCTTGACTCCAGTGATGTGGAGTGCCTGGGACTCACGTCTGAGCATACCCAGCCCACTCGGGGCGAAAATTGCAAAAAACACAGTTGATGGACAGAATGCAGAACAATGTCTTACATTCACCCCAGTACAAAGGTCTGGGCCGAAATCCATTGTTTTTTTGCACTCCACACCACCCTAGGTCAGACAATGGCTATATGCAAATCAGCTTTGACCCTGTGCCTCATGGGAACAGTCCAGCCCGAACTACCAAGCCATGTCTTTTCTAGACCAGAATCAAGCATCCAAGGACCGGTTTCTCGCTATCAGCCTTCTTCAGCCTGGATAGCTTGACTCCAGTGATGTGGAGTGCATGGGACTCACGTCTGAGCATACCCACCCCACTCAGGGCGAAAATTGCAAAAAACACAGTTGATGGACAGAATGCAGAACAATGTCTTACATTCACCCCAGTAAAAGATCTGGGCCTAAATCCATCGTTTTTTTGCACTCCACACCACCCTAGGTCAGACAATGGCTATATGCAAATCAGCCTTGACCCTGTGCCTCATGGGAACAGTCCAGCCCGAACTACCAAGCCATGTCTTTCCTAGACCAGAATCAAGCATCCAAGGACCGGTTTCTAGCTATCAGCCTTCTTCAGCCTGGATAGCTTAACTCCAGTGATGTGGAGTGCCTGGGACTCACGTCTGAGCATACCCAGCCCAATCGGGGCAATAAATTGCAAAAAACACAGTTGATGGACAGAATGCAGAACAATGTCTTACATTCACCCCAGTACAAAGATCAGGGCCTAAATCCATCGGTTTTTTTGCATTCCACACCACCCTAGGTCAGACAATTGCTATATGCAAATCAGCCTTGACCCTGTGCCTCATGGGAACAGTCCAGCCCGAACTACCAAGCCATGTCTTTTCTAGACCAGAATCAAGCATTCAAGGACCGGTTTCTCGCTATCGGCCTTCTTCAGCCTGGATAGCTTGACCCCAGTGATGTGGAGTGCCTGGGACTCACGTCTGAGCATACCCAGCCCACTCGGGGCGAAAATTGCAAAAAAATCATAGCAATGTAAACCGCAGGGGGACAGACCACACGAAGCAAAAGTAGTACAATATACCATAATAACGCCACAAGTGCAAAACAGCACTTCACTGACTTAATTCAGTAACGCAACATGCAACTATTGCGCCAACCAGCCAGTGCAGATGTATGTACCAGTCGGATACTTGTATGATACTTATACTCAGTCTTAGAAGAGTGAAAGTTACAGTGGCTGTGGCCTCCTCAAGTATGTTGAGGGTCGTTTTTACAGCTGGACTTGTTTGGCATCAAGTACAAAGTCCGTATTTCTGCACAGGTCTAACTGCCATATTCGTCCTGTTCTTTCCCAACCTGCCTCACTTCAACTCAGCCATGAGCCAGCCCCCAGCTACAATTATCCAATGAGAGGCTACAACAAAGGCATGGATAGGTTGCACCAGGGGCGGTGAGAATGCATGAGAGGAGAGAGGTGAGGACAGGACTTCTTCGGATTATCGTGACAGGCGTGATTACATCATCCTACGTATTGCATAGTTCCTGGATCAACGTGGGCCAGCCTGAAAATATGCCAAGCAGTTCATACTGCGAAATACAATTTCGTTTAATTTTGAATGAACCACTAACTGGAGAAACACAATCTGTAGGCCCGGCCCCATAATATAAGTGCGGATGCTGAGCAGCGAAAACCGTTAACTCAAATTAAGCACTTTATACGGAACAACGTTTTTTGGGGCAAGTGATTATGCCATCGGCAGGTGAATCTTGATAGATTTAATGCAGCTATATTTTTGTCACGCAATCATTTGCCTAAGTTGTTCAGGCACTCATAATATTGAGGTAATGCAGATTTTCCTAAGTACATAATATAGTTTTGTAAATGGTGCAAATGTGTAAATATTATACTTTATACAGTGTCATATAAAATCTTTTACTTTTATCAGCATGAACAACTCAGTCTGTTCCATCAAGCCAAAATATGACACTGCAGTGCAATTCATCATTCCAAGTGAAAACTTCAGGGAATAGAGGAAAATGCACGCGAAAGCACCATAGTCTCTCTGCAGGTTGGTTTGAAAATCATTAAATTGTTCATGTCATTATACAGAGGTTGCATGAGCAGTTAGCCATGTCGCTGCAAGAAGCAGTCCTTTTTTTCATATTAATTAACTGTCTGGCTTTCTCACTCAACATGAGTCGTGCATTAACATCATTACTTTTAACTAACAATTAGAGCATGTGCCAATTGTTTTTATTACACACACGTACTCCAAATACGTAATGTAGTTGCATCTCAATGATGAATTGCAAGATGTGGTTTCCCCTTGTGTGATGTGATGAATATATTTCTAGACAACTCAGTAAGTACGCTTAGTCACAAAATGTATTACTTGCAAGTTACAAAATCCTGCAGCCAAAAGTAATAGCTGTAAACATTATAACACAATCGCATTCTTAGAATCAGAATATAATATAATGCCCTCACATTAAGTGAGTTGGAAAGTGGTCCGAATGTTTCCTCCCTCAGAGTTACGGATACCGATGGTTTCCGCAACACTAGGAGTGGGCAAACTTTGGGCCATTAGAAGTAGGACTCTCGGGGTCGTCTTGGAAAGGAGGATTTACCAGAAGAATCCGTGGTATCTGGAGTGATTGATCCAGTAATTCAGACCCCCCACCCCCCCTGGATTTTCATACACAGATTTCAACAGCCAAAATCTCAGTATAGAAATAAAAAGATTTAGGTAAACACCACAGATCTCATAGTTCTTAAGAGACTGGTAAATGCAGTCACCAGCCCTATCGTATCGAGGGCCTTAATCTAAATATGTGCTCACAGAAACCAGCTAGTCCTCCAATCACTCTTTGATTGTATCTTTACCTTTGCCTCTGTAGATGACTTCTGCTTTTCAGTAAGTTTGCATTGTGCATATACAATATACATACATATAACAATGATTCCAGGCCTGAGAGGTTGAATGAGGAGTAAAGACAATAGAGAAGGTAGAGATGTTTTCACTGCTTCAGAATATCAGTACACACCAGCAAGAAATCAGTCTCAACCATGCAAGCAAGAGTTAGTCCCATGATGCTGGGACCAAAAAGAAGGATTCTTGGCTCTTGTCACATATAGTCTTAGAGCCCGACGCAGCATTAAAGGCCTGAGCCGAACAGGCCTTTAATGGACTGGAGAACACTCTACTGAGGGTTCTAAGGCTATTAGAATAATCCGCCCCTGGAGGGCAGAATGTTCTAACTTGTAAAACAAAGACCTCACAGAGCCAGAGGGTTTTAAATTTCCTTGGGCTCTGTGAGGCCTTTGTTCACAGCAACAGCTGTGAGCACACATTGGAATGTTTATGCTCCAGGCTTCTACCAGCCCGTAGAAGCCCATAGGTAGTATGCATGGTATTTAAAATAGGACATATCAAAAATTAATATTACTGTGTCCGTACAGTGACAAGGCCCAAAAAGCTATTTTCACTGTGGAAGGACTAGCCTGTGTAGAAAACGAACATGCCGGATAAAATACTAATACTTCTAACTCAGGAAAGGTGTTATGTTTTATATAGGTACCTTAATATAGGCCCAGGTAACATTATACCCTTTCACCTACATCATCTCCCCTACATTAAACAGTAACAAGCCTTTTAAGGATTGAATGCCTTTTATGGACTTACCTTTTACCTAGTTCTAGGCCTGGGTGCAGAAGGAGGATTTCCCTGAACAATAGTGTTCTATGACTTCATCTTTAGATTCACAGAGCATAAATTAATATTCATAAGGCTAATTGGAAACCAGGCAGGGGCTATACACCACCTTCCAAATATCTATGCACAAGGTTAATAAAATACGTCATCCTCACACCCAACAATGGCTAACACAAGAACAAGAGACAAAGGGACTCTTTATACTTTTTTGTAAAAAATACAGCCCTTCTTGCTAGCAGTAGTTAGGGAGAACCGAGACTTCCAGGCCGACACATTGACCAGAGACGATGGAGCTCCTGCATGCAGACACTCCTTGCGGGTTGTCCAACTTGAGACCAAGAAGGGCTCCCGTATTCTCATACATCAGGTGATGGGGTTCAACTAAATCCTAGAGGGATTCTTGGCTCCGGACCTACTCACATGCTAGGTACACTTGGGTACATCTAGATAGGCATCTAGATAGGCATCGTAGGAGTATGCTGACTTTTATCATGCATTTTATATTCATGTATTTATTCATGCTAATTGCAAATTGGCAGAACTGTACTATCCTTTTATATTAACAGTACTGCTAATCATATATCTCTGCTACTGTCTAATGATTGTTGCAGCTCATATATTTTGCAGGAGAATAACAACTGTTCAATAAATCTTTATTGAAACGCCAAGACTGTTTATTCTGTGTATCTCAGAGATAAAGTATAAGAGCACGAGTGACTGAGCGAAAAGTAGTACATTGTTTCCATTATCATAAGGAATCGTTGCCAAGTTCTAAGGTCACCAGAAATTAATCTCTCCTCAATAAGAGGAGACACTAGTGGCACTGTGAGCTAGCTTAAATGCAATTAGGCTAACATTTCTCAGTGGGGGTGTACGGAACCAGTCGGCCACCAATCCGACAGTTTATGTTATCCAAACACGCAGGTTCTGCTTGGGTAGTACAGGAACTATATACGACAGCTAGATGAACAATTAAACCAGTATTTTCAATAGTTGTTAAAATTCAATTCAATGGTGAAGTCAGATTTTTAATACTAATGAAAAGTAACTTTTTAAAAGTTATCATTTCCCTGACTGGCGTTCCTGAAGGCTAATCTGCATTAGCTGTCCAGCTCTCCCTCAGGCAGTGGTCATTTTTAAATATGTGGAAATTAGATGTGATAATAGGCTGACCTGAATGGGCAGAGAAAACTCCTCTAAACTCCACAGAATATTCAGGGTTGAGACTGTGGCCATATCGCTACACTACACAACGAATTGTGCTTGACAGGTCTGTTATGCCTCATAAAACTCTTGAGGCACACTTGAAATTGGAGAGAATATGGTGTAAAGTAATTTTTTATGGATCCACTATCTGTATGCTGAAGGAAACTACATTTGTCCTACCAGGCTTCTGTATCTCGGTTTGTTGTACGGACAGTGAATGCCTGAAACGGAATGTTAGTGTTAGATGTGGTAAGACAGTGATAATATCCCATACACATCACCCCCAGCCCTCAAAGTCTAGTGTGGCCAAACACTTTTCTAGCTTGGAAATCTCCTCTCTTGTGGCACTGTGGGCCTGTTTGCAGTAAGGTAAACAGGGACTACTGAAAAAGATGTCAGTGATGGCCCTGGAAACTTTTACCAAATTGGTTAGGGATTACCCAGGAGTTACTAACAGTCACTAGTTGGTGCCAAGCAACCTCCAGTCATCACTTTATGGGCCTGTGGAAGATCAGTAGATAACTGGGGCTGCTGTCTGTGACTCGAGAAGAGCCTTGGAAAACTGGGTCTTCTCCCTCTTGTACCCAGGACAAAGAAGTGGACTCCAAGGGTCAGGTGTGGCTATAATTCCCTGAATTCCTGTGTGGCTAAAGGGAGACAATAACCAGCAAGAAGCATTTCCCTGGACATATCCAGCTGCCCAGTGGCAATTGGTCTTGGACTCGACATTGCTGTTGACCTCAACCTGATAGCCTGAAGGCCTCTAAGTGCTGTCCCCTGAGCTCCTGCATGGTTTAGTCACATATTTTGTAACTGATTGGGACATACAGACTAAGGGTCCGATTCCGATGTCAGAGAGAACAGAGACCTTCCGACATTGGTCAGGAACTAGACCCGAACAACCTCCTGTCATCGCTTCCAGACCTGCAAGTAGGATGCAACCGAGGCTCGGTCGCAATCCTAGTCTTAACATTGGGAGCATGCATTCCAAACAGAATGTATGCTCGCATTGTTAAGTGCAGAGGTGCAGTTCATCCCTGCGCCACTGGCAGGCACCCCATGATACCTGCCACTGGATGCAGGAATCAACCTGCCCCTTAGGTTGCTATTTGGCGGCCTCGCACCCATGGGGGCCCTCAAAGACAGTTTCCCACTGCCTTATTGTGTCGGAAAGGCCGCCATCAAAAGGCAGTGGAAAGCTGCCACCATACTCCCTTGGCCAGAAAGAGCCGCCGGGGGAGTACTGAAGTGTTTTGAGATGGCAGACGGGCTCTTTGAGCCCGTCAGCGGCCATCCGGAAAACCGAGTTGGATTCCTTTCCGATCAAGCCCTTCGGAATGGCTCAGTCGGAAAGGAATCCGAACGGGCAGGTCCGATGCGGTTAGCATGGGTCCGACTGAGGGTCAGAGCCCTTCTTAACTGCATTCCTAACTGCATCGGAATTGAGCCCTCAGTCAAATTTAACAATATTTGCCCTAGATGAACTTGGATGGCATATCTGACCCACACTCCATCACCGGCAACTTAAAACTGACTGACTGCATGCTCTTTCATGACTATTGATTATCATTGGTGCTTTGTGCTTTTTGGTGCTTTTTCCATTAAAACTTTAACCACTCATCTCTCAAGCTCCTCTTATTAGATTTTTATCATTTTAGTGTCAGTGACTTTATTACATCTTACTGTAATTTTCTTCTTTAGTTTCAGATTCATACTGTTTGACATTTTGACTTCATTACTGTTTTGGTACTGCACAAATACTTTACAGATTGCCCTTAAATAAACAAAGCTTCTCTGTGCCATAGCTGCCAGAGGCATGAGCTCAGACTAATTTAGCGACTTGGATGTTAAACCCTGAAAAAGTTTGTGATTAATTATTGAAGTGGGCAGTCCCCCAACTCAAATAATACTCCAAATTCTTACAATTTGCATAACCATATATTATGATGTTAACACATTTAATGGATATGGCCTTTTTCATTTTTAGAAAGGCTATTTTGTCCTAGTAGTATTGTCCAAAGGCTTGATCGAGAAGGTGTACTCAAATCAGGATTTGTTGCACACTGGAATTTTCTGAGATAGATCTTTGAGTGGAGTGGTATGTAAATTATTTCACTAACTCCCTATAGAATGTATGGTTACTTTAACCTTATTGTTGTTCACCATGTACACAATTGCTTGGGTCACGGAAGACAATTATCTCTTCAATCATTCTTTTTGTTACACCCATGCTAGAATCTTAGACATATACATTCCCTTTGTCCTAATTCAGGCAGCAAAATATTGTATTAGCTCAAACAGTAATGTTTTAGTGTATTGCTAAGATATAATAAGATCCATCTCACCATCGGGAAGTAGATAAAAACAGCTTTGTTCAACTATACTCTCACATGCAGGTATTCATCTGGAGATCTAATATGCTTACTATACCTAGTAATCCTATTCATTGAAATGTGCCAGAAACACACAACTCTACATCAACACCCTCTAAGAGTCAATCAGTGGGCCCCTAGTCACCGTAGCCGAACTTTAACACTTAACAAAAGAACATTCGACGTCCCAGATTTGATAAAGCTTTGTGCTGGGTTTCTATCACAAAAGTGAATCAGGAAATCAGGATTTGCAGTGGAAACTTCCCCCAAATAACCCAAAGTTATGCTATGCACTGCTTTGTGCTAAGTTGCATCAAGGGGGTGTTCATTTGGTGAGACATGGGTGTTTCAATGCAATCACCAATGAACTGAAATACACAACAGAAACATGCCAGGAATAGCTTAGTGAACTATCTATAACTTGATCCATCATCATGTACTGTTTATGACCTCTCATATTACATCACTCATAACCCTGTCCAGTAAGATGGTAAGATCAATGGTGTCAAAGGCTGCAGAAAATTGGAGCAGAAACAAGTGATCCAGCTTTTCTACGGTTCCGCATCGTAGAAGTTAATCACCGACTCAGGTAATGACTGACTCAGTACTATGGCCACACCTAAAAAACATGTTGAGCTGCTGCAAAGCCAAAATAAACTAGTAGAGCTAATGTCCTGTTCAGAGATGGGGCGAAAACAAATTATGCCTTGTTGCGTTTTCATCAGGACAGAGAATAAAGTGATAGTAATCTATAGATTTTCCCATCTATGTCTATATTATCAATTTTTCGATAATCTATGATTAAAATAATAAGAGGAAACAGTCTCTTCATGATCGTAGCAATATGAAAGAATGTAAGAGGTAAATACAAACATCAAAAAGGAGATTTTGCAAACTCAAGAGCAGATGTCTTCCGATGTTAAAGTTTGGGCCATAGTTGTAATTAAAAAAGTAAAGTGGGATATATTTTAGATGCATTGACTTAGCAAAAGAAAATAGTCGCAAATTTGAGTGAAGTGGGCTTCACAAAGCCCTTGGCGCCAGTGCCTCCGAACTATGCATACCTACGTCCTTTACAAAACTTTCTCCATGGCTCCTAATATATATCATATTTTGGTGATTTAAATATGAGTCCCTTTTATACTGCTTTAAAATAATTTACAACATTCTTTTCTACTACCTGAAAATATTTTATGTGCATTCGTAAAGCCCATTTCCATTATTTGCACAGTTTTGTGGATGAAGGAGAGCTAAATGACATGCATATTTGATTTTGTTGCTCTTAAGCATTTTGTAATTGTTCTTCAGTTTGGATCAAATTGGCGTCATTTTATCATGTCCTCTTCCTCTAACTTTTTGTATGTTTTGTTACACAAATAGTTGTAGCACATCCACTCAAACTGTACATTTTTTATGTGTGAAGGGATAAAAGATGTGCATTTAACATTTTCGGCAGGGCTCAGAATTTTATATTGTTCTTCAGTCGAAATTTCTATTGAGATGTACATAGTGGAATATGATATGAATTACCAATGTTGACAGTGGGGAGGTGGCATGATTACCTCAGTAGCGTTAATCAACTGGTTAACACTCACTTGTGCATGTGAGTGTTAGGCTTGAAATATCTACTCGTCACCTCGCACAAGTCATTCCTTCGATTGCTGCCTTAGTTATAGCCTTTAGCTTACTGCAGCTCAAGCAGTACGAGGGTCTGGAAGATGGCTCTTCAAAAAACTTGAAGGGAGGGAAAGAACAGGTGTTCTGATTAGCAAATTGCAGCCTTGGCTCGGACTGAGGAGCCCTGTTGCAAATCAGTCAATCAGATGTCACACTTGTACTTTCCACTAAAAATATTGGGCCTCATTTACAGTATTTTGATGGACGGCAGTGCAGCAAGCCTTCCAAGTGCGCTTTCTTGCGTCAAAGGAAATGTGCAGGAATGTGCCTCATCTACAAGATATGGTGCACTCGTGTCTTTTTCCCCTGCGGTGACGTACAATGAGCTGCACGCCCCAACGCAGGCACTGTTGCGCCATGGTGCAAGTGTGTTTGCGTTGTAGGGGTGATTGTTTTTGTGCAGGAAAAGATGCTTTCCTGCTCACAAAAAATCACAGTAGTGTTTTCCTCCTTCTATGTGTTCTGCAGAATGCATCACGAATAGAAAAAGGAAAAACCAAGGTGAAATAAAGGTATTTCTCCTCTTTGTGCCTCCCGTATGTCTTGTTTGGGGATTCTTAGGAATCTGATACATTCCAAGGATTACAAAACCTAGTAAATAGGAAAATGCTACATACAGAAACCCTTGTCACGCATCACACATTAAATCAGATGTTTTATGGGTCCTCCACATCTCTCTGTCAAGCATTGAAGATTCTAGTACATACATATCAACCATATGTTTATTATCTTAAAAAATTCAAACAGGTCCTATGCATCGTGGTTAATCCTACAAATGGAAGGAAAACATACTTAAAAATGTGTATCTTTAGGAAGTGCCTCACGTAAGCAGCCACCAAGGAGTGATTGGCAGGTTCTCGCCAACTTGCTCACTCTCTCATCATCTGCACTTTTATTTCTCCCTGTTGCTTTTTCTATGTGTGCTTTATTCTGCAGCACACATAGAACGAGTAACATACCATTAATTATTGTTCATGTGTAGATAGGTATTCATTCCTGAAAATAAACAATCATTAAATATTGATGATTTGCTACTTCCATATGTGCTGCAAGAGTGCCTGCTTTTGCACTGAGCAGCTAAATGTAGTGCTAGGGAAAACACAGGTGTGTGCCATATTCGTGTGAATACGGCTCATCCCTGTGTTTTAGAAATGTTGGATCGTTAGTCTTGACTCTGTTCCTTATGGGAACAGTCCAGCCTGAACTTTCTAGCCTTGTGCGCCAGGTATGCCCAGACGCTGGTCCCGGGCTCACTGTGCCACTGGATTCAAGCTAACCTGGCTGATGAGGTGAAACCCCGAAACCAGTCATAGGATGCTTGTTCGGCTCAGGGAGGACCTGGCTTGGTGGTTCAGGCTGGACTGTTCCCATGAGGCACAGGTTCAAGACTGATTTCCATATGGCCAGGTCAAAACTGGGGAGGCATGGTAAGCAAAAGAATGATGGATTTAACCCAGATCTCTTGACTAGGGGTGAATATTTTGATTTGTTCTGCATTCCGTCCATCAATTGTGTGTTTTTTGCTTTCTGACCCTAAGTGCTCCGGGTATGCCCAGACGTGGGTCCCGGGCTCACTGTGCCACTGGATTCAACTATCCTGGCTGACAAGGGGTGAAACCCCAAAACCGGTCCTAGGATGCTTGTTTCCAGCTCAGGGAGGAATTGGCTTGGCAGTTTGGGCAGAACTGTTCCCATGAGACACAGGGTCCAGGCTGATTTGCATGGCCAGGTCTAAACTGGGGTGGCATGGTGAGCAAAAGATTGGTGGATTGAACCCAGATCACTTCACTGGGGGTGAATGTTTTGATTTGTTCTGCAATCCGTCCATCAAGTGTATGTCTTTTGCTTTAACGCCGTATGGGCCGTCAGAGGCAGAGCTCTAATTCCACCTAACTAATGTAGATGGGTGGAATTAAGAGGGCAGTTTTCACTGCCAGTCACTACCAGGAAAACCCCATTGGTAAAGGGCAGTGAAAATTGGAAAATGCTCTCATATTGATGGGGGAGGCCTCCCATGGTGAGGGGAGCATTTTACTTTTTTATTTTCATAAAGAAAATCTTGTTTCAGGATTTTCTTTTTGAAAAAAAAAACAGTTTGGTACAGTACTCCATCATGCACTAAACTGTAAACAGCATTGACAGAAACCGCCTGGTGCCAGATTTGAGGTGATTTCTAAATTAGGCAGGTGACTGAGACATGGGCAACCTGCTTGGATATAAGTTACGCCCTTAGTTTTGACTTTAGAAGAACAAGACCTAAACCACTGTGACAGTTTATGATGATGGTATATTTTCTCTTGTTCTTTTGTTATGTTTGTGAATTGAAACTAAAGAAAAAGTATATTGTGCTTTTATCAGTTATTGCATTTCGATTTCTTGGTAGGGTCACCCTCAAACCAATTTTCCTTTACCCCTACTATTTTTCTGAATCTCTTTTTGTTCACTTTAGCACTCAGTGCACTTTACCACTGCTAACTAGTGCTAAAGTTCCCAGACTCATGCCCCTTATGTTGCCATCAAGATGTACTTTGAGGAATAAATGACACTCATTTGTCTAATGGGCTTCATTCCTAACTTTAAGGGGAAAATAGATATTTCTCGTATTGGTGGCTCTAAGCTGTGAGTAGTTGTTTCCATGATGTCCTGACATCAAGTAAGAAACCTAAATATGAGAAAGAGTTTGTTTCCACTTAGTAGTCCCCTCCCAGCTTAAATTATCTGTGCTTTGCTGTATATAACTTTGGCTGTGGTACCCTTATAAATGTCTTGAAGAAGGGTAACAATAGCTTTATCAAACCCCATTTTCCCCATCAACTCACATACGTAGAACTATTAACAAGATTGAATGCACTTGAGAAGACCATGAAAGCCAAAAAAGGAGGCCTCTTTGTCTTGGCCCACTTTCCAATTAATAACTCCAAGTTAGAAAATGGCTTAATAGTGCCAACCCATTTGATGACACCTTATTGGACTTTTGAAAGTAAGTGTTGATCCTCTGTCTAGATCACTGACACAAAATGTTTGTAAACAATACAGATTCCCTAAAATATCGGAAAATAAATGTTGTTTACAAAAATATTGTCTTCCTATTCTTAACTAACAAACACATAAATGTCAATTACCAAAAGATCGCTGTCATAAATATCTATTTTCACCTATATCAATAATAAAATTATCAGACACAAAAATAAATTTAAATAAACGAAATAAATACACACAAATATAAAAAATAAGGTATCGACTACATACATGTAGATGAAAATCAATAATATTCAAGCAAAAACATACCAACCATAACATCTTACATAAGAAACCAATTTAAATTAGCCATAGAAAACTTTGATGAGTATTCTACCACCTTGATAAGAATTGTACATTTTTAAAATAAACATAAATAATCCAAAAAAGGAAAACAAATCAAACGATCAAAATATTAATACAGAAATATTTTTATAACAATGATTGCATTTTAAGCAACAAACAAAAATATTTAGATATATAAATAAATCATACATTCAAATTAAAACTAAGATATCACTATATATAAATAACTGTCAGATACCACAAGTACTGAACAGAGAGTGACTAACCTGTGATAACCGGCCCAGCACGAAAGATGCACAATGCTTGTCCTTTCACACCCCTTGATGCTAAACCAAGCCAGTTGTACACAGCACTCATTCTGGAGGATCACCAAGAGGAATGGGCCAAAATAAGAACATAGCGAACCACTGACAGTGTGATCATTTTCGTGCATCACCTTTCAGGCTTGTCTGTCATCAGTCTCTCAGTGTGCAAATGTCTCAATAAGAACAAATACTTTGTTTCTTTTAAAAAAGCAATCCTTTACAGCTTTTGGTTTACAGGGTTAACCCTCTCTCTCAAACTAGACTCAATCAAAATAACTGTTAATCCACATGAGAATGCTTTAAAACATTAATTCTTTGTCTTCTAGGTGTTTCTTAAACAGAATTCAACCAGTCTCTGGAGTTGGCTCACGCTGCATGATTTCGTATATGTCTCTAACTGGTTAGTATCTTGCATTGTTTTCCACCAAGTTCTTTTACTGATGTTCAATCATGATTCCTCTAATTCAAATGTGTGACTTGCATGCACCTATGTCTTTTAAATCTTGCAGGGTGTGTCCCAAGGGAGTGGTACTTTTTCCTTTCTGAAAACAAGGATGGCTGCCTTCATCACATGGCTGTTTTCAGAACCTTCCAGCTTGTTCCAAAATATCCTGGCTTATTTCAGATGGATTGTCATGTGCTACCAATGTCTATTTACTGGCTTGTTCCAGAATCTGGTTTGTTGCTGACATTTCTGACTTGTTTCCAAACCGTCTTAATGGTTCCAGATAGGTTGCAATGTGCTTTCAAATTCTACCTATAAGCAAATAGTTGATAACATTGTTTCCATCTACCAACAGTCTTAAACTATGTTTATTTCTTAAAGTTCTATTACTTTTTAACACTTGTGACTTCACCTGATATCAAAGCTATGGGAACCACCTTTTTTATCTCCATGAATGTACCCAAAAAACACAACTCCTGTGAAATGTATTTTCTTTGCCAACAGTCTTAAATTATGGAGTACACAACTTAAAATCAATATCCAAATCTCTTTTGTAAAAAATTATATTCCCCACAAAAACCCAATTAACCAAAGTAAAAACCAAGCCGCCAACAACCTCACGAGGTGGATCAGCAACTGCGCAGACGACCTCGCGCCACTGAAGACCCCTCCCAGCAGACCCGGCAGCAAGAAAGCCCCCTGGTTCACCGACAAACTCAGAACTCCAAGAAGAACTGGGGAGCCCTCGAGAAAACCTGGCGCAGAGACCCGACACCAGACAACATGACCACCCTCAAGCTCGCCCCTCGAAAACACCACCAACTGATCCACGCCACCAAGAAAACCGCATTCAAGGAACGACTGGACAACAATGCCCACAACAGCAAGGAACTATTCAACATCGTCAAAGAGCTCTCTAATCCCAGCGCCGGAAACAACGACATCACCCCATCGCAAGACCTCTGCAACTCGCACACCACGTTCTTCCACAGCAAGATCGCAGACATACACAACAGCTTCAGCACACAACCGACGCATCCTACGACCACACCAACGCCCCCCACCACCACCCTCCGTGCCTGGACCCCGATCAACACCGAAGACACAATCCGCACGATGAACTCCATCCACTCCGGATCACCAACCGACCCCTGCCCCGACCACATATTCAACAAGGCCGACTCCGTCATCGTACCCCACCTACGGGACATCATCAACGCCTCCTTCGACACTGCAACCTTCCCTGAGAGCTGGAAGCACGCCGAACTCAGCGCCCTACTGAATAAACCATCAGCAGACCCCACCGACCTTAAAAACTACCACCCCATCTCGCTCCTCCCGTTCCCTGCCAAAGTCATTGAGAAGACCGTCAACAGACAGCTGGCCACCTTCCTCGAGACGAATGGATCCCTCAACCACTCGCAGTCTGGTTTCCGGGCCAACCACAGTACCGAGACCGCCCTCATCGCAGCCACCGACGACATCCGAATCCTGCTCGACAACGGGGAAACAGCGGCCCTCATCCTCCTGGACCTCTCCGCGGTGTTCAACACGGTCTGCCACCGCACCCTAGTGCAGCGCCTCAACAACATCGGAATCCAGGAGAAGGCACTGGAATGGATCATCTCCTTCCTCACCGGAAGGACACAGAGAGTCCGCCTCCCCCCGTTCAGATCAGAAGCCACCAAAGTCATCTGCGGCATGCCACAAGGATCATCACTCAGCCCCAAGCTGTTCAACATCTACGTGAGCCCCCTCGCAGCCATTGCACGCCAACACAACTTCAACATCATCTCCTACACCGACGACACCCAGCTGATCCTCTCCCTCACCAACGACCCGGCCACCGCCAGAACCAACCTACACGAAGGGATGAAATACGTAGCCGAGTGGATGATAAACAGTTGCCTGAAACTGAACTCAGATAAGATGGAAGTCCTCATTCTCAGATCTACGCCCTCCGCCTGGGATGACTCCTGGTGGCCCCCTGCCCTGGGCAGCGCACGCAAACCTACAGACCACGCACGCAACCTGGGCTTCATCCTGGACTCCTCCCTCTCCATGACCAGACAAGTCAACGCCGTCTCCTTGTCATGCTTCAACATCCTACGCATGCTACGTAATATCTTCCGATGGATCCCCACCGAAACCAGAAAGACAGTCACTCAGGCCCTCGTCACCAGCCGACTGGACTACGGCAACTCCCTCTATGCCGGAACCACTACAAAACTCCAGAAAAGGCTCCAGTGCATTCAGAACGCCTCAGCACGACTCATCCTGGACATCCCCCAACACAGCCACATCTCCGCACACCTGAGAAACCTGCACTGGCTCCCCGTCAGCAAGAGAATCACGTTTCGACTCCTCGCCCAAGCACACAAAGCTCTCCACAACCAGGACCCAAGATACCTCAACGACCGCCTGAACTTCTACACTCCCACCCGCCAGCTCCGATCGACCACCCACGCCCTCGTGGCTGCCCCCGCATCCGAAGAGCCACAACGGGAGGAAGATCCTTCTCCTACCTGTCTGCCAAGACGTGGAAATCCCTCCCCACCCACCTCCGCTTGACCAAAGATGACCTCTCCTTCAGGAAGCAACTCAAGACCTGGCTGTTCGAGCAGTAGCGGACCCCCCTACCCCAAGCGCCTTCAGACCCTCTGGGTGAGTAGCGCGCTATACAAATGCTTTGATTGATTGATTGATTGAAAAACAGCCACAATCATTTATATTTTTGTAACTAAGGGGCAGATTTTGATAGCGGTCAATCAGACCACTGCCTGCTATTGCGGTGCTCGGGAGACCACCCAATCAGCAGGCGGCAGTTTGACTGTCACATTCTGATATGACCGCCGTGCTAGTGGTTGAAAAGTGCTCTATAACAGCTGTTTCTGCTGCAGCCAAGGAAAAGAACTGCAGCACAGGCTGCTTGGTACAGAGCACCTCCTGCGCATCAATGGACCGTGTGCCATGTACCAAGTTTTGCATTGCACACGGTACATAGAGGTGAGTGGGGACACTACATGTGCCCCCGGGCTACTTTACAGTGACCCATGATGGATGGGGTCCTTGTTTGGGCTCCACACAGCCCTTTCCAACAGCTTTTTCATGGCGGTCTTCCCACCATTAAAAAAGACGGTTGAAAAGCGATATCAAAAACCCGACAGGGGTGCCTGCTATGGCACTGCTGCCATTTAGGTATACGACTTCTACTGCTGTCTAGTCAAGATCTCTGATCTTGGCAGAGGCAGCGATATTTCTACTGACTGTTGTGGGTCCGACCACCAGCATTGTATTCCGGCAGTTGGACAAAAGGGCTTTTGGCACTCAGACCACAACTGATGGCCTGTTGGTGACGGTCTGACTGCCATAATATTGAGGCCCAAACTAATATTACACTCAGTTTAAATAAAATATAAATTTGCATATTAATGAAGAAAAGAAAAGCCACCAACTACCAAAATGTATAATATAAATAAAATCAATTAAACAAACGCACTAAATAGAATATGATGCATAGCAATCACATCAAACTCAAATTTATAAATAAGCATATAATTTCCCAACCAACAATAAATAGGAATTATATTTACACTTTAGTAGCTGCAGATCTCCCTTAGTAGTATTGTAGTAAAAATATAATCCTCGAAAAAGAGAAAAATAAATGTAAAGAAACCCCCCAACAAATGCTAAAATATTACTGTCCTCAAAATAATCCATTTAAACAATCTAAAAATGTATTAATATAGCAAGGAACCCAGGAAAAAGCTAACAAAAATCAAAGGCTATCACAATTACTTAAAAATATATTTTTGCTAGAAACAAAAATTATTTCCTTTGAAAAAAGAAACAGAACATCCAAATGTTCAAATGACACTTTCAAATGTATAAAATCTGCAAGAAAAGAGATAATACCCACCCACAAAAGCAGTATATCCAAACATAAAGTAACATACAAATAAAGATATACCATATTCATATTATAACGAAATACAATATACAATTATGAAATCTCACTAAAAAATATAATCTATACATATTGGAAATGTCTAATTATCAAAAGCTCAAACAACTTTAATGAAAAAAGTTATTACCTGCTCTGACGAATGGCAACACCTTACTACAACTTGCTTCCTGTAAAAAGACCCAAAACGAGGTAAATAGATTACAAAAGATAAGTTAGAAGTAACAAAGACACACTAAATGAAAATAAATACTATTTCTTGTAGAAAACAATGGGGATTAAATAGAAATATGTTTAGAAAATGTCCCAAAAAATGAGCAAATGTATTAAAAATGAAAGGCATGTCAAAATATGATCATGAACTACTAATGTAAAGTGTGAAATAAATAATGCTACATAAACAATGGTATTATTTAAAATGTACTTAAACACTGTGAAACATGTTTCAAATGTATCTAAAAGAACTAGAAATAAACAAAGTAACACAAATGAAAAACATTGTGATCAATTTACAACTATACAACAGTTAAATGTATTTATTATTAAAAAAGGACTAATAAACTATTTAAAAATAACTATACATATATGTAAAATAGGTATGCATTTAAAAATATATACATAAATGCACAAAAAGTACACCCTTTATTATTTACATGTATCATCACAAAAAGTACAAAATATATACATGTATGTGAAAAATGACATGCTAACGTCAATGTACACTATTTTGGGAAAGGTCTAAAGGACACTAAAGAGATTACCTTTACTATTAACACTCTGGTCTGTACCATCCCCATTCTAATCTTTTAGGGAAGGTGTTACATTTACTATTCCTACTCCAATATAGCCCACTTCAGAGAAGGCATTGGACACTAAAGGGGTTGCATTTATTATTCTCACTCCAATCTAAACAGTTTCTGGGAAATTATTGGACACTAAAGAGATTACATTTGCTATTTCCAGAGCAATCTATACCATTTAGGGGGAGACGTTGGCTAATAAAGGGTTTATATTTACTATTCTCACTGTAACTTATACCAATGTGGCGAAAGTGATGGACACTAAAAGGGTTACATTTATTAGTCCCACTCCAATGTAAACAATTTAAGGGAAGGTTTTGAACACTAAAGGGGTTTACCATCCCCACTACAGTCTATGCCGTTTGGAGATTATGTAGGATAATAAAGGCTTTACATTTACTATTCCCTCTCTACAATTTGTAATGTCTGATTTTATAATTTTTAATTGAATATTGTGTAATTACTATGTTTTTTACCGTTAAGGAGTGACATTTTTAATAAATGATTTATCTTTGATATATTCCATTGTTACTTGAGCTTAGTATATATTAATTGTCAAATTGTGGGTCTAGGGAAAACATCTTTTATCCGTGTGAGTCGAACTATATCAGTAGAATTTCTAAAGTTTTTCTAATTTAAGTTGGGTTTGTATACCAAACATAAAGTAAGCTTTCCTAACTATAAGTTATCTTTAGCCCTAGTTTTATTTGTAAATTTCAATGCTTTTCTAATGTTAGTAACAAATGTAAAATATTGGTACAGTTTAGTGGTGTAGAGTGGTGCTGTGTTATTAAACGGAATGTGGCTGTATATAGTGGAGTGTATTATTGAAAAGTGAACTGTGGTACAGTATATTTTGGTAAACTGGAGTGGAATAAAGTGGAACTAGGTATATTGGAGTGGTGTACATTGGAATTTAAGAAAATAGAAAACCTTCCCAGGGGTCTCACTGATACTTGGTCCTTTTAAACCAACAAAGAAGAAATTGGCACAGAAGCTAAAATATAAAATAGATAATTATTAAACCTCAGATGAGGGAGCCTACATCACACAGAAGCCTTAGCAAATGAATGAGGCAGTATAAGGAGTGCAGAAAACTGGGGCCTATTATATGCTTAGGGTTACATAGTCGGCATAAGACCAAGTGGATGTCCTGGCACATGTAAGTATGCAAAATGACTAATATGGGTATACAAGATCTGCTTGCTCAGCAAAATGGGAGGAGCTAACAGTGTCTCTTTTTTTGCAAACACATCCTGACATTTACAGTTTAGGAATAGTTGCAAGGACAGCTGCAAGCTCAACTGAGCATGTGCGAAGGTGGAAGATGATGAATATAGTTTGTTTCTAGGCAGATTACAAGAGCAGTCAACACTGAGGGAGGACAGAGCATATGGCAGCACATGGCAAACAAGATGGCTGCCAGAAATACAAAATGGCTTTCAGCTCCTGCTAACAAATCCGTCCAATATTTAACAGATATGCCCACATGCATCAAGCATTTTTGGAGTCGCAAACGGTGCGATTCCTTAAAATCGGCCGTTTGCGACTCCAAAAATGCTTTTTCAGATGCATCATTATTTTTTAAAGAAATTCGCTGATTTTGCGACTTTCCAGAATGCGATTGCATTTAAGGAATCGCAAATTTGCGATTCCTTAAATGCAATGCATCATTCTGAAATCAAATTGCGAGAACAAGGTTTGGAAGTGCAAATTACCACGAGGTTGAACCTCGTGGTAAATTGCGAAAAATGTTTAAAATGTACTAATTTACATTTTAAACAATGTCATGTTACAGACACACATGTCCTTAGGACATGTGTGTGTGAAACATCCATTTAAAAATACATTTCAGGGGTGCAGGGGGGGGTCCTTTGGACCCCCCCCTGCACCCATGAAATTTTCTAAGTGCCACTCGCAATTTCCATTGATTCCTATGGGCCTTTTGGCCCATAGGAATCAATGGGAATAGCGAATTCGCAATTTTGAAGTCACATAATATTTGCGATTCGGTAAAAATTGCGATTTTTACCGAATCGGAAATATTTTGCACTTTCTATGATGCATCCCGTTTTGCGAATCCATATTTGCGATTCGGTAAAATTCGCAAATTTGGAAACGCAAAACGGGAGTTTGATGCATGTGGGCAATAGTCCTTTTAGCATGAGCTAAAGACATTCCGATGAACCAGTAAGAACATAGAAAAATATTTGCACACTAATTTTCATAAAGTTATCAATATCCTAATTGATTGCTAGGTGAGCATTTTCCATTCTAAACATTTCATTAAGCGGGTATAAGCAGGAATACAAAGGGAACAGAGCATCAGGTCATAATTAACATACAGATAGCAGGAATGAGTAATGACCACTATTATGAACAGAATTATCATTTTTACTAGTCCTAAGCAAAAGCAAATCTAAAATCATGTAGTAAACATTTTCAGGGCTCCTATGCATTTCAGTGACTATTCATTTTAATTTCAGAATAGCGAACAGCACATATCTAATAAAAAACAATTTCCAATTGACTGTTACATTTTCCTTTTATGAGGGCTAGAACATCAATCATATCTGGGACCAGGAGGATCACACGGTGCCATAGGAATTAGGACGAAGAGCTGCAAAGGGCTGCTCCTCCTTAAAAACGGGACATCAAAAGGGGCACATTATTGACAAGAAAAAGAAGAAGTCCTTGGGGAAATTGAAGCCGCTGTACAACCAAGCCAGAGGGGAGTCTTCTCCCTGTGTCCGTTTGAGCCTCACAGGCAGGCTCTTGTTGTTTCCACGGTGGAGCTGCACAACTCGCAACTCAAGAATCACAGCCCAGTTTCAAGCAAAAAGTCTCTTCTTTCAGGCTAGGACAGTCACACACAATGCAAATGCTTTTAGCGATCCTGTCCAGTGTCTCAGGCAGTGCACCAGTTTTCTTCACTTCAATCCAACAGGCACCAGAGACACAGCACATGTACCCTAATCTCAAGTTCTTCCCTAACTCCTGTATTGCTCTGCTGGCGCACTGCTTATTCGTTGGAGCCACACATTTCATCCATTGGGCCCAGGTATCACTTGACCAACAAACAAAGGAGCAAACTTGCATTCACTTTAGGACCAGGATTCAGAGGTCTGATGCTAGGATCTCTGAAGCAACCCTTGTTTCAAAAGGGGTCATCTCAAGCAAAGCCTCCTCGCCATTTTGGTTGGTCTGTGACTCTCAGCTGGGCATGATCCACGATTTCTCCTTTCTGATTTGTGATCCCATCTTTCGCCCAAGACAGTGGCAGGGGTACACACTTTATTACAGGGCTTCAGCCTTCATGGAGGTCCTAGTTGCCAGCAATGCCTGTGCTGGTTACCTTCACTTTGGCTTCAAGCTGGACTGGTGCTGACGCTGACTCCCCAGGCTGAATCTGATGTCCGGGCCCCTCTGGTAGTGTTGTAAAGCAGCAAATATCTATTGGTGGACATAACAAAAGGTAAAATAAATTCCTCTACATTGTACACTCAGGACCATGCTCTCATAGGTGCAACAGGAAAATCTAAAACTGCTAATTTAACAGGGTTTCTTATCTATAAAACATTTTCTTCAAAATATTTTTTGCTAAGGATCACATGGGCATCCTTCCCGCGTTCTACTTTTTATGATTCAGACTATGCAACATCAGCTCTAATAAGGACTGTCAGTTTATTAACATGGAATAGCTAATAAATAACTAGCAATGCCCCAGCAAAACTATGTAGCATGGAATAACATACAATAATGGTGTTATCACCTACGAATTTTAAAACAAAACCTACCCACATCTAGCTCCCCTTAAAGGTCAAAATAAGGGAAAAACAATCTAGACTACTGATCCTGTCATAATTTCATCAAACAGGATGGGCAGTAACATAACATATTTTTATTTATTTGATTAATGCTAACAATGATTTAAACAGTGTTACTGAATAGCCAATTAAATGTCTCATTGCTATTTCACAGACAATTGACAGGCTACAAAAATTAAGAAAAGGAGAGAGCAACATTCATATTACCTAGCCTTAATGTGTAGAGGAGCTAGTCTCCTTCCCCCATTTTGACAGTAGGAAACCTAGAACAGGTTTCACTTCTGTCAACACTATCAACCCCAATTTGTAGCAACTGGGCCTAAACAAAGTTATAGGAGGTAGATAGCACATTTGAGAGAACTAAAAACATGAATAACCAAACCCCAAACCCTTTTAGCAAATGTGCAAGTGAAACATAAGGGCATATGAAATCAAATAAATGTCATTGCCTCAGCTTTTAAGCATTAGTGCTGTATATATATGGCAAAGCTTATCTGTTATTCAAAGTTCACATATACCATTATATCGCTTTCTATCATATAAGTGCATAAAAGTGCTTGTTTTTGCCAAAAAAAAGGTAAAACCTGTTTGTCAGTTTAATAGCTTCTGCTGTTTTTTTATACATATTTTCAATTGTAAGCAGTGTGCAATATACTGGTCTAACAATATAGAAGTCAGCTATTTGTATTATACCTAAATGTATGCTTTTACTGAAGCCGAAGGCACTTTAAAAGCTGCTCTAAATGGCAATAATGCTGTTTAAATAGTGAATTTTACCCAATTTTGACTTTGATATTTGGGGCACTTAAAAATGATTATCCTATCATTTTTTTGCATAGGATTCATTCCCGCCCGCTTCCTTGCTCTGTGTGGGCAGTGCGAGCCGCAGGAGATTCAGCCCAGCGCGGTAGTGACAGTTGCAGCAGTGAGGAGCCGCAAGCCGCGGAAGACTCTGCCCAGCCCAGCCCAGCCCAGCCCAGCCGCGTGTAGCACGGCGGTGGGTGGAGGGCAGTAGCAGCAGCAGCGGCAGTGGGAAGCCACGAGCCGCGTGGAGCCGCGGGAGCCATAGGGACTGCGTGTGAAGGTGAACGGGTGACACAAACCCGAGCGGCGAGTGGTGGCGAACATCATTGAGGCATCATTCTGCGACTTTTTCCTTCGAGCCCTCACAAGAAACGGTGGGGCTCGATCACGGTGCTCATTCTTTCTGTGCCACGTGCAGCTTGAAGTGTCTTGCTTTTGTGACTTCTCCTTGCCGCATTTTGATGGTGTGAGCTGGAAAGCTAAGGAGCTGGTTTGGAAACGCACCCCACAGCTGTCCCATCACGCTGTGCCTTGGACGCCTTGACGGCAGAGAGCAGTGGAGAGCAGCGAGATTCGGAATTCCAGTTGCCAGTCGCATTCTCCACTACTGCGAGCAGCGAGCAGTGAGCAGGGTGCGGAAATTGTTAAACCCGAATACCACCTTATATCAAATTGTGGAATAACAGAAGGCTGAAATAAAACCGTGGGGGGCAAAATGGATCTAAGGCCCATAAAAATCCTATCCTGGAATATCGCTAGAGTAAAAGACAATGTAACTGACAAAAGTAAAACGGATTCCTGGGACACCTATGAAATCATCCCACTACAGGAAACATGGATAGTAGCTCCAGTCGATTTCCCAGGTAGAATAGGTTTTCATGTTAGCGCCTCGAACCGTGTGCCATAGGCGAGCAAAGGGGGGGTCTGTCGGTTTACATCTCCATAGCACTTAATATAAAGTCCTCCCAAACATCCGCATCCACCGCAGACATGCAAATAATCCAACTTGAAATGGGACCTCAGGCTGGCATTGGAACAGTCATCCTTATTAATATATACGCCCACCCAAAAAGCAAAGTAAAGCAAAAGCTCTTCAAAAAAGTTAGTAATGTCATATCAGGACTTCGTCTTGAAGATCCGAATTGGGAAATAATACTTACAAGTGACTTTAACGCAAATCTACTACATCCCCATGAAGAAGAAGATAACATCATCTCTGCTAATGAACTCTGGGCCGTAGAAATACAGGAGATTCCGTATGCAAAGAGAATCGACAAAGTGAGTCGGCAACTGATGTGGGAGCTTGAGCAGCAAGAGATGCGAGCTTTAAATGGGAGAATAAAACAAGATAGACCTGCCAATAGTACACACATTGGTCCTAGCTCAAGCACAATACTGGATTACACCATAGTCTCCTTTCCACTCCTTGGATTAATCAAAAAGTTCCAAATCATATGCTTTCCAGACAGTGATCACTTGGCTAAGCATATTGAAATTAAATTAACTCCACCAAAATATCTAATTACCCCAATACTAGCAGGGGAAACATTAACAATACATTTGAAACACTTAAGGTGGACGAGCGCTACATTACCACAAATAGCACTGGATGCCAAGAACTTAATGCAAAAACTCCTCCCGGCCAACAAATTGACAGTTGAAACATGGACTGACTTCGTAAAAAAACAACCAAAGACTGGAGCTAACGTCAAAATAAGGCCCAATAAACAGAATAACAACCACCTCAGCCAGATATCTCGCTCTTTGAGAAGGTGTCTGCAGCAATCTGGGAGGAGAGCACAAGGTCACAGCTCACATTCCAAGCTATGGCAGGATGTCCATCTCATAAAGAAACTATATTAGAAACAAATCTGGAATGAGAAAAAAAATGAGGTCAACACCTTCTGGGCAAAGATATTATACAACGCAAAAAAATCTGACTCCAGAGCATTCTGGTTGCAGGTAAATTCTTTGAACAGACCTGGAAACACTGTAAGCATGACCTGCATCACAGAAACGGCATGGGTAAAGCATTTACTCGACACCTTTTCAATAAATTCCAGGACACATTCACCCATCAAAAGTAGTCTCAGTATTGAAAACATCTAACGCAGAGACACAGTCGGTAACAGTGTATGATCTGATAAACATCTCGTACAACAAACAGAAAGGTCCAGACGAAACACCACGACCATAGGATGAACTAGAAATACTACAAACAATAAAGAAAATCAGGCAAGACAGTGCACCAGGACCGAATTGCATCCCCCAGGCAATTTGCAAGGAAGATCCTTGTTTTTGGGCCAGTAATTTTAACAAACTGTTCCGGATAATAAACATCACCAGTCGGATTCCGGAAAGCTGGAGAGGGGCAGTCATTAACCCAATATATAAAAGCGGTGATCGGAAAAACCCTGCAAATTACCGTCTAATAGCGTTCATTGAGGCCGAGGCTAAATAATATGCCTCATTGGTATTAGCTGATCTCACAAAATGGTCCGATGACAACAATAAAATCCCTGTGAATCAGTCCAGGTTTTGCTGTGGCACAGGCACCATGGCTAACGCTATAGCGATAAGCCTGATAGCTGAAAAAAGTCTGCAAAATCATCAAAGCCTATATCTATGTTTCGTGGATTTCAAGGCGGCATTCGACCACGTCTGCCGACAATTACTCTGGGCCAAACTAAAGCAGCAGGGCCTACCAAATGCGATCTTAAATCCAATAATGGAACTATACACCAACACCTGAATGCAGGGAAAGATCAACAACGGTCATCGGTTCCCTCAGAAAATCAGTATGTGTGAAGGATTAAAGCAAGGCTGTGTTTTGGCCCCTCATCTTTTCAATCTATTCATGGCCGAACTGTCACCAAGGCTAGACGGGGTCATGGCACATCCCCCACGGCTAGGAACATTGCCCCTCACGCATCTTTCCTACGCCGATGACGTTGTTCACCTTGGTCATACAAAAATAGGACTGTAACGCCTCATGCAGGAACTGGCTGAACACACCGAACAGAATATCTTGGAAATAAACATCAAGAAAACAAAGGTCATGATAATAACTCACTGCTGTATAAAACCATCTAACTTTACAATCGATAATAAGAAACTGGAAGTAGTGGAAAGCTACAAGTACCTGGGGATAGATCTGGATAGACGGTTTACTTTTTGCATGGACTTTGATACCATTGAGAAAAAAGGTACAGCTCTACTACATGCATTTAGCACTTTATATAAGCAGTTAAAAGGTCCCCTGTTCACTCCCCTCCTAACGGTATTTAAAACTAAGCTAATTCCAACAATAGCCTACAGCAGTGTGTTACACTGTGGAAGGAATGCTCCGCTCTTAGACAAAATTCAAATAAGAGTGTATAAACTTGTATTTAGCGTACCATGCGATGCCTCACCCGCTCAGGTTCGGCTCGAATTTGGCTTGCAATTGCAAACCTTGCATAAAATCTACGAGACAGTTAAATTTTGTTACAGCATCTGGTTGAACCGTGAATCCAAAATCAACTTTGCAATTTGGGAAGCTATGCAAAACAATCCCAACTCCAAGCATGCGAAGTACTTAAAATCCTCCCTTGAAATCACTGAGTTGGCACCATTGTGGAATAGGAAGCTACCCATATCTTCATTCAAACAGGTAGCAAAAAAGGCAGCCAACATGCATTCTCTGACCAATGATAAAGCATCCTTGAGACATCGATCACACGCATGGATGATATTACATTCCTACAAAAAGCCGGCACCCGCAGCCTATTTAGGGCTTGCCTTTCCATCACATCTTAAACACAAATATGTTAATCTACGTATGGGCAAATTACCTACAAATGCGGACCAACCCGGCTGGAGGACACCAGTTCTCAAGGAGTGCAACTTATGTGGTGCTGCTGTGCAAGATATGATCCACCTGATTTGCATTTGTCCAGCACTAGATAGAGAACGCCGAAGCTTACTAAAGGCAAAATTCTGCAAATGCTGGACTCAGTAGCCCCTCAATTCATTTGTAGAGCAATCAAGTATGTTAATAATTTTGAAAACAAAAAAAGAGACTAAACAAACTAGAGCCTCTTGAAATTTTAAAACATATTTTCATTAAATTTGAACAAGCATTGGAATCATTAGGACTTACAGAATCGCCAATGTTCTATTTTTATTAATATGTTTTAATATGAGTACTCAAAAGTACCTCTTCTCCTTTTTATAGATCAAGCCCTGATCTTTGGACTGGGTAAGAGTGGTCTGCTAATTCAGACACTCTGTTCATCACCATCCCCTTTTTTGAATCGTTTTTGGCCACTATAGGTGTGGCAGGGTATACTCAGACATGAGTCCCTTGCTCACTGTACCATCAGGATTCAAGCAAGCCGGGCCGACGACGGCTGAAATGCCAGAAACCGGTCCCCGGAAGCTTGTCTCCTTTCTGGTGAAGAATTGGCTTGGTAGTTTGGTCTGCCCTGTTCCCATGATGCACTGGGCCAGGGACAGACTAATTTGCATATAGCCAGGTTCTGAGCTGGTATGGTGCAGTGAGCTAAATAACGGTGATGGATCAAGCCCTGATCTTTGGACTGGGTAAGAGTGGTCTGCTTAATTCAGACACTCTGTTCATCACCATCCCCTTTTCTGAATCGTTTTTGGCCACTATAGGAGTGGCAGGGTATACTCTGACATGAGTCCCTTGCTCACTGCACCATCAGGATTCAAGCAAGCCGGGCCGACGACGGCTAAAATGCCAGAAACCGGTCCCCGGAAGCTTGTCTCCTTTCTGGTGAAGAATTGGCTTGGTAGTTTGGTCTGCCCTGTTCCCATGATGCACTGGGCCAGGGACAGACTAATTTGCATATAGCCAGGTTCTGAGCTGGGATGGTGCAGTGAGCTAAATAACGGTGATGGATCAAGCCCTGATCTTTGGACTGGGTAAGAGTGGTCTGCTTAATTCCGACACTCTGTTCATCACCATCCCCTTTTCTGAATCTCCTTCTGGTAAGGGCAAGTGTATGTTAGAGAATGGAGTCTAGGCGATGTGGCACATCTCATGCCGTGGGATTTTAAATGTGCTTTTTATAGCTTCAGAAAAAATCATAGCTCCTCCTCCTGGTAGGGGTAAGGACAGACTGGGAAATGGACTCAATAGAGTTCAGGTGTGGTGCAGCATCCCACGCTGCAGGTTTTGAAACTCGCTTTAAAAGCACCAATGTCCCAGCCCCATCACAGCCCCTCCTCCTGATAAGGGCAAGTGCAGTTGGCAATGGAATTAAGGCATATTGCAGCATTAGATCTAAGCAACAGTAGTTGAGTGTTGGACTTTCAGATTGATTTGATTTACCATTCCCATTCCAATGAAAGCAGAATAAGGGAACCTATTAGGCTTTGGAAATGTTAGATATAATATTCCCATATTTTTTAATTAACCTAAAGATTGCATGTGCAAGCGAAACTTGCCGGATATTAGGGACCGTGAGCGTGATATGCTGGTCACCGCAAAGCCTCTTAGCACCATTTTTGTGACGCTTACGAGCAAGAGCAGCTGCAGCTGCTTTTCAATCAGATTATTTACTCGAGAAACAGCTAAATCAACTCAACGACAACTTTGACGAAGACAACCAACACACTGAACCCTCACCAACCACCCCCGACACCCGGAAACCAGCGATTGATGAAAGGACAGCCCTCACCACCGAAGACACACTGAAGACAATGAAGTCAATCCACTCAGGGGCCCCCACGGACCCCTGCCCCCACCACATCTTCAACAGAGCCACCAACACCATCGCACCCTTGCTCTGCCACACCATCAACTGCTCCCTGGCGACCGCCTCGACTGGAAACACGCCAAGGTCAACCCCCTCCTGAAGAAACCCTCAGCGGACCCCACCCACCTCAAAAACTACAGACCCATCTCCCTGCTCCCGTTCCCAGCGAAAGTCATCGAGAAAGCCATCAACAGCCAACTCGCCACATTCATTGAAGAACACAACATCTTCGAATCCTCCCAATCCGGCTTCAGAAAAAACCACAGTACGGAAACCGCCCTCCTCGCCGCAACAGACGACATCCGTACCTTACTGGACAAAGGAGAAACAGTAGCCCTCATCCTCCTCGACATATCAGCGGCGTCTCCCACCGCACCCTAATACGCAGACTCTACGATGCAGGAATCCAGGACAAGGCCCTCGACTGGATCTGCTCCTTCCTCTCCGGCAGGACTCAGCGGGTCAGACTCCCCCTTTTCCTCTCGGACCCCATGCCTACCACCTGCGGAGTCCCCCAGGGCTCCTCCCACAGCCCAACGCTCTTCAACGTCTACATGGCTCCACTTGCCCCCATCGTCAGAACCTACGGACTCAACATCGTGTCATACGCAGACGACACCCAGCTCATCCTCTCCCTATCCAACGAGCCCAACACCGCCAGACGCAACTTTCGAGAAGGCATGGAAGCCGTCGCCAAATGGATGAAAAACAGCTGCCTACAACTAAACACCAACAAAACAGAAGTACTCATCATGGGCCCAAACCCTGACGCCTGGAGCGACACCTGGTGGCCCACCGCCCTCAGAAACCCGCCAACCCCCACAGACCACGCACGCAACCTGGGAATCATCCTGGACTCCGAGCTCAAAATGGACCGCCAGATCAACTCTGTCTCATCTTCCTGCTTCCACACCCTGCGCCTCCTTTGTAAGACCTTCAAATGGATCCCCCTCGAACACCGAAAGACAGTCACTCACGCCCTGGTCACCAGCAGACTCGACTATGGCAACGCACTCTACGCCGGAATAAACAAAAACCTCATCTGCAAGCTACAGAACATCCAGAACGCCGCCGCAAGACTGGTCCTCAACCTGCCAAAACACTGCCACATCTCCCAGCACCTGCGCACACTCAACTGGCTCCCCGTCGAGGCGAGAATCACCTTTAAGATCCTCAGCCACGCACACAAGGCCCTCCACGGCACCGGACCAGCATACCTGAACAGCGGACTCAAATTCCACGCACCCCAAAGGACCCTACGATCAGCCCAGCTTTCCTACGCCGTGGTCCCTCGCACCAGAAAGACCAGATCGGGAGTCTGCTCCTTCTCCTTCCTCGCGGCCAAAGCATGAAACGCCCTTCCGCTCCACCTCAGACAGGCAACATCGCTCCCCATCTTCGCAAGAAACCTCAAAACCTGGCTCTTCGACAGACCCCCTCCTTTATGGAATGGAACCTGTACCCCCTCTCCCCCCCCCACCCCATACGACTTGAGACCCTCACGGGTGAGTAGTTGCACTTCAACAAACTCCTGATTGATTGATTGATTGATTGAAAAATACCTTTTCAATTGAATCTTCAACTTGGACAGACTGCTCCTGTTTTTTGGTGCACATTTTTTTTTCTATTGTACGTTTTCTTCCAACAAAAAGTAGAGTAAGTTCAAAACCTTATTGCATGCCCCAGTATTTATTTGTACTTTTATTAATTGTGGTTATGGTGGGGGTCGTGGAGCTGCAATAGGGGACTACTATTTTTTTGAATTTACATTTTTGTTTTTATAAGGAAAAAGGTTGCATAGTTTAATACATTTTTTCCATGTTTGTTAAATTTACATTTTTCATTTATTTTATCATGTGGCCTAGTCTGGTCATGAACCATGCAGCCAGTACTAATCAAAGGGTACACAACACAACTATTTCTATCATATATGTTGTTTCAAAACATTATTTAAGCCATGGATGGCATAGGATTACATTAGAATGTGGTTGTTTTTATATTTCAAATTTTTCAGCAAAAACTGTATTTTTGTGGAGTAATATTTGATGCCTTGGGAGGATGTGCGTTGTTGTAATTTTTTTATAGCTCACCTAATGTTCCTTTTTGGCATTGCTCATTTAATGGTACTGTTTTCATCTTTGTTTACCATGCCTCCATTGTCTGGCCAGTGCATATGTGTGTTTGGTATAGGCCATCACTTTGTCTTTGTTCTCCATGCCATGTGGCCAGTGACCATTTTGTGTAGTGAGTGTCGTATTTGCCATAGGCCATCACTTTGTCTTTGTTGTGCCTGCCATGTGGCTGGTGACCATTTTGTGTAGTGAGTCTCCATAAGCTTGCATGTGTTCTTCATTGTGTCCATGCCTCCTTGCTTGTTGTTGTTGTTTGACCATGTGGCAGGTGGCCATTTTGTCTAGCCAGCCAGTGTGCTTTTGCCATAGGCATGCATGTGTTGTTCGTTGTCCATGCCTGTTTGCATTTGCTTGTGGGTGAAAATATGGGCAGTGTATTAAATACATCTTTTTTTCCCAGTTGTCAAAACCATTTTCCAAGGACATTCTTTGGGGCTCTACCTTTCTGCTTTTTTGTTAATTTTTTTTTTGTGGAAAACCTTTATTGTTACTTCAACCAGTTACAAATATGGGCCTACAACCACCAGGGCTGGTCGCTAATCAGTTTCATCACAGCAAGTCAGTTAGGATACGGCTCGGCAGCCCGGGAAGCGAAAGTACCACAAATTCGGTTAAAACTGGCTATTAGGCATACCATGCGAATGACGGGATTCTAAAGGCTCCATTTTACAATATAAAAATAGAAGGATCAGGTGCCATACAATATCACAGAATCACGTAAAGGGCGGGCAAAATAGTATGATTTCCACAGTTAGATCAATCTCATTTAGGGCAGTGGCGCTAAGGCATACAATTCAGGATAAACAAGCATACAATCACAGTTCGCACCAGTTAAGTGCCTGCCCAATGATACTGAAATACCGTGAAAAGTATAGGCACAGATAAGAAAAAGTCGATAATTGACTGAAGAGTGGACCCACTACGCTGACCCAAAAAAGGAAGAAAGAAAAGAAAAGGCAAAAGGAAAGATACGAAAGAGAAAAAAGGCCATAGAAACAATAAAGGCAAAACAAAAAATCAACTTCCCCAACCCCACACCCCACACAGATGACTACGGCCTACCCCCCTAGCAGCGTGCCTGTCGCCCCAAATAACTGAAACCCGAAATATAGAAAGAACAAAGAGAAATAAAGAAGAACTAAACCCCTGCACTAAAAGTAGAAATGGAGCAGGGCTTATCGTATGCATTCCCGGTCTCCCCCCACCTCCTTAACAAAGAATTCCCCACAAAGCTGACACAATCGAGCAGAACACAATAGAAAATTGCACCGGAGGAAACTATAAACCCCTCCCGGTCTCCGTTAACCTAGTAAAGCAATCCCGTTACCGATGAAACCACATTGTGAAACCCAAAATAACAGTCTCAGCCTTGACCCCGTCGATCAAATTTGCTGATTCCCTCCGATAAGTAGAGCCCCCTCGTCAAATTGTCAAAATACACACAGAAGTGGCCGAAATATAGTCTGTTAGATGGAGAAAGGATGGCAAATCCCAAAGTAGATGGATGGTTCGAACGATGCCCCTCCCCGACTCAAAGGCCAGAAACTGTCCCATCCGCCATCTTGATGAACCAGCTGGGAAGGGGGTGCGACACATTCCAAAACAGTTCACAGTTCCGACCAAAAGTTTCCAGAGTGGGAACAGCAGTTAAGTGTTCCGCTGGTAGCGAAACCAAAGACTCCGACCATATAGTTGATACGCAGATCTCAGCATGTTCAATCAGTTCCACTTCTGTAGGGGCAGGCACAGCTCCATGCACCGGGTCTGAATGCACCGCTGGGGTGCCTATCGGGAGTAGAGCTGGCCGCCGGGTCCCGGGCATTTGTTAATTTTTTTAACTTGTTTCCCTTATATCAGTTTAAAATGCTTATGAATCATTGTATTATGTATGTACAGTGTTTATATATGCATTCAATACATTTTCCTATGAACCTTCTTGCCTCCCAAAGTATTTCTCATAGTCCCTAGTGAGACATCAGCACTTACTTTTTATTATATTATTTCATTTATTTTTCCCTGGCCTTCACCTCCTGTCTGCCAATGCTCTCTTAGGTCATAGATGCAAAACATAATGCACCCCTGCCTGCCATACACCTCTTAGGCCATACACCAACATTCACCTTTATAAGATTGTTCAATTTTTTTACCTGGCCTGCCCCCTTGCATACCATATGTCTCTATGGGCCAGATGTTCGACTTTTAGGCAGTCCCAAAAGGGCATTTGGGCTGTTGTGACCTCAAAAGATGGATGCTCCATGTACTAATCCTATATTCGCAAAATAGGGTTAAAGACTCGCTATTAGGAATGGGCGTGCCAAGAGCTTCTTTTCCAAATAATGAGTGCAAGTGCCATGTATGAGTTTTTGCGACCGCATTTGCAGTTGCAAAAAACTTGCAGTTTACCACCTACTTCAAGAAGGTGGTAAACCATTAGCAAACTGGAAGGGGTCACCAGGGCACCCCTTCCCTTTGTGAATGGGAGCACAAATATGTTTCAAGAGCAGGCAATGGTCCCAGAGACCACTACCTGCCCTTAAAAAATGAAACTGAAAAGTTTCATTTTTTCTTTTTTAAATGCATCCCGTTTCCTTTAAGGAAAATAGGTTGCATTTAAAAAAAATGCTTTATTAACAAAGCAGTCCCAGACATGGTGGTCTGCTGACTCCAGCAGGCCACCATGCCTGGGAGTGATATTCATCCCAAATGGGGTCGCAAATTGTGACAGCCTCATTAATATTCATGAGGCATGCAATTTCCCTCCCCATTGGGAATCTCAAACAGTGTCTGAGACACTGGTGTACATTACATTTTGAAACACACAAATTGCAACTCGCAATTTGTAGCAATTTGCTAGAGTCGCAAAATTCAATGGTTGTACATCTGGCCCCTAGACTATAGGCACATGCCAGCATTCACCGTTTTAAGGATTAGCCCCTTTTTTTCCTGGCCTGCCCCTGCACCAACTGCCTGTCATAGGTCTCCTAGGCCAAATGTGCACACCAGAATTCACTTTCTTTAAGGATTGTTCCTTGTTTTCCCCCTGGCCTGCACCACCCACCTGCCATAGGTCTCTTAGGACATAGACACACATCAAAATTCACCTTTTCAATGATTAATCAATTTTGTCCCTGGCATGCCCCTTCACCCACTACCTGCCATAGGTCTGCTGGGCCATAGTAGCACACCAGCATTCACCTTTTTAAGGATTGTTCATTTTTTCCCCTGGCTACTTGCACTCGGCCTGCCATAGGTCTCTTGGGACATAGGTACACACCAGTATTCACTTATTAAGGATTATTCAATGAATTTCATAGCTTGCCCCTACATACCATAAATATATCAGGCCATAGGCACTCCATTTGTCATGGCCTGCACCCCATGGCAGCATAGGTTTCTCAAGCCATATGTGCACAACAGCATTTACCCTTTTTAAGTATTATTACACATTTTCTGGCACCCCATTGGCTGCCATAGGTGTCTCACCTTAGAGGAAGGTAAAGCTAACCTTTAAAACTATGTTTTGTTTTTCTCATTGATATGGTATGGTATGGTTTGGATTGGAATGGTCAATGAATATGCTAATACTTGCTATTATTTGAGAATGGGGTAAACAACCTCACTAAATTATATTGCTTGTATGAATAACTGAAACTATAAAAATGAATGCCACATTTCACTGAATAATTTTCTTGTTTGTTTGCTTTTAAGTGCACTCAAGACATCACCCACATTGCTGCCAGATAGGCTGGTACAAAGTGATATCAAGTGACCACAACACTGCTATCACTTGAGCAGCTAAGTACCAGCTGACAAAGCTTACCAAATTACAAATCTTGAAAAAGGATTCAAAAAAAGGTGCTGCTGAGAAAGTGGCCAGGAGAGAGGGGAAGAAGACCATTCTCACTACTAGATTGTTACTGTCCAACTTTTTCAGAAGACTCCGGACAGCAAACTGTGAGCAGCACTTCTGCATCGACTTCACTACCCTACTACTATCTAGTGGATTGTGGCGAGATTTCAATAGGTGGTCAATATCTTTTCACTTCACTTTGATAACTTTATTTCGGTCAAAGACCATAAAAGTGCAATAAAATATATACAAGCACAGAGTTAAAATATAAACACATCAGATTAAAAAGTTATTAAACATTAGATATCAAAGGAGTAGTTAAAAAATAAAGGCGATGGTCCCTTAGTCCTTATGAATTATTGCAGATCTTCTCCTCCACATACCAACAAGAAACCGGGATACAGCAAAGATAATGGGGGGGGTAGTGTCATAAGTTAAGACTCTGCAGGCAAGAGCACTATGTCTAAAACCCACGTTTTTACAAAGTGGGATGATCCAGCACTTTCGAATTTCACCATATGCTGGACAGAAGAAGAGGGTGCTGGAAAATCTGCCTATGCCTCCCATTATCTGTGCAGTCTCAAAGAGGATTTAGAGACTTGCTGGTCCCATGTAAATTGTTCTGTTAAGGTCACTCCCAAGTATGTGAATGTCTTGACTCTCTCAAGGGTGGTTCCGTTCAGTGTAGGGTTGGGGCGGGTGTGCATTAGGGGGTTGAAGATCATAAACTTGGTTTTCTCCAAGTTGATCTCCAAACCCCGCGAGGCGCTAAAGGATACAAACCCGTCCAAAACCCGCTGAATGCCCGATGATGTCCGCGATAACAACAGGGTGTCATCCGCGAACATCATAGCGGGCACTCTGCCAGTGGCCAAACGTGGTGCATCATTGTCCTTGACACAATTGAGTCTGTCTATCAGGCCATTAACATATAGGCTAAAGAGGGTAGGGGCTAATACGCAGTGCTGGCGTACTCCTCGTGTGACAGGGAAACGATCAGATAATTCCCCATTTTTCCCACATCTCACCTGGACGAAATTCCCAGTGTGGAGCCGGGTTATGGTGTCTAATAAGTAGGGAGGGAGACCAGGTTCCTTCAACACCGTCCAGAGCCTCTCCCTCGGGACCAGATCGAATGCGGCCCGCAGGTCCACAAAAACAAGGTAGAGGCTGCCACCCTCTACTCTTGCAGTTTTCCAGTATAGGACCTAGAGTCGAAAGATCTGGTCCAAGGTCGAGACCCCTGATCTGAAACCGGCTTGAAGGGTGGTCAAAATTTTGTTTTCCTCCATCCACCCTAGTAGCCTCTCCAGCAGGATTCTGCCCATCAGCTTCTGAGTAGTGTCAAGTAGACTTATTGGTCTATAATTTGATGGGGCAAGCGGGCAACCCTTTTTAAAAATTGGAACAATCTCAGTCCCCAGCCAGGTCTCAGATACTGGGGAGCCTCTTAGGACAGCATTAAACAGAACCAACAAATATGGGGCCCAGATCTTAGGCTGGGATCTAAAAAGATCTCCAGGGAGCTTATCCAGACCCGAGGCCTTGTTTGGGAGCAATTTCTCAATTGCCAGCTCAACTTCCCTAAGTGTGATGTTATCTGGACAATAAATATGGGCTCCATTAGGGGTGTCTATTTCCACTGTTGCAGAATATCTTTTCAATTAGTTCTACCACTGTGGCCATATCTCCTGTAAAGTTGTGATTATACAGAGTGATTAGAAGCCAATCCCTTCTGTGTTGTCCTGAACATAAAACAATATGGTAACATGGTGATGAGTTTATTAACTTATTTACCTTGACCGCCAGCTGTACTAGCAATTAGAGTAACTAGCCCCCCCCACTTGCACGTCCTGCTCTGGATGGAACTGTGTATGTCTGATAGGTGCAATACCTGTCTATACTAATCTGTTTGATTACCCTTGTTTCTGGGAAGCACAGAATATTGTAATTTGTCACAAGTAATAGCCAGTCATGATTGTTCTTTTTCTGATTATATCCCGCTATATTCCAAGTGATTTGTTTTAGATTTTCCATCCCTGGCCCCAGAATGGCATTTACTTCTTGATTCGAAGGAGAGCTAGTTGCGGCCTGTGGTTCAATTGGGGCAACAGTGAGTCAATCCCAGGCTACTAAGTTGGTTAGCGGATCATATTTGTTTCTAATTGGAACTACAGGGCAGTCATCAAAGTGTCAAATATGGTGGAGATTTAAAGTGGCCCTATACTGGGGGCTGCAGGTGTGCTGAAGTGGGTTATGGAAGTGGAAGTGGAAAGATCTATATATCAAACCGTGGGGTACTAGGCAATATATTCAGTAAGTGCTCAACCAACCAGTGGTTAAAATGCATCACTACACCGACCCCCACAATGAATTTTGTGCCACAGCGCACCCAATGTATCCATCTAGCCATGATAATATGGTGATAAAGCATAAAGCCTGCTGTGATGAATTTAGATAGCCATTGCAAATCCTTGTTCATTAATTGCGCTATCGACTCCTGCTGGTGCAGTCTGAGGTGGGGCATGTTTGTTAAAATAATTACATAGGAGCATGCTCCCAGTGGTAAGTCCAACATTCCACCTTGCACTGAAGTCTTATATATTTCAGTGGTTCTGGATTCACTGTCAATGGCTGTAACGCACCATATTTATTTTGCCTATGTTGCATCTGTTTCTTTCGGCACAGTTAGTCACAGTCCTCCCCCTTCCCCATTATGACCTCCCTGCAGATTGGATCGGTTGCTTTCTCAGTTGATTAATTTCACCCTCATCCCTGCATTGTCTGTGGGTGGAAGGTTTACCTATTTCATCTCCAGCTAGCAGGGTCTGGGTAGGACTGTATCTACCCTTGGGTTCGCTGTCAAATCCACCAACTTATCTTTTTCGCCCCCCCAGCTGTGACAGTAGAAAGCCAGAATGGCCATGGTTTCCCTCATGTATCATTGCTGTCACGGATTGTCCTCCTTAATGATTGATCATCATTAAGGAGGAGCTTTATACCCACCTCTATTGTCATTAGTTTGCCCATAATCAGCTGCAATAAAGTGCAGATGATTTGTTCCAATTTTTGGCATATATATAAGTCCTCTGTGGAAAACTGGTGTGGGACTGATAATGTGATTGTATTTGCCCTTAGAGAGGGATTTGTTGCGCAGCCCAGGCTGGCGTCACGCTTAAGAGCGCTTTCCAGTCGAAGGGGGTGATGGGATGCATAGTCCGCCTTTGGTGTCCACAATCCTGTCACAGGCTCTCCCCTACTGGGGAAACACTGAAGAGGCTTGTCAGTTGCTACACTCTTCTCTGACCTCCTGGTTAGGGACCTGTTCTCCCCCCAAAGCTCCACTGTTAAGAGCCACCAATCCGGGCACAGTGCTCTGCTTACTCAGGTTGGTGTTTGAGGCCCTCCTCCCCCCGCAGGCTCCGGCCTGCGCCTCATCTCTTGTGGTCCAGTGGGAGAGCCTTACTCTTCTGCTGGCCGCTAGTGTTTGTGTCTGTATTTGTGCTGTTTTTCTGTATTTCTGTCTCTGTGCCTGTGTCTGTCTTTGTGCCATTCTCTGTCTTCCTGTGCCCATTTACTTTCAGCCTCCTCACTGTATCGCTTTTGGGCCTGTGCTGTTTTTCTGCCTTTCTGTGCCTGTTTTCTGTCTTCTTTCTGTCCTTATTGTGGCAGTAATTGTACCTGTGTCCTCTGTATTATTTAGCTGTTTACTGCCTTCGTGCCCTTCCTGCTGATGCTGCTTCCGCTGCCCCGCTTCCCGCCTCCCAGCTGCGCTTCCCAAAGGCAAACACATGTGCACCTGTCTGCGACCTCACCATGGCCAGCTCCAGGAACCTTAGATCTATGACTTTCAACCACTAAAACTCCGCTGCCTTCCTCACACTCAACTACTGAAGGAACAACAGCTGCCAGCAAGTGACACCAAACACCACCCATGGCCAGTTCTCCTGCAGACCCTGCCAACAATCCTTCACCAACGACAGCCCCCCATGACTGCTGAGCCCACGCCGGATGCCTGTACCACCCTGATGTGCATCCTGATCAATGTGTGCTCCTTACACAGACACACCGTAGAGTCCTGGGACCTGCTCGACACCCTCTAGCCAGGCATTGCTTTCTTCACGAAAACATGGACCAATGCATCTTCTGCCCCAACATCACCACTGCCATCCCCGATGGCCAGGAGGAGGACTCACCCTCGCACACAAGAGCTCCCTCTGACTCTCCACCTCCAGCACGAGCGACCCCTTCTCCAACACTGAGCACCTCCACTTCCAGATCCAGACCAGCCCTAAACCCACGCTGTGCGGGACCCTTGCCTACGGACTCCCTGGGCCTTGTGCCTCTTCTGCCACCACCATTGCCGACTTCGTCACATCACACGCCATCCCCTTCGTGGACTACATTCTCATTGGAGACCTGAACTTCCACCTCAAAAACCTCAGTGACCCTGACTCCACCATCCACCTGGACAACCTTGCCAACCTCGGACTAAAGCAGCTTGTCACCACCCAAAGAGCGGAACACATCCTTGACCCCATCTTTGCCACAGATGACAAACACATGATGCCCATCCGGACAGACCACCACTGTGTACACTTCACCTTCAACACCACCACTGCACCCAAGCCCACACTGTGCCTGCAACAAAGGAAATGGATCAAGGTCACAGAGGAACACCTCAACACCACCCTCTTCCATGACCTGCCCTCCACTCAGACTGATGCCAACTCTACAGATAAAGAACTACACCGCTGGATCACCAGCTGTGTAGACAAGCTTGCACCCCTCCGCCACCCCATCAGACAACACTTCTTGAAGGAAGCCTGTTTCACCACCGACCTCCAAGAGCCAGGCATTCTTGCAGATGCCACGAGAAACTCTAGAGGAACAGGAAAACCACTGAAGACCAGAAACCATACAGGAGCACCATGACGGAATACCATCAGTGCTTAAGAGCCACCAAGAGACTCTTCATCAAGAACAGAATGCACACCAATGCCATTAATGCAAAAGAACTCTTTAACGTCATACAGCAGTTCACCAAACCTCCTAGCAAAGCCACAGATGTCACACCATCCCAGGACCTCTGCAACAAGCTCAACTCCTATTTCCACCTGAACATCAAAGCCCTCTATGACAACTACATCAAGCAGACTCCAGACACCATGCTCCTCTCCACCACCGACCACCGACCCCCTGCAAACTGGCTACCACCAAAGACACTGACACGACCATGAAGAACACCCACTCATGAGACCCCACGGACCCCCGCCCTCCGCACATCTACCACAGAGCCGCTCCTGCCATAGCACCCAAACTATGCTGGACCATTAACACCTCCTTCAAATCCAGCACTTTCCTCGATGACCGGAAGCAGGCAGAAGTCAAGCCCCTCCTCAAGAAGCCCTCAGCAGACCCGACCGACCTGAAAAACTACCAGCCCAGCTCTCTCCTTCCCTTCGCAGCCAAAGTCACAGAAAGATTCGTCAACTCCCAGCTGACCACCTTCATCGAAGAGACCGCCATCCTCAACTCCTCCCAGTCTGGATTCTGCTGTAACCACAGAACCGAGACCGCCCTGCTCACACCACAGATTACATCTGCATTCTACTTTACCAAGGCCACAGAGTGGCTGTCATTATACTAGACCTCTCCACAGCCTTGAACACTGTCTGCCACCACACTCTTACTGCCAGACTCCACGACCCCGGCATACGGGGAACCACCCTCGACTGGATCAGCTCCTTTCTCACTGGCAGAACCCAAAGGATCAGACTCCCACCCTTCCTCTCCGATCCCACAGAGATCAACCGTAAAGTACCCCAAGGATCCTTGCTTAGCCCCACGCTCCTCAACAACTACATGGCCCCCTCACAACCATCGTTAGACAGCATGGGCTCAGCATAGTATCTTATGCCAACAACACCCAACTCATCCTCTCCCTCAAGAAGAACCCCAAAGACACCAGACTCAACTTCCAGGAAGGAATGAAAGACATCGCAGTCAGGATGAACAACAGCTGCCTTAAGCTCAACTCGGAGAAGAAAGAGGTCCTTGTCCTTGGACCCTCCTCCACCAACTGGGAAAACATCTGGTGACCTTCCGCCCTCAGAAGCCACCCACTCCATCATACCACACCCGAAACCTCAGCATCACTCTAGACTCCTCCCTCCCCATGACCCACCAGATCAATGCTGTCACCTCCACCTGTTTCAACTCCCCCTGAATCCTCTGCAAGACCTTCAAGCGGATCCCCCCAAATGCAGAAAGACCCTCACCCACGCACTGACTACAAGCTTCCAGCACTCGCACTGCGTGTAAAACGCTCTTCTTGCATTTTAATATTTTAAAATTGTAATTCCTTTGCTTTGCGCCGAGCGCCCGCTCTTTCTACATTTCTTTTGCCTGCACCGCTTAGAGGGAATTACAGGGAGCTCTTACCCGCATTTAATTCCTGCACACCCACACTTTGTGGGGTAGAAGGGACTCGGGGGCACTGTGTAATCATCGCGCCGGTTTCAGAGCACCATCTTGGATTGGGGAGAAGGATTTCCTCACGGAGCGCCATCTTGGGTGAGGGAGAGCCACTCGCCCTGCCAGGACCCACGTATTGGAGGAGGAGGTAATAAAAGTAGGACCTCCTACCTCGCTCAGGCAGACTACAAGCTTCCAGCACCCGCGCTGCGTGTAAAATGCTCTTCTTGCATTTTAATATTTTAAAATTGTTATTCCTTTGCTTTGCGCCGAGCGCCCGCTCTTCCTACATTTCTTTTGCCTGCGCCGCTTAGAGGGAATTACAGGGAGCTCTTACCCGCATTTAATTCCTGCACACCCACACTTCGTGGGGTAGAAGGGACTCCGGGGCACTGTGTAATCATCGCGCCGGTTTCAGAGCGCCATCTTGGATTGGGGAGAAGGATTTCCTCACGGAGCGCCATCTTGGGTGAGGGAGAGCCACTCGCCCTGCCAGGACCCACGTATTGGAGGAGGTGGTAATAAAAGTAGGACCTCCTACCTCGCTCAGGCAGACTACAAGCTTCCAGGACTCGCGCTGCGTGTAAAACGCTTTTCTTGCATTTTAATATTTTACAATTGTTATTCCTTTGCTTTGCGCCGAGCGCCCGCTCTTTCTACATTTGTTTTGCCTGCGCCGCTTAGAGGGAATTACAGGGAGCTCTTACCCGCATTTAATTCCTGCACACCCACACTTCGTGGGGTAGAAGGGACTCGGGGGCACTGTGTAATCATTGCGCCGGTTTCAGAGCGCCATCTTGGATTAGGGAGAAGGATTTCCTCACGGAGCGCCATCTTGGGTGAGGGAGAGCCACTCGCCCTGCCAGGACCCACGTATTGGAGGAGGAGGTAATAAAAGTAGGACCTCCTACCTCGCTCAGGCAGACTACAAGCTTCCAGCACTCTCGCTGTGTGTAAAACGCTCTTCTTGCATTTTAATATTTTAAAATTGTTATTCCTTTGCTTTGCGCCGAGCGCCCGCTCTTTCTACATTTCTTTTGCCTGCGCCGCTTAGAGGGAATTACAGGGAGCTCTTACCCGCATTTAATTCCTGCACACCCACACTTCGTGAGGTAGAAGGGACTCGGGGGCACTGTGTAATCATTGCGCCGGTTTCAGAGCGCCATCTTGGATTGGGGAGAAGGATTTCCTCACGGGGAGCCATCTTGGGTGAGGAAGAGCCACTCGCCCTGCCAGGACCCACGTATTGGAGGAGGAGGTAATAAAAGTAGGACCTCCTACCTCGCTCAAGCAGACTACAAGCTTCCAGCACTCGCGCTGCGCGTAAAACGCTCTTCTTGCATTTTAATATTTTAAAATTATTCCTTTGCTTTGCGCCGAGCGCCCGCTCTTTCTACATTTCTTTTGCCTGCGCCGCTTAGAGGGAATTACAGGGAGCTCTTACCCGCATTTAATTCCTGCACACCCACACTTCGTGGGGTAGAAGGGACTCGGGGGCACTGTGTAATCATCACGCAAGTTTCAGAGCGCCATTCTAGATTGGGGAAAAGGATTTCCTCACGGAGCGCCATCTTGGGTGAGGGAGAGCCACTTGCCCTGCCAGGACCCACGTATTGGAGGAGGAGGTAATAAAAGTAGAACCTCCTACCTCGCTCAGGCAGACTACAAGCTTCCAGCACGCGCGCTGCGTGTAAAACGCTCTTCTTGCATTTTAATATTTTAAAATTGTTATTCCTTTGCTTTGCGCCGAGCGCCCGCACTTTCTACATTTCTTTTGCCTGTGCCGCTTAGAGGGAATTACAGGGAGCTCTTACCCGCATTTAATTCCTGCACACCCACACTTCGTGGGGTAGAAGGGACTCGGGGGCACAGTGTAATCATTGCGCCGGTTTCAGAGCGCCATCTTGGATTGGGGTGAAGGATTTCCTCACGGAGCGCCATCTTGGGTGAGGGAGAGCCACTTGCCCTGCCAGGACCCACGTGATCTTTTAGCCTTGGCTTTTTAAGATGGCTACTAGACAGGCGCGCAGCGATGGCGCGCAGCGGGTGCGCCGCAGGGGCGCCGGAGGTGCGCCAGAGGTAAGCCCGTTTGCGCCCATTCGTGCAACGGACGCGCCGGGGGCCGGTCCCCCTGGATTACCATCTCAGGAGACTATCACCTACACTCGAGATGAACTCCTATGCATTAACACCAGTTCCTCGCTAAGGGGACTAGCAGTGGCATCGGGGAAGCAGACAGACTCTTTTAACTGCGGCCTTCTGAACGTGAGGTCACTCTGTCTACATCACGGAGATATTGCCTTCATAATTGACTGCCATGAGTTAGACATTCTACTCATGACAGAGACATGGACAAGCACGGACCGTGCGGTGGAGCTGGGCTTAGCCTGCCCCTCTGGATATAAAATCAGGCACATCCCTCGGATTGGTGCTAGAGGGGGAGGACTGGGCTTAATTTACAGAGAGTCAATAGATCTATCCCTGATTGACATCAAGACCATCCCTGGTTGTGAACTATTAGCCTTCTCTCTGAATGGGCAGGGGGGCGCTCTATTTACCAGTCTGCTCTGCTATAGACCTCCATCCAGCCCTTTTTCGGCAGTGACAGGGCTGATTGAGCTAATCCTTGATTTATCCACCTCGCACTCAAGGCTAATGGTACTAGGAGATTTCAATCTCTGGTTAGGCGGTTCCGGAGATACAGCGCTCACAGACCTGACCCAGACCTGCCTGAGTATTCAGCTGCAGCAGCTGGTCCGCACCCATACCCATTTAAAGGGCCACATACTGGACCTAGTTTTCGCAGATCCAGAGTACGTAACTGTACGGAACATCCTGCCCCAGTGCTGGACGGACCATGCGCTGGTGCATTTCTCTCTTACGCCCAAGGTGGGGCAGGGGAGAAATAGGAAATCAGGTGGTGTTATAAGTACCAGGCAATGGTCAAAACACTTGAGTCAGTCCCCCCTACCTTCACTACTCTCAGAGGGTTTTCACCTTAGAGGAAAACGTAGACTTGAGCTACGAAAGGCTTAACCAACGGATTGTGTCCTCCCTAGACTCCTTGGCCCCTTTACGGAAAATCAGAAACAGGCCTACCCCGGCTATGCCATGGTTTTCCGAGGAGTTGCTTCAACTTAAACTCCAATGTAAGCGGGCCGAGCGTACTTGGAGAAGGAACTACCTGGACTCCGATCGGGCGCTCTACAAACAGACCCTGTCCATCTATAAAGCACAGATTAAATGTGCGAAGGCCAGGTTCTTGGAAGAGTCTTTGCGGGTGGCAGTAAACAAATCACAGACCTTGTTTAAGATTGTGAAGGACCTGTCATGCCCTGCTAGTGCGGCTAATGCTATCTCCGCATCTCAGTCTCTGTGCGATTCACTGGTACAGGCCTTTGAGGAAAAAATCGCAGCCATTCTAAACAATCTTGGCGCTACATCTAGCGGTAATCCTCAAGGATGTAACGAAACGCATCCCGGGACTACTATAGAAATAACCTCCAGCTCTGCCAGGTTGGACTGTTTTCCCTCTCCAACCTTTGAGGAATTTTGTTCCTTGGCTCACAGCGTGTCGTCAGGATCTCCCTTGGACCCGCTTCCACATAAACACTGGAAGCTGTTCCGGGAGGAACTTTTCCCCCCGCTGTTTGCCATCTGTGATCAGTCCCTGGTTTCAGCACGGGTACCAGATTGCTGGAAATTAGCAGTGGTATACCCTCTCCTTAAAAAGGACACCTTGGACCCGGCTTGCCCAGCGAATTATCGACCTATCTCCCTGCTCCCGTTTCCAATATTCAGATTCTGGAAAAGTGGATCACAAAACATCTGTCTAAGTACTTGGAGACCAGGTCCTGCTTGGATGAGGTTCAATTCGGGTTCAGACCGGCCCACGGAACGGAATCAGCGTTGGTGCTAGACGACCTCAGGACGCGAGCCGACCATGGAAGAGCAGCCTTTTTAGTGCTGCTCGATATGTCGGCCGCGTTCGACACAGTCAGTCATGCAATTCTGATTAAAAGATTAGAGGAAGTAGGGGTGACAGGCCATGCCCTGAAGTGGCTGACATCATACCTTGGAAATCGCCATCAGGTAGTGTCATTGCCACCTTTCAACTCACTATGGAATCTTCTTACCTGAACAATACAGTATCCCACACTAGCCCTGCTTACCCACCCATGCATGTAAGGGATAATATAGTAACACAGCATTATAGTGCAGAAGATTCGGAGCAATGTCTGACTCTTTTCCAGTGTCCCACCATTGCTCAACCTGTTACAAGAGATTTTTGTCATGGTGGTCTGGTGTTGATAGCCCAGTAACTTAGTGTTTTCTTTCAGTATAGCTGCGTGTGATGTATAATCTTTCTGTTGAATCTGAAACTTTGTGTGCCCCTCATTGGCATAGGTGGGATTGGGACCTCGCTTTGTGATGTCTTACCTGGAAGCAGAAGGAGAGCAAACTATTGCAACGCCATCAATTAGAAGGCCCTTTTGGGAAACCCTACACCAATGTTTGGGAAGATTTTCGAGAAATACCAACGTCTAATCAATTCAGGTAAGAAAAAACTAGAAAACTTGTTATTTTAGTAGTTAAGTTATTCTTTGGAAGGAGGATACATTACATTGTTGTGCATGTTGGTAGACCTCCTACTGGGCACATCATTACAGACAGTAGGGCAAGGGCAGTTACTACACAAACTACTACTATACTATACAGTATAATTGAATGGTGACTGGGTGCTTCAAAACCTCATCAGGTGAAACAGATTTAAATTAACCAGTTTTCTGTTCCCAGATGGTGCAACTTTAGTGGCAGGATATGACTGGACTGCAGGAAGTAGTAAGTAACCTACTAAAGACTAAAATATGGCAATGGACTTCAGATAGAGAACGTTTAGACGCTGAACATCCTGTGATTCTGGGCAAATCACTTAATCTCCCCGGTGCCTAACAAAAAATGAATGTGTCCTCATGTAATGCAACGGGTGCTATGTAAAGCGCTCTGATACCCGATTCGGGTCAAGTTTGCGCTATATAAAACTCCGTAAAAAAAACAAACATTTCTTTTTAGAACCCATTCCCTCCAAAATCGAAGCGCACACCCCCTCCCCAAGTCACAATGTCCCAAAAAAGTTAGGCAAAAGTTAATTGTAAACTCTTTCCCCAAATGTGTGTCCCTACCCTATACAACCACAACATGCCTTCCCTCCAAAAATAAAAAAAAACATTAAAAAAGGCGCATTGAGGGCATTACTTTCACGGACTAAATCCTTCTTCCCTTGCTGGAGCAGTGCTATTTCATGGGTAAGGTGCACTAGTCATCGTAGGATACGGTGGAGGAGGTGGTGTGTTACATATAAGGACAGAAAGGTTTTGGTGGTATAGGTGGCAGTTGAGGACCTTGGCTGCAGGCAGCAATGATGGAATGGCCGAGTTGCAGGCAGGCCTGGCTATAGGCCTGAAGTACCCTGTTGTTGTTGGGCCTGGGCCTGTGCCTCCTGCTCCCCAAGTTTTAAGGCCATATACAGGTGATATTCGACTGCCACTGCCTACAGCGTTTGCTGCTGAAGCCGGGCGGCTATCTTCTGAGGTGTTGGTAGGCGGACCAGCAATGGATGCTGCCTGCCGCTGTCAGCAGGATTAGCTATATCAAGAATGTATAAGAAGAATAAAACACAAATTGTGATGCTCACCTTAAACACTTGTTTATACTGTCTATAGTGGTACAGAAGTAGAACATTGCTGTTCCCCTAGGGCCATTAGAATTTTATTTGGATGTAATGGTAGATGATATTGGTAGTGGTACTAATCTGTCACACTAAACCTGGGCCATGTTTTTCCCACCCATGCATCACATCATACCTGGTTAATACATCATAGCACTGACTGCAAGGAATGATTTTAAGCCAGAACACTAACATATAATCAAAAGAACGAAAATAAAATGTGATTTGTCAAAAGGATTTCTTTCCATAGTAAAACAGAACACATACTTATGGCCCTGTTACAATGATTCCTATGCCTAAAACATCGTTTTCGTCATTGGACCCACTGACACCCGACTGCGGCGGTGGTCATGACTAACTAAATAGGATACAAACTTAGTAGGATGCGACCGAACCCTGTTTGTTCTGTCCCATACTTCACAATGGGAGCATGTATTCCGGACTGAATGCATTTTCCCATTGTAAAATAGGAGGTTCAGTTGATACCTGCACCGCGTGGCAGGCACCTCAAGGCATGGTGCATGGATCAACAGGGGGCCACCAGTGGTGCCCCCTCATCCTCCAACCAGAGGCTGTGCACCCAAGGGACCCCTGCTGGTGGCCCCCAAAGTCGTATTACAACATCCTTTCGTGTCAGAAAGGCCGGCACAGAAAGGCTGCCAAAACCCAATATCATAGTCCCTTGGGCTGCAAGAGCCACCCTAGGGATTACTAACTGCATTCCAACTGGCTGACTGTCTCTCTTAGCCCAGCAGAAGTCAGTCTGAATGACCTTTCAGATTCCTTTAATGCCTCCATCGTAATGAGGTGGTCGGAAATGAATCCGCCCAGCATATTATGACTGCATAGTAATTGCCCCCTTTGTCTGTTAAGACATTTGGATTGCCTAACCTGCCATTAATGAGCAAGGCATACATGTGTGTATGCTACACAATTAATACTTGATTATGCAACATAACAGAGCCATACTGATGGGTCTGGTCACTTCCCTCCATGTTTTTGGGGTACACCAGCTGTAGCATGTCATGTGAACTTAGAATTCCAATGCTCCCTCCTCCATTCTGCTACCCTAAATTCAAACTTAGGTTATAGGTTTAGGCGGATAGTCTGGCAGATGGGACACACTTAGCAGATAACAGATATTCCATCCACCATAAAACACTAGAACAATATGATAAACTACAGTGCAGAAAACTGGATCTTTGATTTGTCACAGAGTATCCAGTCACCAAAATCTAAATCAGGTCCCTAGTCCCACATTTCACCCAGGCCTCCACACAGATTATTCTCAAAAAATACCTTCACGTTGGGAAAATTAGTCCACAGGAAGGTAAATTATAGGTATTGGGCATCGTCTAGGTTTAGCTACGAATGGTAGATTGGGTGTCAACAATAAGTATGCACTGTGGATTTATGTTTCAAATTGATTTCCTCCCATCAATCAATGTGAAAAAGAACTTCAAAGCCACATTGATTGTTGGGAGGAAAAATGTTGAATCCGTCACTCAGTAATGGAAGACAACATTACTTAGGGCAAATATTTAACATAATTAATTGACTGCCAATTAAATATATATTTGGCATAAATAAATAGCAGTAATTTATCATTAAAACCGCTTTCACCCTATTTCCAAAAAAAACAACAACCAGTTACTAAATTATAAATTAGTAATTAAACTGCAGAAATCTTAAATTTCACTCCCAAAACCACAAAAGATACCTAATTAATTAAATAACAATAAATAAATTAAACAAGTTACAAAATTAATTGAAACAATACCTTATCATTTAAATAATTTCCCACTCTATTATGCTACAAACCACTAACACACTTCTAAATTATAAATTAATAATTAAATGTAAAAAACTAAACATTAAAATATACTAATTATATTATTAATAAAACTAATAGTAAAATGATACTAATATTTACAAATGAAATAACTAATCTATTTAATAATTAGCAAACAATATTACATCAACAATATGAGAGTAAACATTATTGTATACGGCTATATATACAGCTATATTTAAATTATATCTTATCTCCTATATTCTGTCGCACAAGATAATATTGAACCACAATATGTTTGAAACAGTATTTTGACATTTTTCTTATTTTTATGATCATCATTTGGACAAAAAATGATACAGAATGTTTTGAAAAGACCCTCAAAGCAGGTTTTGAGAGAAGAAGTGAAGATATATAATAAGTTGTAAAGAGCCTCCTTGACAGCGAGGGTGGAATAGGTCCAATGCTAAAAAGGTGAGTACAATGTGATTAATAGGCTCATTATGTGAAGAGCAATTTGAAAAAGACAATGGGAATGGATAAATGAACCTGAAAACTATTTTTAAAGTTGTCCATTTAGGGCTTCTCACAAGTATGAAGATCTTGAGACCGACGTACCCGTGGTGGCAATCTGCCTGCCACAACCTAGGCAGTTGGTCCGCCACTAGTCTGACACAACACTTCTGACACAGCCTGAATCCTGGATCCCACCAGTACAGCACAGGCAAAGGTGGATGTGAATGGCAGCAGTGCTGAGGCTGTCACTGCTGGCGGGAACCCCGCCATGAAAAGGATGGCTGAAAGGATAGAAAGGGGCCCCAAACCGAGCCCTTGGCCTTTTGTGCCCAGTGGGGATAGTGAATGGGGGACATGTTGTGCCCTCCTCTCCATCCACTGTGGTGCATGCACTGTGCGCCATGCACAACATGGTGCATGCACTGTGCGCCATGCACAACATGGTGCATGCACTGTGCGCCATGCACAACATGGTGCATGACACACAGTGCTCGGATATGCAGAAGGTGCTCTATGGTGGGGGCATCTGCTGCGACCTTCTAAATAGCAGAGCAATGCCACTGGCACCTTTGAACCGCCAAGCTGGAACACCACCATGAAAAAGATGGCTGAAAGGGAAGGAAGGGGCCCCAAACCGAGCCCTCGGGCATTTACGCCTAGTGGGGATAGTGAATTGGGGACATATTTTGCCCTCCTCTCCATGCCACTGACATTTAAATTGTAGTTTTCTTGAGATTTTTATGGTACAGACCTGGCAAAACTAATGTGATTTTATACATTGTGTTTAATTGTGTATTATGTATTGATGATTTATTTGTGACAAAGATATTTTTTTTACCTAATAGTAATACATTTGAATCTGAATTGTATTATTGTCTGTAATATTGTTATTGCTTATGGGTGAAGATGTCAAGTGTTTATATGATAAAGGTCACATAACGATAGTCCATTGATACAACACATGATCCGAATTTTCTGAGTAGGGACCTTACAGCCTTATTCATGAAGGGGCCGTTTTGCGAGCCCCTAATAGCGAATCATAGCGATTCGCTATTAAGGACTCGCAAAACGGTAATCATGTAGGAATCGCATAATAAAATGCGATTCCTACTGATTCCTTATTTGCGATTAGCAAATTGCTAATCGCAAATAAGGAATAACTCGCCATTCATTCCTATGGGCCAAAAGGCCCATAGGAATGAATAGGGAGTATTCCTTATTTGCGATTAGCAATTAGCTAATCGCAAATAAGATTGCGATTTGAAGGGTGCCAGGGGTGTCCACAGGACACCCTGTAGCACCCCTCAAATGATCTGTGACACAGGTGTTGCACACACACATGTCCAAAGGACATGTGTGTGTGTAACATGCAACTCAGAAAAATGCATTTAATTGCATTTTTCCTAGTTTTCGCAATTTACCGCGAGGTCTGACCTCGCGGTAAATTGCGCCTAGAAATAGCGAAATCGCAAATTGAAATAGGATGTTGAATAGCATTTAAGGAATCTCAAATAGAGATTCCTTAAATGTCATTTCCTCGCACATTTGCGACATCGCAATTAGCGATTTTTGCTTTTGGGATGCTGAATCCCAAAAGCAAAAATCGCACTCGCAAAGGGCCGGATTCTCAGAATCCGGCCCTTTGCGAGCCGATTTAGCCTTCATGAATAAGGCTGATAGTGTTTTTTTGTTGCATGCACTGTGTGCCATGCACAACATGGTGCATGACACACAGTGCACGGACATGCAGAAGGGTCTGCATGGTGGGGGCATCTGCTGCAGCCCTTCTAAATGGCGAAGCCATGCCATGCCACTGGCAGTTTTGAACCGCCAAGATGTCCACTTGTAATATGGTGGTCAGGACACGGCAGGTTTTGCTGAGTTCTCCTGATCCCAGCATCGGTGCTCTAGCAGGCAGACTGCCAATGTCATAAACAGGCCCTGGGTATACATTTAAATAGTTTTATATCAAAGGATATTGATTTAGTGAGTTTATAAAAAGAAGTTAGAGGACAACATTTGAAATAAGGCAGCAGGATTTTTTAAAATATAGAAATGAATAAATTATAATATCAGTTAGTGAGGTGAGGTAATTCGATATGCGTAAGGTACATAAGGCCCAGAAATTTAGCAGAAAATTGAATGTACAGTATTAAGAAACTCTCCAACTGAACCGTTGTAAAACACAGTGGAAGGGGCAATGAAGCTATAGGAATAAACCTATTGCACAAAATTACCTTTGCAAAAAACTAGCAATGGGAGAATAATTGAGTCTCACAAATTGGAAGGAAAAAAAAAACCTTATAAAAATGACTAGGATTGAAGAGCAGCAACATGAACCCATGATATACCAGTACAAAGACTGTATGGACAGTAATGAAGGTGACATTGAATATAATGACATGGATCATTGCTGGAATACATAAGCAATGTACCGATTTAAGCAGGCGTGCATACCAAAGAGAATGGCAATATTTGCACATTAAGAAATATGGGAAATAGTGTAAATAAAGTTAAACTATAACAGATCATTTGAAAAGGGGATAATTAACAGAAAACCAGGTTAGCCATCAGAAGGGTTGATAATTTTGTTATCTATTTCAGCAGAAAGAATTTGTTCCAATTATACCATGGTCCTCACTGTCATTTTATGTGACTGGCATAGATATGATATCAGTAATGACTGGTACCTGAATAAGGGTATAGGTTGTTATTTGTGAATGTTTATATACTCAATGAATCCCTGTTTGATACTCCCTTGATGTTCTTTGTGAATGAAATTGAGAACATTTATCATAAGCATCCAATCCTGGTAATAGGTGACTTTAATGTACAGATATCTCATGCAAATGTCACTGCCCACTGGTTCAACATGTATGCGAAATGCATCAAAGTATAGATTCTCAACATAAAATACCCTGGTAAAAGAGCAAAAGACCCAGGCATATTTCTCTGAGGATATAATGTAATAGTAGTAAATGATAGATATCCAAGTGGACAAACAGCACACATAAATTTTGTGATGTTTCTTACAGATCCTTTATATACTTTGTAATAACATATTCAAGATATTTCAATATAATAATGGATCTGAGAGTAGGTAACTTTGTAGCAATTCAACAGAGATGGTTACATATCCTACTCCAATTGGCTGCAATTTTCAAGAAATTCAGTAACAAGGGCCTGATATTAAAATAAAGAATATGTATAGTAGAAAATGCATGTGGAGCTAACAGGTACAATTGAACTGGGAGACTTTTTAAAATAGCTAAGTAATGCAAACAGATATGTTTATAGATCTCTGTAACTTTATTTTACCTTTTGAAAAACTTTGTAGAAGATCCTTCCGGAGGTTGGGTTTAAGTGAAAAGAAAAGGACACTGAAGGGTGAAACAAATTATAAATACAAATCCACATCATTATTGATTGAAAATAAGAACAGTAAGTGAGCAAGACTGGACTCAATAAACAACAAATAGGTGTGAGCATGCCGCATCCCTAAAACGGTACACCTTAAAATCATGCCTTCAGGTTGGGTGGATTTGTAATGGTGTTAATGGTATTCATCTCAGTTTCATGAGGCAACGTGTTCAAAGGCAAGGTACACAATAAGCATAACAAAAATATAGTCAAATAAAAAAAGACTGACTCATTTAGTGAGTTCTAGGGCAGAAATAAAACAAATATCAAGATATATTACAAATGTTTAATAGGTACAATACATGTAATTATATACAGAAACGGCTGAGTTACATTAAATCAATTGCCATAAATGTCATCAGTGCAGAGAAATGACAACATCCGGAGAACATGCTAATCGCCAAATGTGCAGCAAAATCAGTAAGTAAATGAACAGCATCAATAGTACCATAAGAAGTGTCTCATTAGAGCCCTGTTTCACCCACCAAATCAAGGGTTATGGGAAATCTTCTGCATGGGAAGTACGGAATTATAATGGTGTGAGCAAAGAAATATGTTTAAAAAAAATCTTACATAAGGCTTTAGAATTGTCATACAGAAGGCTTCTCATCTAAGCACTAACAACCTACATTTATATTGAATCAGTCCCCTTGGACCCTATGCCATCTACTGGTATCTCTTGTTTCTGGTCCAGGGAGGACCTGTCCTAGTAGTTCGGACTGAACTGTTCCCATGGGGCACAGGGTAAAGACTGATTTGCATATGGCTGGGTCCAAACTGAGGTGACAAAGTGGGTAAAAGAATGATGGAATTACCCCAGATCTTTTAAACAGTGGGAGAATGTTTGCATTGTTAGCATTCCGTCCATCATTTGTTTGTTGTAACATCTACTGGTATCAAGGCATTTGGAGAAATGTTACTGAAAACCTAATGGTTATACACACCCGACAACTCAAATTTTAGGCAAGTTGCATTCTAAAAGAGGACAGTTACTGGGTGTATACATGATAACATCCCTCTATCTTCCGAAAAAAAATGAAGGAAATAATAAGATCAGTTACGACTTTTAGGGCTATAGGTCCAGGTGGGAAAAAAAAGATGTTAATAGACTGCAAAATTAGCTGTGCACTTCTCTCTTGTGAATAAAATCAGCATTCCCGAATCACGGACAGTGAGCATATGAATACCAATTTACTAAATATCATTATTCGTAGGATCCTAAGAGTTACAGGATGAGTGACATGATGGATAGTTTTTGCAAATTCTTGGCAAGTATATGTTAAAAAGACCTGGGGAAAGGGCAGACAAAGCTGGAAACTGAAAGGTAGCTGTAGAAGTTGAGGATAGGTCTCATACTAAATTTGGGAAGTGAGAATGGGTTAGAAGAAAAAGGAGACCTAAAGTCTAGTCTTTCCCCTATCTCAAACTGAGAACCAGACAATGAGCCAACCTTTTATTCTGTGATTCAAAGAACAATACTTGTAGGTGTTTACTGTTACCATTGTATCAAGAATTGAACACGTGTAAATTAAATAAACAAACATCTTACACAATGAAATGTGAGCATTTTCAAATGGTAAATGCAATAAAGTCTTTGATAGCATGATACACACAAAAGGTGACGAGAAGCTGCCTTCAATAGGGCTAACCACTGGCAATCGCTCGGGGTAGCACTTCAACCCATTGCTCTTTTGTTCACTATGCACATTCGTTTGGACCCACCCATGTGCAAATCAGTCTTTATCTTGCTCATCATTAGAACAGTCAAGCCTTAACTGACAAGCCAGTACCTCGCTGAGCTAGAACACAAGCAACCCAGGACTGGTTTTGCCCTAGTTTTGGGTGCATCATCTGGGTAGAACTTGGCTCCAATGACACAATGGGCATGGGACCCACATCTGGGCGTACCCATGCCACTTGAGCAGTACATAAAAACACACAAAAGGAAATCAAAGGCTGCTTGCAATAAGTCCAACTACTAGAAATTGCTCAGGGTAGCACTCCCACCCATTGTTCTTTTGCTCACCATGCCACTTCAGTTTGAACTCAGCCATATGCGAATCAGTCTTGGCCCTGTTCTCATTGGAACAGTCCAACCCAGATCCTGAACACAAGCAACCCAGGACTGGTTATGCCCTAGTTATGGGCTGATTAGCTAAGTACAACTTGGTTCCAGTGACACATTAAGCATGAAGGTCGGATGACATGAGGTGATTTCCTATGAAATCATATTTTACCAAAAATGAGGGTAAATGTGTTGTTAGATTGTGGTTAGACTTTGTTTTATTTCATCTATTTGAAATGACTTCAGAGGCAAACAAATAAACTTGACTTAACTCGACAAATACATGCCTTTCAACTATCATGGTACAAATATAAAAGTGTTCTGGGCAAAGCACATCCACAAACACACAAAATAACTTACAAACCACAGATCAAAAAGCAAGGAAGCCTACTTATCAAAGTGGATTACCACAGACATATGTCCATTTAAGGAATTTAACAAGATTCTGCCTGAATTTTGCAATCTAGGTTGCACAACAATATCAAAGCTTCTGCAATCAAACAGTGGATCGTTTAGTCTGTTAAAAACAATTGTTGAATACCTATTGAATAAAAGTAAATATATGTACTTTAAACAATCTTGCAAATGGAGCTCATTTAAGGAATGCACACCGTTCCTCTGGAATTCCATGAGCTAGTGAGATCAAGTGACTCTTGCCAGTAAAGATATTAAAAAAATCCTATCAACATCAACTATGAACAGCAATCCCAACACAAAACATAATCAACTGGTTAATGTTCTTCCTTTTATTTTGTTGTGGACTTGAACTTTCCCAGTCTAAGTGCAGTCTGAGAAGATCATTGGAGATACACATTTTCTCCCCACCTCTTCCTTTCCCAGGAACTGAGCACAGTAAACAGCTTGGCCCAGTAGGGGGCACAAAGACCTGGAGACTGAATATTTGCTGTGATAGGGAAATATGCAAATTCTTAAAGTCCCACAAGGAGTGTAGATATGAGGAATGTGACTGCGGATCTACACTTGGGATATTTTCTAACCTAAGATTGATGTCTCACGACCGTGTAGCCCGTAGTGGGGCAGAACTGTACTTTGGTGCAGATTTCACCTATGATGTGTAATGCAGTTAAGTGCCACATGGTTTCAGTAAGCACCTCAGTCCAGCACTATGAATGCCCACTCAAATTATAAGGCCTTACCAAAGGCATTACCAATCCATGAAGAGTCCCTTCTGTGTCAGGCTACCTTTGTGCAGATAATGGTCTGCGCAAGGTGGTAGTCTCACACGTAGCCCTCGCACATAGAGACACTCCTGTGCACACGTGTTCTTGTGTAACCAGCAGAGAACTTCTTTACCTAGCTGTGCAGAAGTGACCTTACCTTAAAAGGAAGCATTGGCAGGTTCCAATCTCAGTCAATTTCCTCAGAATGTACCACAAGTGAGGCTCAGTTGGAGTGGTCCAAAGTTTAGTTTCAAACAATGGGTAGTCAAAAGCAAAAATTCAAGGGGATATAAGTGGGTGGAGGTCATTTGCGACAGTCCATTCCCCATGGTTTGCATTTTACAGTTTTTCTTTTTTCAGATCCTGTCTCTTAATTGTGTTTGGACTTTAATTTTATTTAAACTGACATGGCACAGAGGGTACTGAGAACGAGCATTTTACATGGTCAGCGCTCTGCTCTTCCCAGTGCATAAGTGCATGAGCTCACATTTTTAAAGTGACACCCTCCCCCTTTAACCTGTTTGGTGCTGCGGACGGCCCCCGGCCTTCCCACGTGATGGTGGGCGTGAGCGGAGGACAGCCCCCGGCCATTTGAGCCCCGCCCTTTGATTAAATCCCCCGCACCGCAGCAGAATTTGCGCCGCTTTCAACAGGTTAAGGAGTCCAAATGTCATTAATAGGAGATGTAGGAAATCCACAAATACTGCATGGTCACCCAAGATTTTGTCCCTATTTTGACATTATTGCTGTTGGCTTAGATCTCTGTGCACTTTACCAATTCTAAATAAGAGTACATGTGCTCTCTCTGTAAACATGTCAAAATTGGTTTGAGCCTTTCCAATGAGGCCATAGTATATGGTATGGAAATACACCTCTTGTAAGGAAAGTTGTCACCTGTTGACTGCAGCACCAACTGTGTTATCATGTTGTGTATAAGGAACGCTTCCTCATCGTTATTTTGTGTGCCTGTTAGTGTATGTCATCTATACCCTATTGCACAGTATTTTGGCTACTCCATGGCTGATTTCGCAATATAGGGCAGACACTGGTGAATATCACAGTGAATTAACCTTAAAATCATAGAATAACAATAATTTGAAAAATCGATTATTTATTTTGTAGATTAGTCACCTGTAGATATATGAGACAACTTCAATTCCTTCGTCAAAGCCTTGGGAGGTCAGCATTTGATTTTTTTGTCATTTTTTACTTGAAAAACTCATGTTTTGCGAACAGTTTTTTAAAAACACTGCCTCGCTTCTCTTACACTCCTCTCGGAATATATTACAATGATTTTTGCTCTTTTTAATAAAGAGGACTGCTTTTTTTTTAGCCCATATCCCTTTCTGTAATCATAGAAGAACACGCGTTGCGGTGTGCGAACCCAAACGTTTTCTTTATTAATCTAATTGACAAGCACACTCTGACACATCTCGGTTCCATATTCCTCGAGGAAAATAAAACATCCAAAGGGTCATGTTTTTCTTGTAATGAGTAATCTTGAGAGATTAATTAATAATGCGAGCATGCAAAATAAATCTTTTATGCAAAAGGTTTTAACGGAGTTATATTAATTTAAGAAAGCATGAAAGACAACACTCCTTTGTCAGAGATCATTCAGAAACGTGGTTTTCATCTTTAATCATTAAATACAAAATTAACAAATATTAATGTACCTTTATGGAACACATCGTGAATGGCCCATCCCGCAATTAAATAACTCATATATCAGCCAGTTGATTAAAGAGACAATTCAGATCACACATCTCAATCGAAAGGCATGAAAATATTTTTCAGCTCCTAGTCAGAGGTAGAAGAGGTATGATTATAGATAGCGGTTATTCGGATATACCACCAAAATCAGTTTTTTTCTTTCAATAGAGAAAGCGAATATTGATTTATAAAACCTTTTACTGTATTTAAAATAACAGAACAATCGCTCCGATGTGAATGTTAGTTGAATAAATAACATTCAGGGGCGTAGTAAGATTCTGGGAGAGGGTGTGAATCTCAAATTTCGCCACTAAAAAGCAGTGGGCTGCAGGGGGGAGGGGTGAGATGACCAAAGCTCGGGAAGGTCTGTTTCCATGAGGAACAGGGTCAGTTCTAATTTGTATTTCGTGGGCTATTTTATAGAGTGGCGCAGTGGGCAAAAATCAGTTAGTTGAAATGATACCCTGAGCAATTAATAGTGGTACGACTATTTGTAAGAATTCATCCCATTACCTTTTGGATGTTTGATGGCGAGTGGTATGCTTGGAAATCTGAGGATGACCCAGTTTACCACGTCTACTATTGGCAATGTTTCTGATTTACATATACCCATTCAAGAAACACTTCTATGGGTGCAGATTTACTACTTTGAAATTATTCTTTGTTTTTTCTTGTTTTGCAGGAGAGGATCCCACCGAGGATGCAATGCATGGGAGAACGACGAGGATGAGTGCCCGACGTTAGGAGTAGACTGTCAGGAAGGACGCTGCCGCAAACCAGAAGTAGTAACATGACGTAGGACGTGAAGGAAACGCTCACCAGAGCTGGAACGCGAAGCACTCCTTCTGTCCGGACAGAGAAATTTATCCTGGATGATCTCGGCTAAAGATTGCGTCAGGGGCAGAGCATTTGGGACAGTCAGTTTTTACTGCCCATCGCCGGAAGAAAAACTATGGCAGTAGGGGCAATGAAAACTGCTAGATCCTTCCCTCACCATGGGAGAGGATTCCCATTGGCAAAGGGATTCTTTTAGTTTTTTATTTTAAAAAAGTTAAATCCCACTTTGGGTTCATGTTGACAATGCCCTGCACCTAACTGTATACAGCATTGATGTGAACCTTCCTAATGGTGGTTTCTGGCAATGCTTTGGAAATGACTGCCAGCTTGGCAGTAATTTCTAAACTAAGTGGGTAGCACCTCCATCCAGTGACAGAGTAATTTACTTAATCTCCCAGATGAAGAAGCCAGTCACCCTCCTAGATATAAATTGGGCGCTCTGATCAGCAATCATACCCCCTCCCTGTGTCTAATGTCCCTTTACCTTATTTGTCTTTGTGTGATACTCCACTTGCCATTCTTCGTCCCCACTGGACTCTATCTGATATGGTGTGTGCTTAAGTCCAACCCAAGTCTAAATGAGGAGAGCCACACTCAAGGATTTACTTACTGTCCCCTATCATGAAGAGGCTTGGAACCGGGCTAGAAAGCACATCAGTGGAACTCCCCCAAATAGCTTGCAAAAGCATTCTATGGACTTAAATGTGGCCTTTAGCCAGTGATTCTCCAAAGCTTTTAAAAGAGGCATAAAACAATGAATAATCAGACATATATGCAAGCACCACAAAATGTTGGGTGATCACATGGCAAGCAAAGAAGGATGCTTGAACAACAAAAACTGCTCATATGCCTATGCCACACATACACCAACTCCACAAAACGTTGGATGCCCACATGTCAAACAAAGAAGGAGGCATGGTGGACAATGATAAAATGGTTGCCCTACCTTACCTGGAGCTCCTTCTTCCCCCAACAAGAGCTTGCAACATTGAAGGCAGAGTACTTTGGGAAGAGCAGCCGGGTCGGGACTGCGAGGATCAGCGGGCCTTGCCTGACATCATTGGCCACAGCTGGGGCTTCTTCCTGGACCCTCCTCCTTCCTCCACATAGCGCCTCGCGGCCCCCGCTTCGCGGGAGCCGCTCGCAGGCGCGGACTCTGGGAGAATCATCATTCCGTTTTTCTAAGAGCTGACGGTGGCTTGACATCGAATACCTGCAAAGTGAGGGGCAAAGTACTTGGAGAAGAGCAGCCGGGTTGGGACTGCGAGGACCAGCGGGCCTTGCCTGCCATCATTGGCCACAGCTGGGGCCTCTTCCTGGACCCCCCTCCTACCTAATTTAGCTACGCCTACAACTGCGCACGCGGGACACGCGCGGGACGAGCCCGGTCGAAGCCCGGGCCAAGGGCGGGCCCGTTTGAGCCCGTTCGAGTACGGGCGAGACGGACCAGGCCACCCTCCTTGGCTTTCTCTTCCACCTCCTTTTTACCAATCTGATCTCGCCCTAAGGATTATGGCTACTAGAGAAACGAGGAGCAAAACCATGCAGGCTGGTGGTCATCCAACAGGTACTTTGGACCAATATTTTGTCAAAGCTGGTTCACTTCTCATTGATGAAATTACCATACTGAAAAGGCGCATATCCCAGGAGATTGAATGGGGAAGAAGATCCTCCATGGGTACCATAGCGCATGCCAGATCTCCCGAAAATGGACACGATCATATGGACCACGAAAGATGGGATAATGGGGTGGTGGGTTTGCCTAACGTATCTATTTCGACTTTGCAACATAGGGACAACGAACCCCTAGGCATTGAATACACCCGACACTTGACCCCACCCTCCATCCAATTACATCCTACCTCTCCTTCTCTTGTACCAACTACTCCAAATAATGAAACCCCTAGCGCTAGAGACAGCCATCTGAAACGTGGAGTCTGGGAAGGAGCAGTACCTAAAAGGAAAAGAGGGGCCCAAAACCCTGGGGGTCGTAAGGCAAAAGTTGCCAAGCACAACAACTTAGGGGAGGCCAACACCTCGGAACACAGCAAAACTGTACCCCTACCCCCTAATGATACTACAACAATATCCCTAACCACTACACCTACGCGAGCTACTGATCAGGTGAACTCCAGTCCCATAACAATGGAAGGAGGTGCTATTACCATCGCCAATATTGGCGCTCTCCTGAGTTCACTGCTTAGCCCCTTAGAATCCCGTTTAACCAGGATTGAAGCTAGACTGACAACCATAGAGAAAACTGCAGCGCTAATAGTTGATGGTCCTAAAATAGATAACAAGGCTGACAAGGGTGGGGCCGCACCTAAGAACAAGAGGGGTATAACAACAGCAACCTCTATCAAGGATGCTAGAATAGCTCCAAATACTCCTAAACCACAGCAGTCCACCTCCCTTCCTGTAACTTCCCAACCTAATGAAGGTGTAACTACAACTAATTACCCTGAGTCCAATATTAAATCTAACCAGGGGGTGGCTGACAAAACAAATAAGATTATGTCTATGGACCTCCCCCCTGAGGCCAGCCCATTCGTAGTTATCCTTGCAGGTATACCGGAATTAAAACCAGAGACTAAAGAATCTGTCGCCTCATTAAAAACAAGGCGGTCAATTGGCTTACCCTAAATAGACCCCTTCCCCTAGGAATAGCGAGTGAGGTACTTATGGTAAGAAGAGTCCCCTGGCTAGGTAACACAAAGAAATCTATCAAAGAGGACTGTGTCCTGATTAATTTCAGAGATCCTAGGACCGTTTCACACATATGTGGGTGGCCATACCGTGACCAAGGGACATGTATCCAGTCCTTACCCCTATCCTTTTTTTACCCACCCTGGTGCAATGCTTGGGAGAAGGAGGGATGGGATTTGGTCCCTATGAGAGGGAGAGGTTGGGGAAGTAAGGAGAGAGGAGAATTTCACCGTCCAATAGTTCAGCAGCCTGCCCTTCCCACTTTATATAATAGGTTTAGCTGTCTGGATATGATTGACTGACTCCACCCACTTAGGAGGGGGGTGGCTCACCATCGACTCAGGGGGGAGCAAGCGGGCAAGATCACCTCTCCTAGTCGATGCACCTCTCGCATCATAAGGAATCCCAACACTCCATATCTGGGCCACCACCTAGAAATATGCAACATTCAGCTAGACAGGGGGATCTAATTCAAAACGTAACATCGCCGGTTATCTCAATCAGCCAGGGGGTTACCCCAAGTTCCACTTCTAGTCCAAAAGTACCTGGACCACCATCTAGAAACATGCAACCTTCAGCTAGACAGGGGGAATTAAATCAAACAGTAACATCGCTGGCCAGTCAAACCTGCCAGGGGGCTACCCCAAGCTCCATTTCTAATCATAAACCTGCTCCATTAAAGATACTGTCTTTGAACCTGGCTGGCTTGGGAAATAAGCTCGATTCCATAGACTGGAGCACATTTATAGACTCTAAGGATGTCTGCATGTTTCAAGAAACTTGGGCAAGAGAGGAACATAATCGCCCTGGTTTTGCTGCATTTTCCATTCCTGCTCGATGGGGGGGGCAAAGGGCGTCCCTCTGGTGGCCTTGCCATCTGGGTGGCAACCCACCTGGATTGCAAGGCTACATCTCACCCCACAGCTTCCGAGGACGTCCAATGCGTCCTCATGGAATGGCCTAATTCCATCAAATTGGCAGTGGTAAATGTTTACTCTAGGCCGGTGAACATAACCTGGGAGTCAAGTACCATTGAGGAACTTTCCAACTTCCTCAATGATATTGCCAAGGATATACCCTTCGTGGTGGGGGCGATCTGAACTGCTACTATGAGCCACTAATAGGACTATCAGATAGAATAACAATGGAAGAGGACAAGTTGTGGTCAGTACCCCCCACGGTGGCCCATCCCCATAGAGCCTGGTCCCCTTTAGCAGTACAGATTACTGCTCTAACCCGGAAACATGTAATTAGGGCCTGCAACGGGCGTTGGAATTCTGACATTCCCTCCATATACCCATTTAACAAAGCGGGGATGGAGTCAAGATTGGACTATATTTTAGTTCAACTGTCCGCTTAGTCTAAAATGAAGGACTTCAGGGTAATAGACAGAGACGATAGCGACCATAATGCGCTAGAATTAGAATACTCTTTGTCTGGTATTGACAACGAAAACCCAGCTGGTGTAGATGTGGTCGCTTCAGGCTTGACCCTAGCTAATAACAGACGCAGAGTGAGGTGGGACAAATTAGCCACTAATCCGGAAATTATTCCCACACTCGAAAAGGTTAGTGCACTAGTGGAGCATGCACAAAAAACTCTGGTCCACCCACGAGGACCTTATTAAGATTATGGCTGAAGTTCTTTTCTCACCAGGAAAAACTGGGGGCACCATGAGCCACCGTACTTCGTGGTACAACGCTGCCTGCCGAAAGGCTAAATTAGATCTACTAAATTCCCTAAAGCAGGGTAATGATAGATCCATAATACAGGCAAGGAGAAGGGATTACAAGCGGTTGACCTCCCATGCCAGGGCGGAATGAGAACAGGAGATATGGGAGAATCTCACCATCACACTGGCAGACAAGGATCCCCGTAAATTTTGGCAAGTTGTAAATACGGGGTCTGAAGAGCCGTCCTCGGCTGTGAAACCTAATATCTCAGCTAGGGTCTGGGAAGAACACTTCCATGCTCTCTATAAGGGAGCCGATATGGACACAGATGGGGCCTCAGCTGACCTAATGCCAAATATTGCCCCACAGCTAGAGGGGGATCTCTTCACTGAGGAAGAGGTGCAGGCTGCAATCTATAGGCTGGCATCTGGCAAAGCACCAGGTCTGGATGGGCTCCCGGGTGATCTTTTTAAACAAGAGCAAAACGTATGTGCTCCGTACCTATTGGTGATCTTTAATGCCGCCCTGAGGGGCATGGAGGTAACTTGTACTTGGCTGGGAGCAGAGATTGTCCCGATATTCAAAAAAGGTTCACCTCTGCTCCCAGCCAACTACAGGCCTATCTGCCTCATCGACGTATCACAAAAGCTATTTGGGAGACTGATACTGGATCGCCTTCAGGACAGTTTTTTTTTTTCAATAAGCAATAATCGCGCCTCGGTTAAACCTCATTGGCTACGATACTGCCACTGCGCAAAACCTTCAGGACTGGATTGAAGAATTTTCTATTCTTAGCCCCTACCAGGCATGATTCAGAAAAAAGACCTCCACAACGGATCAGATTTTCCGTCTCAATTTATTGTTTTGAAAAACTGTAACAATCGAGGGCGGCAGCTTATATATGGTCTTTGTAGACCTGCGCGCCGCCTTCGATTTGGTGCCAAGACCCAAATTGTGGTCCGTGTTAGTGGAGCTGGGCATTCCACGAGATCTCTTGAATGTCTTGATGAGACTTCCTCAAGACAATTTTGCACGGGTCAGGTGTGGCAGGAATGGGCTGCTCTCAGCGAGATTCCCCGTTGACAGAGGGGGGAGACAGGGTTGTGTGCTTGTGCCGAACCTGTTCTGCCTCTTTGTCAACGGGGTAATCGCCCATTTGACTGGGATTGATGATATAGATGCCCCAAGGCTCAACGGCAGCAGGGTGCCCGCAATCATGTTTGCGGATGACACATTGCTGCTGTCAAAATCCCTGATGGGGATACAACGTATCCTGGATGGTTTTTTGGTGTTTTGTGGGGAGAGGGGGTTGGAGATCAATGCCCTTAAGACCAAATTAATGATTCTCAGGCCTCCAACCCACGACGTGCCCAAACCCAACCATAGGCACAACGAGGTTAGAGAGGGTTCGCACATTTGAGTATCTGGGGGTGACTATCAACCAAAACATGACCTGGGATACACATCGAACAAAGGCCAATCTTAAACTGGTGCAGTCAACGGGTGGTATGTCTAGGATAATAAATAGATCAACTTTTAAACCACTAGGTCCACTGCTCGAACTCTAGGTCCACTGCTCGAAATCTACAAAATGCAGGCGAGGGGGGCAGTTACACATGGTGGGGAACTGTGGGGGTACATATCCGGTCAAAACTTGTTGATCACAGAAAACAAGTTTATTAGGCAATTGGTAGCCTTACCCTCAAGCACCCCGCTTCTACCCCTTAGATTTGACCTGGGCCTGAGATCGATTGAAGAAGAACTGGGTCTAAAACCACTAACATTCTGGCGACGACTCTGGGCTACTCCAGAGCTCCTGAATTACAGGATGGAGCTGAAAGAGATTTTAAATTTACCAAATACGGCGAAAATACCCTGGTTAAAATACATAAAAAAGACATGTGAAAGTTTGGGAAGGCCTGAACTATGGCTAGACCCTGAAAATGCTTGTAGTAAGGTTTCACGCAAATGTTTAGCAAAAGACTATTAAAATTTAAAACTAAACACCTTACCAGGGAATACATGGTTGGGGTCTTTAATAAACTTATTCATTCAATCTAAAGACTCCTACCACTTGGAACAGGTCCTAGACGGAATCTGCCCTGTCCTTACCAGGAAGGTATTTTTGCAGTGGAGGTATGGTACTCTTCTTCTCAGAGCATTTACAAGCACCTGGTCTCAGCCTTCATCCACTAAACAATGCCCTGCATGCTCATATCAGTTGGAAATTGAATTACATGTTCTATTATTCTGCAATGCCTACTTAAAATCTAGAAAGTACTGGCTTAGTCCTCTTCTCAAAAATCTAGGCTTTAGGCAGTGCATTCCAGCTTTCAGAATACTTAAAACGGACTTATCACCTCCGATTGTATTTGCAGCAGCTAAATTCCTAACTGCGATCTGGCACAAGTGCACTCGTCATATCCTGAACTCCAACACGGATCCGGTACAGGCACTACAATAATCTAATGCACACATAATCATAAAATAGAAGGGACTGCAACTGATTTTACAAAGTATAACAAATGTGATTTTTAAAAGTACATAGCAGTCTGATTCCTATCTTGAACTAGCACTTTGAATTTGTAACATAAGATGATAATTATGATGATTTTTTAATTCTTGTCTCTTGGAGTATGTATTGTTCTTGACTGTTTTTAAATTGTGATGCAATCTTTTATGATCCAAGCGATCGAAATAAAGAAAGAAATGAATGAAATATATATATATATATATATATATATATATATATATATATATATATATATATATATATATATGTATATCATTTTTTAAAATTGTTTTTATTGAGCACTGCAAGTCACACACATGTACAATACCATTTTTAAGGCCGTGTACATTAGCAAGGCTATTCGGGTCTTGACCACATAGTAAAATAAGGTGTACGTACATCTTACAGAGAATACAGCATATCTTGCAGTAGAAAGATTCAAATGATAAATCCTCACAGATAACTACAATACGAATACGTGGTATCTTGTGAAGTACCCTTTAAATCCCCCTCCTAAACTAACCCTCCCCGAAACACACCCAAACAAACTCGTAACTCAAGTGCTGCTATACAGTCTGCATACCGCCCGATGGCTCTGTGTCCAGTTTGCAACCAGTCTGAGAACCCTGGAGCAGGGCACGCCCCCACGAGGGGGGGAGAGGGGGAGAAGGAGGAGACGGAAGAGAAACACTAAGAGGAGCACTGTGAGGGGGAGACCCCGAGTGGGACAGGGACAAGGAACAGCGCTGGGGATATGGATGTAGAATGTAGAAAAGGAGACCCCCAGGGAGAGCATGGGTAAACATGAATCCTCCAGCTGTTATGACACTGCACCACTGACCCGCCCACTAGTATGCACGCCCGAGGGCTCAACCTCTTCCATGGCCTTGAATTGTTCCTCTAGGTGCGCCCAATCCAACGAAATCGGACATTTTCGCAATCCCCTATACTCTTCACGGTCCAAAGCCTCCCTCTCTGCAATTGCCCATTTGCTCTCCTCCTCGCGCCAGTCGCCCACTCGCGGCGCCTGAGTAGATTTCCAACATCAGAGCCAGACCCCAAATCTACATAACAATTTAGCCTTCTTAGGGAGGGGGAATAAACCCAAAATGCATGCCTCGATCGTGTCCCACGGTGTACACTCTGTCAACACCTCTAACCCCCCGGACAACATCCGACCAGAACCCGCGCAGCATTCGACAGGACCATATCATATGAATAAAATCAGCGTCCTGCATCCTACAACGCGGGCATACAATGACCGCCGCCGGAAACATTTTCTGTATCATAGCTGCGGCAAGATATGCTCTATGTAGTATGAATAACTGAATAGTTTTCAAACGGCAATTCCAAGAGACTCGCCGGGGGTGTTCCAGCATTTGGGCCCATTCTCTGTACTCCAGCTCCCGCCGCAAGGTCATGTCCTATTTATGCCTAAGGTGTAGTAGCGGAGCATGCAAATGTTCCCTCAGGCCTCTTTAAAGCCATCGCACCAAATGTCGGCCATGCCCAATAATATGGAATGATCCTAACTACTGAAATGTTGTGAGTTCCATTTTGTCTATATACCAATTTGTGCGAATGTAACGCATTGCAGCCGCATGAATGAGAAACAAGGTTTCGGACAGCGAGTTAGAGCGTACAAATTCGTCATGAGGCACCAAGTGACCTTCAAGAAAGAAATCCCCAACTGTCCCCACCCTCCCGACTCCACCCCTGTATGTGGGTCATTGATAGCGCCCGACGTCTAGTAGGCAATCCACATATGGGGATATTTGAGGGGTACAAAGTTGGCACCCGAGCGAACCTCTTTTCCTGTGCAAAAAAACGATGGATTTAGGCCCAGATCCTTGTACTGGGGTGAATGTATGACATTGTTCTACATTCCGTCCATCAACTGTGTTTTTTGCAATTTTCACCCCGAGTGTGCTGGGTATACTCAGACGTGAGTCCCAGGCTCTCAGCACCACTGGAGTCAAGCTATCCAGGCTGATGAAGGCTGATAGCCAGAAACCGGTCCTTGGATGCTTGATTCCGGTCTGGGAAAGACATGGCTTGGTAGTTCGGGCTGGACTGTTTCCATGAGGCACAGGGTCAGAGCTGATTTGCATATAGCCAGTGTCTAACCCAGGGTGGTGTGGAGTGCAAAAATACGATGGATTTAGGCCAAGATCCTTGTACTGGGGTGAATGTATGACATTGTTCTACATTCTGTCCATCAACTGTGTTTTTTGCAATTTTCACCGCGAGTGTGCTGGGTATACTCAGACGTGAGTCCCAGGCTCTCTGCACCACTGGAGTCAAGCTATCCAGGCTGATGAAGGCTGATAGCCAGAAACCGGTCCTTGGATGCTTGATTCCGGTCTGGGAAAGACAAGGCTTGGTAGTTCGGACTGGACTGTTTCCATGAGGCACAGGGTCAGAGCTGATTTGCATATAGCCAGTCTCTAACCCAGGATGGTGTGGAGTACAAAAAAACAATGGATTTAGGCCCAGATCCTTGTACTCGGGTGAATGTATGACATTGTTCTACATTCTGTCCATCAACTGTGTTTTTTGCAATTTTCACCCCGAGTGTGCTGGGTATACTCAGACGTGAGTCCCAGGCTCTCCGCACCACTGGAGCCAAGCTATCCAGGCTGATGAAGGCTGATAGCCAGAAACCGGTCCTTGGATGCTTGATTCCGGTCTGGGAAAGACACAGCTTGGTAGTTCGGACTGGACTGTTTCCATGAGGCACAGGGTCAGAGCTGATTTGCATATAGCCAGTGTCTAACCCAGGGTGGTGTGGAGTGCAAAAAACAATGGATTTAGGCCTAGATCCTTGTACTGGGGTGAATGTATGACATTGTTCCACATTCTGTCCATTAACTGTGTTTTTTGCAGTAATGCAAGACAACATGTAACAAATATGGAGGGTCCTGCATTTTCCGCGTACCCGGACAGAGCTGAGAGTGAAGAAGGCCCCGTTGTAATCCACCCAAGGAGTATCCAATTTCAAATAAATTCTTACTGGCTAACCAATATGCCATCCACTGCAACTGCCCCACTATACAATACGTCTTAAAATCAGGTGCCCCATGCCCCCCGACGTAGTAGGTAGCTGCAGCTTAGACGGCACCAACCGATGTCTGCCCGTCCCCCATACCAAAGATGTCAATAACATACCAAGTACTTTAAAAATCCAAGCCAACGGGACAACTGGCAAATTTACGAAGTAATAAAGGAGACGGGGTAACATAGCCATTTTAGACACCACCACGCGGCACGCCACAGTTAACAGCAACGTGGTCCAAAAGGCAATCTGGGATCACAATGAGTTAATGGTACGCACTACATTGCCATCTATAGTGTCAGCGCTCGACCTATAAATATTAACTCCCAATTATCTAAAAGTGACAGGCTCAACACGAAAGTGCATTTGACCAAACTGGAGCGTAGGCGACATGCAAGTATCATAGAAAGCGAAGGCCACAGACTTGGAGGCATTAGGAAGCAAGCCAGAAACCTCCCCAAATCTAAAAACGCAGCAGCTATCTCACATTTATCAACTTTCAAATCATGAAAACATAACAGCATGTCATCCGCGTATAAGGATACTGAATGTATCACCCCACGCATCTGAATGCCATAAGGGATCATAATCTGACGTAGGTATTATGCAAAAGGTTCGATGGGCAACACAAAAATCACGGGGGATAAGGGGCAGCCCTTGCGCGTACCCCGGGATATCCGATAAGAGGAAGAGATGACCCTACCCGTTTTAGCGCGCGCCGTGGGACTAGTATACAACAATTTAATCCATGCACAATAGGATTGAGGCAGGCCAAATTTAGTCAACACTGCAATCATATACGGCCAGCTGAGAGTCTCAAAAGACTGACGCACGTCTAACGACAAGGAGCCCACTAAGCATGGGTAAATTTTGCGGATCTGCGGTCCGCAAATTCGCGCAAAATCGCAAAAAAATTCTGTGAATTTGCAGACTTTCCCGCGAAATCGCTGATTTTTTTGCAATTAGCACCATACTTAACTGGAGTACTTTCTATTGGCTAATCAGTGAGTGCTACCTCGTTGGGTAAATGCATTGTGCTTTTCCTACACTGCAGCTGCGTAAAGGGCCAGATGATTTGTACCCAGTGACCATGTGTGCCTGTAACTTTGCCACCGTGCCAAAAGGCGCCGAGGTCCCTTGAGTGAGCTGTCCATCATAGTTGGGAAAGGGCGGGTAAAACGTTTGATACTGCTAGTGTGTGGTGCGGGGCTTCTGTGCGTGTGTACATGCCTCTTGTGTAAAGGGTCAGAGAGCGAGCAGGGCAGCAGGTGAGGAGAAAGCAGCCTTTTGGCAACAGGAACTACAAGGGGATCACGCTCGAGAAACTCATGGATGCAAAGACCTCCCTCGAGTATTACAGCTAATTTTCGACTGCAAATATGGGGCTAAAGCACACTTGCCCAGCCTCGACCGTGCTCACTATTGTTTTGGGCTGATTAAAAACGTTACTGAATTTGAACTTCAACTCGGGCACCAGCTATATCTGTAAGTGGTTCTTGTTTAGGTTTAATTTTTGTGACAGGAGCCTCATGCCAGAATGAATCCTGCCCTGCATATTTGTCCACGAAGATGCCGCCGTTTTGTGCAGTACCTCTACTCAAGTGGAGTACTGGCTAATCAGTAAGTGCTACCTCGTTGTGTAAATGTATAGTGCTCTTCCTACACTGCAGCTTCGTAAAGGGCCAGAAGACTTGTCTCCCCTGACCATGTGTGCCTGTAAGTTTGCCACCGCGCCAAAAGGCGTCGAGGTCCCTTGAGTGAGCTGTCCATCATAGTTGGGAAAGGGCGGGAAAAACGTTTGATACTGCTAGTGTGTGGTGTAGGGCTTCTATGCGTGTGCACATGCCTCTTCTGTAAAGGGCCAGAGAGTGAGCAGGGCAGCAGGTGAGGAGAAAGCAGCCTCCTGGCCACAGGAACTACAAGGGGATCGCGCTCGAGAAACTCATGGATGCAAACACCTCCCTCGAGTATTACAGCTAATTTCCGACGGCAGCGATGGGGTTAAAGCACACTTGCCCAGCCTCGACTGTGCTCACTAATGTTTTGGGCTGATAAAAACGTTACTGAATTTGAGCTTCAACTCGGGCACCTGCTTTATTTATCTGTAAGTGCTTCCTGTTGAGGTTTAATTTTTGTGACAGGAGCCTCGTGCCATACTTGTAACTATTCTCTGACCCTGCTTCGAGGGTCAGAGCAGGGTCAGAGAATAGTTGCAAGTAGGAAAGGAGGCGCCGCTCAGGAAGCACTTACAGTGTTACAGCAGGTGCCAAAGTTGAACAAAGAAATTAGCTTCAACTTGAGCACCTGCTGTAACCCTGTAAGTGCTTCCTGGAAAAAAATTGTCCCGCTCGCGGATTCACAGATTTTTCCACAATTTCGCGAGATTTGTGGATCGCGAAATTGCGGAAAACCTGCAAATTCCGTGAGCGGAACGAATTTTTGACCCATACTTACAGCCCACGAGAGGGGAAGAGGTGGACGGCCCATGCATCAGGGCATGGAGCCGACGGATGTTCAAAGATGTACTTTGTTGGGGTACAAACCCACAATGGTCTGTATGAATGAAACAGGGAAGAAGTTGAAGGAGTCACAACGCCAGTATCTTACTCAGCACCTTGTATTCTGTGTTCGGAATCGAGAGTGGTCTATAAGGTAACAGATCAGCTGGCCCCCTACCCGGCTTCAATAGGGACGTGACTATCGCCTCCCTGGTAGTAAGCGGCAAGACCCAACTCTCCAGGGAAGCTGTATAGAGTTGTAACAACCGAGGAATTAACTTATCGGCAAATGTGGAATAAAACTCCACAGGGAAGCCATCGGAGCATGGTGTCTTGTTGCAGGCCAACGCTTTCAGTGCCATTCGAATTTCTTCAACAGTAATTGAGGCAGCCAACTCCTTGTCCATTGAATCAGAAACTGTGGGAAGCTGAACCTCAGCCAAAAAGGAAATCGTGGGAGCCACAATGTCTGCACATGGGGCTGTATATAACTGAGCATAGTAAATGTAAATGTAAATGTGTGTGTACTTGTAAAGGGCACTGAGACTCCATCGGAGTGTCCTGGTGCTGAAGACCGCTGGGGAACCCGTCCTGGTTTTCCCTGTGAGATGGTCCCTTTCTGGGTATCTCCAAGGTGAAACCAGACATCCCCGGCGTATGTGGGGGGCCGTTGTAGAGATGAGGCAAGCTTAATGCCCAGAGTTGTTGAGTGTGTTCCCTGGTTAGAGTAGGCACCGAGGCGAGAATTATCGAGTCCGTTGACACTGGTCCATGACCCTGCCGCGTCGGGAAATTGGACCCTGGTCCCGGGCCGTTCTATGCTTATGGGTCTGCCGCCTCTAACCAGTGATCCACACCACTCCACTAGTATTCCCAAGTATTCCCACTAGTATTCCCAAACGCAGCATTTATCCCCTCTTGAGACGTAACCAGTAGGTTATCAACCGTATTGATGGCTAAAACAGGGGTAGAACTCATTGTGGGCTGGATCAGTCTGAGGTTCCCGTGACGATTTGAACCCGTGTTTTCAATATTGTCGGAAATACATAATATTGGTATCAGTGAACCGCAAATGATCCATTTAGTATATCCTGGTGTTTTCGCTACGCTACGAACAAGAGCACTCCTTTTATAAACACATTTCTGATCTACCCACGGCATCCATCTTAGATCATGGCCGCCATTTTGTGTTTCTTGCCCTCACATACGCAATAGCCTCTGATCACTTCATTTCGATTAAGGACACGTAGCCTTAGCCGGAGATTCACCTCTTACATGACACGTGCACCTTAAACCAGATCACGCTGTAGCTACATGACTCGACAAAGAATGCCTCCTCTGCCCGAGGCCAGTCCTGCCAAACTGGTCTTCGTGTCCATTGTCCTGATCACGATTAGGCGGCCGAAGCCGGTAGCCTTGCCCATTTACAACCCACAAACATCCCTTATCCTGCTTTTCTATCTTCTGCACCTGGCTCTGCTCCTTTCCTTCTGGGCCTTTATTAGGGGGAGGTAACGAAATTTACGATGAGGCGGTCCGGGTCCTGAATGAAATGTTGACATAAGATGATGATGGAAAAGTGGGAACCCCTCGTTCGTAATGTTTTGACATCAGATATTGTTGACGATTCCTGTGTACGCCAAATATTTATTGTTTATGACACAGAGGTTTTTGGAATGTACCAGCATGTAAAGAATTCGCCTGAAGGCCAAAATTTAGTATATAAGGAGCAACCCACTTTGTACAAATCGAACAGGCTCCTAGTTACTGCCCATGCGTAGTTTCTGTGACTTCTGTGTCCCTGCAGTAATAAACCTTTGGTCTTTGACGCCACCATCGAGAAGCCCGTGTTTCTGTTCATTTGTGCACCAAGGCAGGTGGAACTCCGGGGTCTTTGGGTGTTGTTCCCTGACACCTCTGGACGGAACCAAAAAGTCCAGAACTCCAATTGGCGCCCAACGTGGGGCGACGTCATTCGGTACCGGTCCAAAAGCCTGAAGAGTTCGAGAAGCTTCGTGTGAAGATTCCTGAGGGAGGCGCCCCACTTCATCGATCCCGGCATATCGCAAAAGTGGCCCGACGTTCTCTTCCACGAGGGTTCCCGTTCAGGACGGCTGCAGTGGGCCGTTGCCTTGACCGTCGCCCTGTCTTGGACCCGAGGTGCAGTCCTTAGTACAGCGAAACGTGACGGGTTTCTCCGTGGTGACGTCTTCAGTGCCTCAGTTAAGTATTTAGTGATAGCTAGCTGGTTACTTTGTAAGGGTTGTTAAAATCCTTTTTGGTTCTTGGTTTTGTTTGGTCTCGTAAGATTATCACTGGTTGTTCTAGTTACTATAAACTATTTGGTTTAGTTTGGGTATCGATACATCAGTTCGTTTTGGTAGGCCTAAGTTCTTGGTTCGAGTGCACATATCTGTTTCGTGTTTTGTTTGTTTTGTGTTCCGGACTGAAAATGGTAAGTTGGAAAAACTGTATGTTGTCCTGTTTTAGTTGCAACAGTGACTCACGATTGGAGGACTCATGTCTGGTTCCTCCGATTGGGACTCCCCTGTATGACTTGTATTGTAAATATGGTGTGGGTCCTATATCTTATAATGAGGTGTGGGTCCGTTACACTAAGAAGGATGGTGTCCTTAGTTGGCCACTGCATGGTAGTTTTGAACCCGAAATTCTCGACAATTTAGAAGCAAAATTGTTTAGGAAGAAAGCCCGGCCGGCAATGTTTGATTCTTTCCGTTACTGGCGAAAAGAATCCAAACAGAGAGAAATGAAAAGGTTAAAGAAAGAACAAAAAGAGCAAGAAGAGTTGACCCTAGAACAAGCAACTAAGCAGTTGCAGGCTAACGAGTGTGAGAAAGCCATAGAGGTGGCCATTAGAGAGCACAATTTAGCGATTGACAAGTGCTATCCTGCCTTGCCATCGAAAACAGCTAAGATACTGGAGGATTCCGAAAATGATCCTCTGTTATCTTATTTGTTATGGTCACCTCAACCGTATGCACAAGGTGCTACGGCTCCACCTTTACCGAATGTTCAATTGCCGGTTGCTGGACAACCTGGTGTTCCTGCTCCTGTCCCTCAGAATCAGGTCCCTGTACCTCCTGTGGTCAATGTAAATGTTCCTACGGCTCCTCCTCCTCCTGGATTGCCGACTTCTATACCTGTATCTGTCTCGCTCACACCTACTGTTCCACAAACTATCTTCCTTGATACTTCTACTGTTCCGTTATCTGTTCCTACCTCTACTGTGTTTTCTGCATCTGCGAGTGTGTTGACTCCACTTTCTGTTCGTCGGAGAATCACTGATTCTGTGTCTAACATGCTGTCTCCTTTCTATAAAACTCTAATTAAGACTCCTACTTCTGACTCTGTTCAGAGACGTAGTCAGCTTCCGAGTACTGAGGAACGGGGCATTTTAGATTCCACGGCTCTCAGATGGATTTCGAAGAGTAGGAGATATAGTACGAGAGATGTGCTAGATACGTTTATGCAGTGGAAAGAACCAACGCAACGGTATGTCTTTGACGAGATGTGCTCGTTGTTACGTGAGGAGATAGAAGAAGACGATGTTGAATCAAATTTAGAAGACTTAATTAAGGTTCAGAAAGAGTTTGCTGCAGGAATGATAGTGGGTGATAATATAGAAGAAGCGATGGAACTGATTTTAAGTTATAGAAATGATCCATCACTTCGTTCACCGAGAGATTTAGAGAAAAGCAAGACGAAATTAAGTCGCCAATATCCAATGAGGGAGGTTCCTCCAATTTGGCGCGAAGCTGTGCAAGCTGATCATAATAATGGTATTGTAGCCGCTCCAGCGCAATTCCAGAGAGTGTGGATACACATTCCGTGGAAGCGAGCTGAAGTGTTAGCAGTGAAGCAGGCCTTGCCAGATCCACGTAAGAATCCTGCTGGATATTACAAGGAATTAACACAGACAGTTGAGGCTTGTATAATGAACTTAGCAGACATCGATATGTTATTTGGCAACGTAGTTCCGCAACCAGTGTGGGCTAAAATTCGTAGAGAGGATCATCAAGTTGCCTTAGGTGGTGACTGGGCAGCTATCACTGCAGCGGATGGTCAGCAAGTAGGTGGTGCAAAACCCGAACCCCTAATTGCTAATCTTCCAGGTAGAATAATTGATTTAATGAAGACTCTGATGCCCGCATTGCGTGTTAATTGGGACAAGTTATCAGCATGCAGGCAGAAGAAAGACGAAAGTGTCTCCGACTTCTTCACGAGGTTTGAAGAGACTTTTGTAGATCATAGTGGTCAGGACATGAGCACAGAAGGAGGGCAAAGACTGTTTGTCGATAAATTTGTGCATAATTTGTTACCTGAATTATGCAATAAATTAAAAGATTCAGAGAGTGCGTGGGCTGTGTCCACAACTGCGCAAATACTTGCGACTGCACAGTACTACGAAAACAGGGATAAAGAGGAAAAGGAAAAATCAGATAAGAAAACGAAGGATTTAAAGACTAAAGTTCTTTTGCAGCAGGCGTATCCGCCTCGCACGAATCAGACTAATATGCAACAGGGTTCGTATCAAAGAACAGATTATAGTACATCGAGACCTCAATATCAGTGGAACCAATGTGCGTACTGTAAGAAAGAGGGTCACTACAAAAATGAATGTCCGATCTTAGCGCAAAATAATGCAGCAGCAGCTCAGAGAGGTCGTGGTGGTTTAGTGCAAAATTCTAGAGGTCGAGGGCGAGGTGCTATGCCTCCACAAACGAATGATCGTCCTTCAAATCACTTTGATCAACGAAATGGACAGTCTACTCAGCAAAATAGATCTCAACAATATCTTGTTGAAGACTATTGTGAAGTGGATGAGGGATTTCGGCAAAATGGGTACTAGGACAGCCATGGACAAAGAGAGGGAGTAGTATCAGTTCCAGTGGATCAGAGTGGGCCTTATGTCGCAGTAGCAACATCAGGTGTAGTCGAACCGTTTCTGTTGGATACTGGTGCCGCAAAAAGTTCTATCATTCATGCGAAACTCCCTGGCGCACCTTTGTCCGGCTCAACAAATGTTTCTGTAGGTTTTTCAGGCGCCCCTGTTTACAACCCGATATCTGGTCCTTTGTCTATTTCTGTTGGACCATGTCACTTGAAAGCACCTCTGATTTTGACAACAGGTTGTAATGAAAATCTGCTTGGTTTAGATTTGTTAAAACGACTATATGCGACATTGTACTGTTCTCCGGAAGGAGTACAGCTTACGTTGGGTAAAAATATCACTTCTCCGATGTACTTGTCAATGGATGCACTCCCGCCAGAGCTACGCTCACTCCCTGATTCTCTTTGGGCGACTGGACCTAATGATGTAGGCCTTTTAGAAATAACACCATATGTAGTAACTTTAAAAGCGAATGTAAAATTTCCAAGAATTCCTCAATATAAAATATCTAGTGAAGGTGAGCGTGCACTTTTATTGATTGTGCAAGATTTGATTAAGAAAGGTGTAGTTGAAGAAACGAGAGGAAATGTCTGTAACAGTCCTGTACTACCGATTTTGAAACGAACTGATCCTACCAAGCCTCCAGTTTATAGGTTTGTTATCGACCTTAGAGAGGTTAATAAAATTGTGGTCCCGCAGTTTCCTGTAGTCCCAGACATTACTGCCTTGTTAACACTGATTCCTGCTACAGCTGCTTGGTTCTCAGTCATCGACTTGAAGAATGCCTTTTTCAGCATTCCGATAGCCGAAGAAAGCAGAGATATTTTCGGCTTCTGTCTAGGAGGTCGCAGTTTCAGATTTAAACGCGCTCCACAAGGCTATTGTGAGAGCCCATCTATTTACAGTCAAGCATTAAAAAGCCAGTTAGATTCCTTTGTCCTTCCTCCAGGTTCTGCTCTAGTACAGTATGTAGATGATCTTTTAGTGGCTGCCGATGACAAGGAAACTTGCAAAGCAGCTACGATTTCGTTATTGCATCATTTGTCTAATTTGAATCACAAGGTGTCACCTTCGAAAATGCAATACTGCTGCCAAGAAGTGACCTACCTAGGTCATCTCTTGTCAAAGGAGGGAAGGAAGCTGACCCCAGAGAGAATAAAAGCAATTACGCAGATGAGTGTTCCTCGCACGCAGAGAGAAGTACGTGCCTTTTTAGGCATTACCTCTTACTGTAGGCAGTGGATCCCAAATTTTTCTCTTTTAGCAAAACCGTTGGTAGCTTTGACTGGGAAAAATGTTCCGAGTCCGGTGCCATGGTCTGATGAATGTCAAGAAAGTTTTACTGAATTACGAAAAGCATTGTGTTCAGCTCCTGTATTGGGTACACCTGATTACAGTAAGCCATTCACGCTCTATGTTCATGAGAGGGAAGGTTGCGCGTTGAGTGTTCTGACACAGAAGTTCGGTGATAAACAACGCCCTTGTGCGTATTTTTCATCAACATTAGATCCGGTAGCTAGAGCGTTGCCTAGTTGTTTGAGAGCTACAGCGGCAGCTGCGGCTTCCATTCGACAATCTGCTGGTTTGGTGATGAACAACATGCTAGTGGTCATCGTTCCTCATGCAGTGGATACACTCATGAATCGAACGAAGACACAACACCTTACCAGTGCGAGACTATCTGGTTACGAGCTGACATTACTAGCGAGTCATATTCAGATCAAAAGATGTAATGTATTGAATCCAGAAACGCTGTTGCCGACTGATCAAGAGTCGAGTGATTCCGAGCCACATGATTGTTGTTTTAAAACGGAGGAAGAGACAAAAGGACGCATCGACTTAAAGGATACTCCGTTATCCGATCCAGATGGTACGCTGTATGTGGACGGGTCATGTTTTAAATTGGAGAATGGTGATGTGACTGCTGCTTACGCAGTAACGACTTTGAAGACGATTGTGGAGACTGCAAGAGTGAGTGAGAATTCTGCCCAAGCTGCAGAATTAATAGCTCTAACAAGAGCATGTGTTTTAGCTAAGGGAAAGAGAGTGAATGTCTTTACAGATAGTCAGTACGCATTTGGCGTGGCCCATAGTTTTGGCCGTTTGTGGAGAGAAAGAGGTTTCATTACGTCCCATGGGACTAAGATCCAACATGGTCAGCTAGTTAACGACTTGTTGGAATCTCTAACCTTGCCGACTGAAGTTGCGATTGTAAAGTGCAGTGCTCATAAAGCAATCACGGATGATGTTGGTCATGGGAATGCTTTTGCTGATGAAATTGCTAAACAGACAGCTAGAGACACGATGAGCAGAATGTATGTTGCTACGTCTGCAAGATGGATTGCTGACTCTGGAATGTGTGAGGATACTATGGAAAGTGTGAAAGAGATTCAGAAAGAAGCAACTGAGGAAGAAAAACGTGTATGGAGAGAAAGTATGGGCAAGTTGGATTCGAATGGATGTTGGATTGATTTGACAGAACAGCAGCGTTGGATGCTGCCTGACGCGTATGTGCTTGCAGTGGTGACAATGGCGCATGGAGTAGCGCACATAAGTTCTAAAGGAATTTGTAAGATGTTGGCTCCAGTCTGGAAGAATGATGGGATCAGTAAGTGTGCAGAGAGAGTGGTGAAAAATTGTATGGTATGCCTGATGCATAATCCTGGCAAGGGAACTCCAACTCCAGCTGGTCATTTCGCTCCTCCTTCCTGCCCCTTTGAAGTGATTCAGTTAGACTTCATTCACATGGATCGCTGTAATAATTTGAAATATGTCCTGGTGGTAGTTTGTGCTTTTTCCAGGTGGATCAAAGCATATCCACTAAAGGACAATACTGCCCTATCAACTGCCAAGATTCTTTTCAAAGAATATTTCCCTAGGTATGGAATGCCACGGATTGTATGGTCCGATAACGGAAGTGAGTTTATAGGGAAAGTTATGCAGAGTGTGTGTGCCGGTCTAGGGCTGAAACAAAAATTCCACAGTGCGAACCATCCCCAGTCTGCTGGTTTAGTGGAGGGTTATAATGGCACCCTTAAGCTAAAACTAGCTAAAATACAAGCATCCACAGGTTTAGCCTGGCCAGACGCACTTCCTTTGGCTTTGTTATCAACGAGAGCAACTGTACATTCTAGAGTGGGGCTTAGCCCCTACGAAATAGTTTTTGGACGCCCGGCAAATATTTGGGGTGTGCCAAGGCCTAAAAAGTTTTGTTCTCTAGAATATCCTATGTTGATAGACTACCTTTACGACTTGACTGCTAAATTGAGTCTTATTCACCAACAGGTTTTCGATGCTTTGCCAAAGCCTCCGGAGAGTCCAGGGCATCAGCTGAAACCAGGCGAGTTTGTGGTTATCAGAAATTTCGCGAGGACGAAGAACCTTCAGCCGAGATTTGTCGGCCCCTTCCAAATCCTACTTGCAACAAGAACAGCGGTTCGTGTGGCTGGACGCAAGCACTGGGTGCATGCATCCCATGTAAAGCGTGTGCCTTTGCCACTTCCTTACGACGACTGGGTGAAGAAGGGAATTGGTTCCTCCGAATTTGAAAGCACGCCAAAATTCATCCCTTTCAGCGATGCCGAATTGATCACTGACACTCCAAGCTCTGACTCTCCTCCAGAAAAGACTCTTTTGAACACTGAACATTTGTCCCCTGCATCAGAAAGAACTCTGTCATCTGCGAACTTGAACACTGCAACAGCTACCAGTGAAACGCTATTTGCTGATCAGACAGTACCTGCGAAGCAGAGATATAACTTACGAAACCGTAAAATGGACAAATAAAGCAGGCAACTGCCCATTGTGATATTTTGAAATTTTGAACTTTTGCCTTCAGCCAGGAAGTTTGCTATTGTTTTGTTGTTTTTAAAATTGCCTTGCCGTCTGGGTAGCCGTAGGGTCGTGGCTGTGTGCCTAGTTGAATTTGCAGGGGTCTGACACAAGGTCGATCTTTCTGTTGGTTCTGGGAACTCCCAGGGCTGATAGAGGCATTTTCATCTACGTACACATCATCAGTGGTCGCGAGCGGATTGTAGAAGATGGAGCTTCCTGCGCTGCAACGAGAAAATGTGATTTATGTTCGCAGAAACAGACTTCATAGAATTCTTCACAGCAAATGCCTTTTGATACAATGTGCCATTACATTCTTGATTGTTTTGATAACGTTGGTGGGTGGAATCGTCTTCAGTATAAATTTAATTTTTGTGCCAGTTACTACCGTACCTCCCCTTGATCCTGTTACTTCTACTGTTTCTTCTATACACTCTTTTCATTCGTTTCCTGAACATGAGCAAGCCCGACGCTCAGAATTCATTAACAACACTTTTGTACAGCTCTTGCATCAACACCAACTGGTAGTTAACACTACAGACTGCTGGGTGTGTGGCTTGATACCCCACACTATGGATAAAGGTATTCCTTATCTGGTTTTGCCTTTCAGCTACAATGGATCATTTCAGGCCCTTCAAACCATCTTTGCTTATGCCCTTGAAACCTATCCTCCACGTCCACCACGTTCCACTAAGTATAACTCTGCCAACAAAGCTTTAGTCCAGGGAATTATTGACATGATCAAGGATGTCAATAATACTCCATCTTACCCTAGAGACGAACTGCGAGTGTATTTAAGTTGGAATACTTCAGAGTATCGCCTTAGTTTAGGAGAAAGCAAGCGTAAAAGCTCAACTCCAATCTGGGTCGTACCTCACCGAGGTCAGGTCTGTTTGCAAGGGAATGGGAGAAATCCGAGAGCTCAGCTAGGGAGGAGTGAGTGCGTAGAGACTTATGTGTTTCCAGATAACTCTTCCCCTGCTTTTCTTACTGCTAGGGGTACCTACTTCATCTGTCGAGATAGAGCTTATACATGGTTGCCTGCCGACTTTTCAGGATCATGCTATATTGCTCGATTGTTGCCTCCGACATACACTGCTTCATCTGATTACCACAGGACCAGAGTAGCGAGAGGTGTCTTCAGCAAGGAAGATACTGCTGGTCAGGAAGCTGGAGACTTCTTTAAAGGTTTCCTTCCGTTCTGGGGGCCTATGGCCAATAGTAGAAACATACGTCAGCTAACACGGGTAGTTGAATCTACTATTACCGAAACTGCTGGTGCCCTTAGCAATCTGACAGCTGAGCTTCAGGCGGATAGACTCATGACGTTGCAGAACCGTATGGTTCTAGACGTTATCCTTGCAGATCGAGGTGGGGTATGTAGAATGATCCAATCGAGCTGCTGTGTCTTTATTCCTAATAATGCTCCAACAGTCTATGAGGCGATCTCTAAGCTACACAAGATTTCCGACTCTATTCATGTGGACAAGGGAAACTGGTCCTTTATGGAGTGGTTTTGGACTCTGATCTCAGCGTGGGGATGGAAGGTTCTAATGGTTATTGGTGTCATCTTAGTATTTCTATTCTCATGTTGCCTGATTATCCAGTGTGGTCCTGCTCTGTGTAGTCTTTGTGCTGCAACTTGTTTTAGGAAACCACCTGCGTTTGGAGAAAAGGCACGAGAAAGGATGATGATACAACAGCATGTCACTGACCTGATGAGCATAGAATTAGACTCTGACGTAGACTGAGTAATTGCCTATGTAAGGGCAAAAGGAGGGTCTGAGGTTCCCGTGACGATTTGAACCCGTGTTTTCAATATTGTCGGAAATACATAATATTGGTATCAGCGAACCGCAAATGATCCATTTAGTATATCCTGGTGTTTTCGCTACGCTACGAACAAGAGCACTCCTTTTATAAACACATTTCTGATCTACCCACGGCATCCATCTTAGATCATGGCCGCCATTTTGTGTTTCTTGCCCTCACATACGCAATAGCCTCTGATCACTTCATTTCGATTAAGGACACGTAGCCTTAGCCGGAGATTCACCTCTTACATGACACGTGCACCTTAAACCAGATCACGCTGTAGCTACATGACTCGACAAAGACTGCCTCCTCTGCCCGAGGCCAGTCCTGCCAAACTGGTCTTCGTGTCCATTGTCCTGATCACGATTAGGCGGCCGAAGCCGGTAGCCTTGCCCATTTACAACCCACAAACATCCCTTATCCTGCTTTTCTATCTTCTGCACCTGGCTCTGCTCCTTTCCTTCTGGGCCTTTATTAGGGGGAGGTAACGAAATTTACGATGAGGCGGTCCGGGTCCTGAATGAAAAGTTGACATAAGATGATGATGGAAAAGTGGGAACCCCTCGTTCGTAATGTTTTGACATCAGATATTGTTGACGATTCCTGTGTACGCCAAATATTTATTGTTTATGACACAGAGGTTTTTGGAATGTACCAGCATGTAAAGAATTCGCCTGAAGGCCAAAATTTAGTATATAAGGAGCAACCCACTTTGTACAAATCGAATAGGCTCCTAGTTACTGCCCATGCGTAGTTTCTGTGACTTCTGTGTCCCTGCAGTAATAAACCTTTGGTCTTTGACGCCACCATCGAGAAGCCCGTGTTTCTGTTCATTTGTGCACCAAGGCAGGTGGAACTCCAGGGTCTTTGGGTGTTGTTCCCTGACACCTCTGGACGGAACCAAAAAGTCCAGAACTCCAAGTCTCGCCAACAACATACCTGCCCTATCTGCCTCAGAGTGCATTTGCAGTGTGTAAGCATCAAAATCCAATAGACGCAATCATTCCAACAACTCAGCATATCTAATCCTAGGGGCCTGAAGTGGCTCTGCGCCATCTGCAGTCCTCTGAGCTGCCACATCAAATGCCTGCAGTTCTCCCTCCAGGTCAGTAATGCCCGAATCACTTCCCTCCGTGATCCCAACAAAGTCCCCATGGCAACGCCCGGACAATCACCTTAAAGGCCTCCCACTCGATAGCCCTGGACGAAGCAGTACCCTCATTCTCCACAAAAAAGGCATCAATAGCTGTAGCTAGTGCCGCCCGATAGACCTGATCTTCTAAATGTCAAGGCTGCATCTTCCACGTTGGAATTGGAGCGGGTGAATGGCCCCATGAAAACCGCAGTTCTATGGGATTGTGGTCCGATATCGTCTTGCCAAGAAACTCATAATACGGAATTGAAGTAGAAAGACCCGGAGAAATGATCTATCCGTGTGTGCAACTTTTGGGGGTAAGAATAAAAGGAGTATTCCCTCATGTTTGCATGCTTTGCCCTCCAACTGTCCAGCAAGTCCCAACCCTGTGCCCAACGTGCCAAGGTTACAGCTTGTGCCCTTGACCCATATTAAGTAAAGGAGGATGGGAACAATCCAGGCCAATAACGAATACTGCATTCAAGTCGCCCCCCAGAAGCCAGGGAGCATGGGACCAGCCAGCAAGCGCCCTGGACACCTTTTAAAAAAATGCCCCATGATCCGTATTCTGTGCATAGCGGGATCCCAGCATTATCTGTCTGCCATCTAGCATTCCCAACAGACCGGCCCCGATCATCTAACTTGTGCTCAATAAGAGAGAAGGGAATACCACCCGAACCCAAATGGCAGCCCCCCTGCAAAAGGCCGAATATGCTGTGGCAAAAACCTGGCCTCGCCATCTCCTTTGTAGTTTTGCAGTTTCAGTGATGATCAAATGGGTCTCCTGGAAACAGATTATGTGTGCCTTACATCGATGCAATTGTGCAGCTATTCTATGACGTTCTGCCACAGAACCCATACCTCGCACATTCCACAAAACAAGGGTATAAGAATTAACAGCAGGCATCAGCAAATGGAGGAAACACCCCCCCCCCCTCCCCCGGATCCCATCCCCATCATCCCATCCCCATCCCCACCCAACCACCCCCACCCAAGCCCCATAAATCCTCAGACCATGCAGCAAAGTTACATCAAACTCAACAAAATCCCAATACTGGGTCCAACACCCAAACATCGTTTGACCAAACCATGATAACAACGTGAACATACTTCACATTCAACCAGTGCTACCGCCTTTGGGGGAAGGTTGCTAATACCATCAACAGTCACAAGTGCAATAAGGCACTCAGAATAGCACCCAGAACATGCACCAGGCCAGGGAACTGAACCATCCCCTCCAACCTGTCCAAATGGCATACAAGGTCAATAATGTTTTGCCAGTCAAGTAAAGACACATATAAAAGAATATATATCTACACTCCAGACAGGGAAACAGTAGGGAAGCTAAGCATGGCCTACAAGGCAAAGTACATAGAATCAAGAGTCTGCCGAGGCCAGAGGATCATTGCTGAATCGTGAGGTCGCTGAAGGGAACAGTGCCATGCTACCATCAGACTCAGTGTCTGTATTCAATTCTTCTTCAGACGGGCTAGAGCTGATCTCTAGGCGGGAGGCTTGAAAGGGGAAGCAGCAATGTAGGGCCCTGCTCCTGCCCTCGAATACTTCCTGATGGCCAAGGGAGCCGGAGATGGAGCTCTGCGTAAGGATACCCCTCTTACACCTTCGAGGGGGATGTTGCGGTTTGGGCAGTGAGGGGTCCATGCGACGCATAGGCTGGACTTCAGGGAACATCTTGTCCAGCCATTCCCACGCACTGTCAGGGGTATAAAAAAAGAAGGAACGCTGTTCATGCATGATCTTCAGTTTTGCTGGAAATAGTAGTGCAAAATACAGACCTGCTGCTCGGGCCAGCGCCTTCACCTCCATAAATGAGAATATTCTGCGCTGGATTGCCAAGGTGTTATCTGGAAATATTGAAATCTGAACATTATCAAGTTGTGAAGGACCCTTTTCTCTCACCGCCTGCAGTAGATGATCACGATGCCTGTAATTTAAAATCATGGTTAGGATTGGACAGGGGGCGGCACCCGGAAGGGGACGTTGTGTGGGGACCCAAAGCGCCCTCTCAACCAGGAAATGTGCGGACAGTCCAGTGGGGGCCACTGCTGTATTTAACCAGTTTTCAATGAACTCCGTAGGCGCAGTCCCCTCCTTCTTCTCTTGCAGGCCCATGATTCAGAGGTTATTCTGGCATGCCCGACCTTCCGCATTGTCTGCCCGTGCCTGGAGGGAGTCAATCTGCTAACGCATATCCTATGGTTGTTCGTCATGCAACTGAAGTATCATGACGTCAACCTGTCTTTCAGTCGTTTTAGCCTTCTCAGCCAATTTCTTATGATCATCCTTCAGCAAGTTGAGCATCAAGATGATGCCTAGCTGTGCCTCCAAGACAGAACGGAAATCATGAATCTTCTGCAAAATCATGTCCAGTTTGTCCCCCGAAGCGTTGGTCTCCATAGCTCCATCTGTCTGGTGGGACCAAATGGAACATTGACCCAAAGTCAGATAGATTGAGAGCCTGCCCTCCCAGACCTCGTTGACATTCTGGGCCATCCTTGCCCATAGCTGGCAGCGTGAAAGGACCAGGCAGCAAGCCCCCAGCCAAGGCAACCGAGCACCAACCAGTAGTCTACCGCCAGCGGAGGGCCACATCAGGAGCACCAGCCAACACCCCCAGCTAACAGCACTGGTCCTCTGCAAAGAGTCACTCAGAGTAAGCAAAAGGACTACTCAGGCACCCCAACAGGAAATGAATGCCGCCATCCAATATAAATGTGACCCCTTCCGAATCCCGGAAGTGTAAATAAAGGCAATGGCACCAGCAGAGTTACAGGTTTATGCTTATTTTTTTGTTTATGCAATTTTTAAAGTGCACAACTACCCAGAGGTGTCTCGGCGCTCAGAATACAGAACCATAGCTACAGCAGGTAAATTGTGGTGTAAAGAACCAGGTTTTTATTTTTTTCCTAAAGCTGATGAGAGTAGGGGCAGTTTTGATGTGAAGGAGCAGTGTGTTCCAAAGTTTGGCCGTGGAAACTGTGAATCACCTGTCACCCCAGTTGGCCTTCTTTGTTCGCGGGACTTTAAGCAAGTGAGCAGAGGAGGAGCGAAGAGTTCTAGAATGTACCAGGGGACAGAGAGCTCTTCTGAGGAACTGTGGGCCCAAGTTGCTAACTGCTTTATAGGCAATGCAAAGTGCCTTGAATTTTGTCCGGCTCCTGACTGGGAGCCAGTGGAGTTGCCAGTTATATGGGGAAATAGATGTGAACTTGGGAACTCCCAGTAAAATTCTAGCAGAAGCATTCTGGACTAGCTGCAGTCTGTTCATGACTTTTTCCTGGGCATTTAGAAGGAGGGCATTACAGTAATCTGTTTTGGAAAAGACCAAAGTGCTATTTAGAGTTTTGCCGGCTGAAGAGGGAAGGTATGGCAACAGTTTTTTGATCCTTTTCAGGATAAAAAAAGATGAAGAGACCACGGAGTTGACGTGATGATGAAAGGTCATTTTATCATCAAATATAACTCCCAGGTTGCGAACCTTAGTGACTGGTTGGGGTGGAGCTCCCATCTCCGGTGGCCACCATTGAGGGGACCAAGCAGGTTCTAGTTTCCCGAATGTCATCACCTCTGTTTTGTCAGAGTTTAATTTGAGACAGTTTGATGACATCCAGGTACTGATAGCCCGCATTCCCTCTTGAAAATTTGCAGCAACTGAAGTGCCATCACTATGTACAGATAGCACCAGTTGTGTATCGTCAGCGTACGTTGTGAGGGCAATTCCATAAGATTTTATTACCATCGCTAAGTCCGAAACATAAATGTTAAACAGTGTCGGACTTAGCGAGGAGCCCTGTGGGACGCCACATGGAAGAGTAAAGGTGTGGGAGGTGAAATGGCCCATTTTTACTGTTTGTGGACGGTCAGCTAGGAAGGATGCGAGAAGTTCTTTCGCTTTGTTCTTAATTCCTATGGCTGAGACACGGTCGATCAAGATAACATGATCGACCGTGTCGAAGGCTGCAGAGAGATCTAATAGTATTAATACAGCTGCTCCTCCTTTGTCCATTGTCATCCTTATTTCATCTGCAGCTTTTAATAACGCAGTCTCTGTTCCATGACCCTGTCTAAACCCAAATTGGGTATCGTCTAGTAGATTAATATTGTCTATAAATTTTGATAGTTGTATGTTCATTGTTTTTTCAAAGATTTTAGCTGGGAAAGGGAGACATGCAATGGGTCGGTAACTAGCAGAGAGAAGGGGATCGAGAGTAGGTTTTTTAAGAAGTGGCTTAATGATAGCCTCCTTCCAGACTGAAGGGTAAGTGCCCGTTGTGAACATAGCATTACAGATGGATGTCAGGGCGGGGGAGATAGCTTCAGGAATAAGATTGAGAATGGCAGGCGGGCAAGGGTCTAAAGGTGATCCTGATTTAGTACCCAAAACAAGTCGCTAGACTTGTTCCTCCGTGACAGCTTCGAAGACCGAGAAGCTGGATGTATTACTATGTGACAGTAGATTCGTCTTGACAGTGGGAGGAGCGTGGGTGAAGGCTGAAAAAATGGCAGTGACTTTATCTTTGAAAAAATTAGCAATCGAATCACAAAGGGATTGAGTTCCATCAAAGCGGGGAGCAGGGGGGTTGGAGAGGTGGGTGACCACCTGGAACAGGTTTTTTGATGAGTTTTTTGCCTGGTTGATTTGGGAGGTATAGTAAAATGTTTTTTTGGCAGTTATAAGATCTTTGTATTTGGAAAGGGCGCTTCGTAGGATTATAATAGCAGCGCCAGTGTCTTTCCAAGTTTCTGCAGTGTTGTCTCTGCAGTCGAAGGGATTCCGAGAACCACGGGCCGAGGGGAGTTTTCTGCTACAATGGGAGGTTTTGAGGGGAGCTAGGTTGAGACAAGCCGTATTTAGGCTGTTAAGATAGTTAGTGGAGGCCAGTGAAGGATCCTGTTTGGTAGTAGAAATGCTGTCAAGCAGCAAAGCAGCAAGGTGAGGAGGATTAATATTTTTCCAGTCTCTGAAAGTAAAAGAAGAAGAAGATGTAGAGGAAAGTGAAAAGGAATTCAGTTTTATGGAAAAGCAGACTGCTGAGTGATCGGTCCAAATAAGAGGGATCACCTTGGAGACCAGAATGTGGGGGTTGCTGGTAAATAACCCATCTAGGGTGTGTCCGGCTTTATGGGTGGGCTGATTGACAATTTGCTGTAGGCCGGCGGCTGTAAGATCGTTAATTAGTGCCGCGGTATCAGGGTCACATATGGCTTCAAGATGGAAATTGAAGTCTCCCAGTATGGTAAAATGTGGCGCTCCTGCTGAGACCTCGATTAGGTTATTAAGATTGTTAAGAAATTTCAATCTGGACCATGGGGGGCGATAGAGCAGCATGCCTATAAAAGATTGGTTACCGGAGAGGCTGATGGTAAAAGAGAAAGCCTCACACTCACTATATTTAGCATCTGTAATTTTGACTTTAAGGTGGTTCTTATAGATAATGGCTATTCCCCCTCCCTTTCTTTTGATTCTATCTAACCTGCATACGCAGTAATTTTCTGGGGTAGCTGCTTTGAAATCTGGACCTGAGGAGTCATCACCCCAGGTTTCAGTAATAAACAGAAGGTCTAGGTTGTGTGACTCGATGAAATCTAAGATTTCGGTTTTGTGCTTAGGGACATAGCGCACATTGATAAGCGCTGCTAAGACCTGGGGAGTGGGAGTAATTGGGAGCGTAGAAGCTAAGCATGTAGGACATTTGTGAGGTCCTATGATAGAATTGGTGTATAGCAGATGTGGTAAAGGGTGAGGCAGATCTGCTGAGGTGTTCAATTGTCGGAGTTGTTCAACGGTGTATTTAAATGTGCTTGATTTATGAGCAGTGTGTGGCACATCAGAGGCAGGGGGGATGGGCGTTGGCCTGGCCTCGGCGCGGACGAGCGCAGACGAGCTTGCCTTAAGCGCACCTTCCGCGCGCAATCGTCGCGCCCGCTGCGCTCGTCCTCGGTGAACAAACATGTTATATGGAGGAAGAAGGGGAGGTGAAAAAGGGGGCATGGCCAGCGCGAGTGGGCGTGTCAGCTGGGCCCGGGATGGTGGCAAGAGTTAATCGACACTCACCCGCGACAGCGTGTGATTAGCTGGGCGGGGTGTCAGTGGCTGCAGTGGCAAGCGCCCGTGGGGTAAGTAAGTTAAAAACACAAAGTATTACACCAATATTTAAAAAAGATGGCTGTAGAAACTCCCGGCTTTTCGCCTCAGGAGGGGTTGAGTAAACGCAGCGCTTTCGATCAGCGCGCATTTAAATGCCAAGAAAAGGGGGCGTGGCCAGCGCGAGTGGGCGTGTCAGCTGGGCCCGGGATGGCAGGTAGCTTCCGTGTCACCTGGTCTGAGCAGCTCGAATAAATCCCCACAGAATGTACTCCTACACAGGGCCCCAACTGCAGGCTTATAGTAGTCCCAGCTCGACACAAATCCGAACTCCGCAACAGACAGCACGAGTCCGAGCAGGGCAACGCAGCTACCACACAATGTGCGAAGACTCTCCCTCAGGGGCACTGCTGTCGCCGCTCCACACCTCCCATCGCATATGACAGGACAAGGGGAGGCCACCACCAGCAGATTGCGCCACCCGCTCCTCCTAGATGAAACTCCGGGTATCACCGTGCGAAGGGGAAGGGGCACAAGTTCAAAGTCGTAGCCCTTATCTTTAGCACCTTTCGCAGCCTCACCTCTGCAGCTGGGGAGCCCACCACAGCAACTCTCTCAGCTTCTTCTATAATCTGCTTGTATGGGGTGACATGTCAGGCACCGCCGGGGGGCCGCCACCAACCAGTGGTGCAATGAGATCCACCGCCCCGTGGGCCAGAATGGGCACAGCAGGCAATAGCAGGGGTCCATTGCCTCATGGGCACCACAGCCCGGTCCGACCCCAGGATAGCCCGCAGCTCCTGATGCGCAGCAGGCCCCAGAAAGGCCCCTCCAGACGGCGTCAGGGCAGCCCCGGTGTCAACACTCCACGCAGCCTCGTCCCAGCAGCAGGGGGGCACTACTGCAACTCCCTCAGCCTCACCTCCAAGCAGCATACCTGGCGCTGCATGTCAGGCTTCACCGGGGGGCCCCCACCGTCCCATGGCGCAATGCAATCCACCACCACTCGGGCCCCCTGCGAGAAACCTCCAACTGCGAACGGGCACGGCAGCCCACGTACCAATGCAGTCTCCAGCAATGTAAACAACAGCAGGAGTCCAACGCCATTCAGCATGGCAAGGCAGAGCTGCCCTCAACAGTAACAGGTATGGTGCCACCTGGGCCCAGAGCCGGGAGCTCGCGTGGGCGCCACCGAAAGGCCCGGGCGACCGCAGCCTGGCCCGACCACAGGATAGTCTGCGGCGCTGGATGTGCAACAGGCCCCAGTAAGGCCAGGGAACACCGTCATCACCAGGACTCCTCCAGAGAGCCCCAGACGGCCAACAGTCAGCGTCAAGGCTGCCCCAGTGCCAATGCTCAGGAGTAGATCCCCGTCAGCCATCCTTGAAGGTAGGGAGCAATGGATAATTGCACGGATGATTGCCCTAGGCCCGGAGCTCATAGACCACCATCTTGGGCTGCAAACCACACCCCCAGAACCCTGATAAAATATAATACTAGCACAGCAACATGAAAAAAGTTGGAAAAGATTAACATATACTGTGCCAAAGATAAACAGGCCTATGAAACAACCTCCCTGCACAAGATTTGGCAAATTCGAAGAAAAGCACATCAATCAAATTATTAGGCACATACACAAACACACACACACACAAAATAATGGCTAAGCACATAGTGAAGAGGTTAGCTGATAACAAAGATAAATGTCTAGATACTTGGACCTCGACCCTTAGAGCCTGCCTGACACTTACTGCTAACAGGCCCATGCACATAAAAAATGAGATTTAGCATTAATACAAAGCCTCCCACAAGCTCTTAAAATGAAAAAAGTATACCTCTAGTATGAAGGACGAGGCCCTCTAGGACCACTTTGCCATGCAGTTACTTACGACCACCTGCTATGCCTTCCCAAAATGAAGAGTCGATCAGACAGTAGAGAATGAAAACTCATGGTATTTATATGTTCTCTGCAGAGTAGCCCTGTCAGACCTTCACCCTGAGATGGATGCTGAGGGACCGGCTCCACAACATTCGCTTATAGATGATAAACCCTTCAGGAGACTTCGGCCGCGCCTCTAATGGAAAAGTACCGGCATGAGCCGGACACGAACAAAGAAGGCACAGGGGGATGGTTAACACCTGCCAGATGGGCATACTATCAGCAGTCCAAGGCCACTGTACCGAGTCTCGACGTCTCCCAATGTGGGAACAGGACTACATGTATACAATGGAATGCAGAGTATAATAATTATACTGTTTGCAAGTCGAATGCAGCCTTGAACATGAACAGAAAATATAACGAAATGCAATGTTCTGCTGAGGCAAGCGAATCTGAACTACAAGGCCTAACATGAGCACAACACAGGCAGTCTTATAAGAATTGTGAAATACAAAATGGAGTCACACTAGCTAATGAGGCCTGCATACTGCGAAGGATACTTAACGGGCTACTGGATTCAAGCACCAATACATGTAATTTGTCCACACACTGCTAATCTAAAACAGCATGGAAGAGGCATCATAGGAAAGGGAATTTTAAATATAACAAGTATAAAGTTAAAAATACTGTAAAATATACAATAATTTCCTACAGTAGACTATGCACCTTCTAATAAGCGATCTGGACACAAATTCAAATAAACTCAAGAAAAAGGGAAAAATATACATATATCTCATCTCAGGCTTCAAGCATTATATTTTGCAAAGTACTACATTAAAATTACTTGATTTTCCACAAAAAAGTAAAGACTCCAAGGGTGAATGATGCATCAGAGATTGCAGACAAATGATGAGTGATGCTTTGCCTTCAAATTACAAATCTATAAGAAGACTTTTTGAGGACACAAACATTATTGTTGATTGTTGATGTTGAGTAGTATTACTCTTCATTTTACTACCTCTGGGGAAAAAAAAATCATTTTGTGCTAGAAATTTATAAAAACAGTCCGCTAGGGTAAAACATCCTCTCATATTTGAATGTTCAAGTTTACTTTCATTGATGGCCACATTAAAGAACTGACACTCACATTTGGGTCAATTGTGTTGTTCCTATGCTCCCACAACAATATTTTTTATCACAATGGACCTCTCATTTATGTGAGTTGTGATGTAATGGATTAACCTCGGATATTGCAGATCAATTGCAAAACATAGGATGCTGGAGAGAACGCAAGATGCAAAATTAGGCCCAGGCTAATTTTGTCTAGGCTCAGGCCGCTTTTCCATAATTAACATTTTTACTTTGTATTTTTTTTGCTCACAACACCACAAACTCCATTGGCTTGTGTCTTGATATTTATGTACATTTAAAAAAACAATGTCCTTGACTGTTTCTAACTAAAAAGTATGAATAATGTTTACCTCATTAATAAAATGCATTGATATAACCGACTGTAAAAAAAGCACTATTTTTAGTACATTGTAATTTTACAGGCTTTAGAGCATTTACCAAAACAAAATACAAAAAAGAGGAAATTGAAATATCATAGTTGATCATTTACCAGACGCAACTGAATACCTTAGACATTACTAACTCACAGTCAGATATTATTCTGGATTGCATTAAAGAGCAAAAGTTAAATTGTGACCCGGGATACTGTGCTTCTTGGAGTCCATTCCGATCCCTGGTGCCTCTTGGTCACTGGTTAGAGCAGGCAGACCCTGAAGCAGAGGTCAGACCCGGGACCAGGGTTCAATTCCCGACGCGGCAGGGTCTTGAGCTCAAATGTCCATGGACTCGATAATTGTCGCTTCGGTGCCTGACCTAATCATGGGTTCACACTCTGCAACTCTGGGCATTAAGCTTGCTTAATCTCCACAACGGCCCCCCCGCGGCGGGATACCTGGCTTTCACCTTGGGGATGCCCTGTAGGGGCTATCTCACAGGGAAAAGCCAGGATGGGTTCCCAAGGCAAGCGCGGAGATACCCCTTCGGGGGTCGATTCAGGCGCTATATAAGAAACATAATAATAATAATAATAATTGGTGGGGGAACCTCAGCTCCCTCCCGGATTGTGGTGCGTCCTTTCATTGCTGGCACCTGTGGGACTGCTGGGGCTGAGCTCTTGTGTGCTGGTTGCTCCTGCCTGACTGGGACATTCTCGTAAACCAGAAAGGTGATAGTTTGATCGTAGGTGGGCACTGGTCCGGGGCAGAAGGTAATGAGTGGTCCATCATAATGAGGGACAAACCGGGAGGTGGAACGACCAAGCAGAGCACGATCAACACATTTACGGGTCAAGGGACCTCTGCTACGGGCCCAAGGGGTAACAGAGTTCTGTGCAGGACAATGCTGTCATCATGGCCACCATTACTCAGTCCAGAGACGCCCTGACGGCCAAGATTGAAGCGGTTGGCTCAGATGTAATGCTGCTGCGCCAGGACTTGAGGAATGCGGTTGCACGCATCACGGAGACAGTGACAAGGATTTCGGTAGTGGAGGATGTAGTCGCCACTCTGCAGCAAAGGGTGACCTTGCCGGAAGAACACGCAACGGGGTTTAGCTTCGCATTTGGAAGATGCCGAAGGGTGAGCTTCGTGCAACACCCTGAGCTTTGTTGGATTCCCGGAGGGCTGCCAGAGTAGGAGCATGGAGTGGTTCCTTACCAAGAGGACTGTCTTCCCCCTGGGGTGATGTCTAAATGCTTTGTGGTGGAATGTGCACATAGCTCCTTGATGCAAGAGCCGCCACCGTGAGCCTGCCAGAGGTCCATTATTGCCAAGCTCCTTAATTACCATGATCGGGATGCTATCCTGAAGCAGGCATTTTGATCTTTTCAGACTATACAAAACAAGTACAGCAATGGTGGCAGTCTTTCCTGGCAGCCAATGCCCACCTCTGGGAGCTCAAACTCCCCTATGGCTTGCTTTATTTCCGCTAGGTTGCGTGTGGTATACCCGTCCTGTGCCCACTTCTTTGACTCAGCAGAGGAAGTGTTTCTGTGGACATTTGAGATAGGGCGACTCTGCCCCCACTCACCGCCAAGGAGGGAATCAGACTCTTCCTTGAGTGGGACTGCCCTGAATCAGCTCTCGTCGAAGGGGAGAGGTGACAGGCGCTCCAGGTCCAGGTGACACTCCCAGTCATGTGGTGCCTCCGTGTGAGATGTGTCGGCTCTGCAACAGCATGTATCAGCGGACTAGCTGCAGGTTGAACACGTAATCCGGTCCTCTTGAACTTCTTGCTTTGACCGGAGAAGAACGGAGAAAGACCGGTCTCTCTGTTGGGTTCAACAAATGGAGAGAGGGCCAGCTGACAATGGGCTGTGAGTTGGGGATCAATTGGCGGGTGAGGGGTGGGACCTCAAGTTGGGGTCAGCCTGCTCTGCCTGCCGTGACAGGTACTTCATTGTTCTTGAGTTAAAGGGTGGGGGACTGTTGGGTTGCATTTTGGGGATTTTTGTTTCATAGCTGCACTGCCCTGCAATGTTCCAGAGTCTGCTAGTGTGCATAGGGGCTTGCTAATGAAGTGCTTGACCTGCATTCCTGGATAGCAATCTCGGATAGTCTACAGGAGGCCACTGGGATCCTCCGGGTACTCATCTGGAATGTTAGAGGGCCCCTTGATAAGATCAAACATGAGGCTATTCTGAAGCAGGCTAAATGTGCCCACTCTGATGTTGCAGGAGACACACCTCATGGGGACGAAGGCGCTGTGATTTCAGGACTTTGGTTATCTTCATGTCTTCCACTCAAGGTTTGTGAGGGGGTCCCGGGGGGTTGCTATTCTGATCCATCATCGAGTTGCCTGCTCACATGTTAAGACGTGGGGGGACACTCAGGGCAGGTACCCATTGATGCAGGGTACAGTGGATGGCGATGCCTTAGTGCAGGGGAGCATATATGCCCCCCCCGGCCTCTGTATTGGGGTTTGGAGGAGAAAATGATGACCTTGTGGGTGAATATACCTGAGGGCTTGGCAGTCATCGATGGTGACTGGATTGATGTGATGGATATGGCCCGGAATCGGTGGAGGTCAGGGGGGTCCACTGGAGGTTCGCCGCCCTTCTAAACTTTGCTCCCTGTTGATGAGTCTTGACTGGGTTGACCCCTGGAGCAGGCTACATGGCACAAAGTGGAGCTACACCTACCTCTCAGCGGTACATGACTCTTACTCCCACCATGACTACTTATTTGTCCCCCAGGCAGTCGAAAGCAGGGTGATGGCGGCTGACATTCTCCCACAGGGTCTTTCGGAGCACTCACCGATGGCCATCGCTATACGGGCTGGAAAGGCCCATGGGTCTTTCCGGTGGCTCCTCTCTGCCTGGAATCTCCAGAAGGAGGACTATAGGTAACCGATGGAGGATGCCATTGATCAGTATTTAGTATTTAATGTTGGTTCGGTCCCAGGAGCTGCGCCTCTTTGGGAAGCAATGAAGCCCACTATTCGGTGTGTGGATATTTCTTTCTGTGTAGCGGACCACATATTGCGTAGGGAGGCCCTCTTGAGGGTGGAAGCCGACATCCTTGGGCTGGAGGCACGCAGCAGAGAAGAGGGGGCAACAGGTTTGCCGCCAGATGCCTCTGGCGCAGCAGGACTATTCGCATATTCTCCTAGATAAGGCCTGCCAGGCATGGCTGGAAACCCTTAGCAGCATCTATCAGTGGGGAGATAAATTCAGCAAGCTGCCGCATAGACTATGTCAGGGGTCACATTGCCTCCAGGCATTGTGGGGCCGGAAGGGACACCTATTTCTGACGCATCAGCTATTCCTGAGAGTTTTGCTAAGTATTATGCTGAGCTGTATGCCCCCAAGAAATGCTTATCAGCTGAAGTAATCAGTCGTATTTAGATGACCTCCTGCCTAAGGCCCTTTTTGATAAAGTACATGTGGAATTAGACTGCCGCTCATGGAGGATAAACTTGAGGCTGCCCTGGGGGATCTGAATCCTGGCAAGGCCCTGGGTCCAAATGGTTTCCTGAGCAAATTCTTTAATAGATACTTCCTACAGTTGGGTCCCCACTATGGCAAGGTGGTGGAGGAGGTCAGGGAACAGGGTAGCCTGCTCAGTGATTGGAGACATGCGGAAGTGGTAGTGTTCCACAATCCCAGCAGACCTCCTGAGCAGCATTTGGTAGTGGGGGTGCGCTCAGCTCCTGGACATCTTCGGTGCTGGTGGTTCATGGGGGATTGAAATATTTGGGAGTATTCCTGTCAGATTCTCCCACCACGTCTTGGGATTGGAGCTTTGTGCCTGTATGGGATCATGTCCATGAAGACATCAAGACCTGGCCTCATATGCCATTGTCTATTTATGGCTGGTCGACCATTTTTAAGATGGTTTCGCTTCTGCGGCTACTGTATAAACTACAGAATCATCCATACCCGATTCCTCCCAGGTGGTTCCTTCAGGTTAATGCAGCACTGTGTTAGTTTCTCTGGGATGGTGGAGCGGCAAGGGTGGCGCTACGCACTTGCTTTCAGTCAATGTATTGTGGGGGATTGGCGACCTCAGACATTTTATCTTATTATATGGCCTCGCACCTTCTCGTCCTGAACAAGTGGTGGTATGCAGACAGGAAGACCCAGCATACACTGTGGAGCGACGGTGCATGGGAGACCATACCCTACATATAATTCTCTACTCTACCTCGTTGAGACGTTCTCTACCTTTTGCCAAGCGGACTGTCTTCCAGATCTGGACGGTGGCGTTACAGAGGATGGGTTGGTGGAACAGACTGACCCAGGAGACCCTTCATTGCATAACGGATGCCTGTCACATTAGGCGCCTCTGCCTGGATTCCACGACTGGGATAATATTGGGCTATCCACCCTAGGCGATGTCATGTGGGGACCATTCTTGAAATTCTTTCAGGATACCCAGAAGGACTTTGAGATGCCGAAAACCCATTTTTTAAGTATTTACAGTTCCGACATGCTATTTATACTAGCTTGGACAGATTGGAGTTACTGGTGCAGTTCAGCCTAGTGGAGGCCAAGGTATTTATGGGGGACCTTCATTACCACAAGATCTCTAAAATCTATCAGTCCCTGGTCACACATTGCTCCCCATCACTACAGCATCTGAGGGAGACTTGGGAGGGCAACGTGGGTCAGATGGAGGAGGAAGACTGGGTGGAGGCTTTGGCATCTCCGCGAGGAGCAACCTTTGTGATGAGCCTACGACTTATCCAATTCAAATACCTACATCGGGTATACTAAGCCAGGGTTAGGCTCTGGAGGGCGGGTTTGGTTGCCTCGCTGGTGTGTCTCCGCTGCGAACACAAGGACAGAACCCTAATGCAAACAGACTGCCTGTCTCTCTGAAGTGTTGGGGTGGGACCTTCCCAACTCACCAAAGCTAGTCCTCCTACATGTTATGGAAGGGATTGGGGGCAACATTTACGAGCGCCATCTTATGTTTTTGGGTTTTACTCTGGCGACAAGGGATATCACTAGGGCTTGGAAGGCAGCGGTGGCTCCCTCTGTCTCTGTCTGGAAAAATGGTCTGGACTTCTGTATGGGTCTAGAGACCCAATCTTTCTGGGCAGGGGGAGCCCTGAAAGCACTTTAAGATCTGGAAGTGCTGGGCAGATTATTGAGGTCTGGAGCTTGAGCCGCCACAGGGGGACCAGAGCCAAGACCCAGTATGACCTCCTCACTTTTCATTGTTATTCTTATTTCTTTTCTGATTATTTCTATGTCTTTTCCTGCAGACAATCGTCAGGACTGCTGCCTTGTAGGTGATTACATCTTACAATTGTACAGTGACAGCTATTGATGTGATGTGTTGCTCTGGAATAGACAAAAGTGTGGGTAGGGGGTTACAGTTTTAGGGTTCTGATTTTATTTATATTGCTTTTCAATTTATCCTGAAAATTCAATGAAAATGGTCAAATTCAATTGATGTATATTGTTGCAGCAGAAGCCTCTGGGTCACAGAGCTCTGCATCATATGTGATGTTTTGACAAATAAAATCTGTTTAAAAAAAAAAGTTAAACTGTGAACACATTTTCATATAGGGCACTAGAGGAAATACATTAAAATTATGATTTCAAATGTGGAAGTGTTTAGCAGACCAGCATGAGGAATCTCGAGCTTCTACTACATTTTATCCACACGAGGCATGCTCAGAAATCTCATGAGAAGCCTGCAGTATATCATATTAGGCAAGGTCACAAATTACTCTAAATTACTGGCAGTCTCAGAGTAAAATGGTATCCAAGAGTAAAAAATACAGCACATACAGTCTAATATTTTAAATGATTACTTGACAGAGCCAAGGTAGCCGCACCAACTACCAACTTACCTACATTAGTCAGAAAATAGGGAAAGTGAAGTAATATAATATTGAACCTTGTACTTCTATGCCTGGCATTATCTTTTCAAAAAAATTGTCTAAATGGGTTTAGTGCTGCTGGCCTATGATACATAATGCAGCATCTATAACATCGAATTAAGAACACCTTAATGCAGTTACATGACATATTCTTGTGAGTTTCTTCCACAACCTCCTACACCACACATTATAGCCGTGTATTTTTTAAAGATGCTGTCAGCAGATAAAAAGGCAGAATTACCTGCTGTGAAGTAACGGCACTTAGTGGATCAGTGACTACAGAGGTAGTGAGTTTAATTAAGAAAATGTATCCCACCTCGAAATATGGTCATATTTTAAGCTACATTTTGTCAACCTGTGTGTAATAATAATACTACTAATAATAATACTAATACTAATAATAATAATAATAATATTAATATTCTCAGATGACATCACTGATGACAACACCCAGAGACTCAGTGATTTTTAAAAATGTAAGAATGTTATATATAGATAAGCAAAGGTGCATAGAAGAATGAGTGGGTGTTTGAGTGTATGAATGGATGATTTAGTAGGTGCGTGACTGTATAAGTGAATAATTAAACATGTCTTAGTGGATGCACGGGTAAGTAATTAATCTGTGTGAATGTCTGTATGAGTCTGTCAGTTGGTATTTATGCGGCTGCATGGGTTGGTGAATTGCTTCATTAGTTAATGGTTGCTTGTCTGAGTAGCTGTATGGATGACTGAATGGGTGAGTCGAGGTGTAACTCCCTGCTTGGATGTGTGAGAGGGTGATTCAGTGAATGTATGGGTTCATGAGGGCATCGGCGAGGGGCTGTATGAGTGAGTGAGTGTGTGTATGGCTGTGTTGGAGAGTGAATGGATGTCACAGTGGTATATATGTGAGTAACTACATATGTTAAAGGCAGTATATGTGAGTGTAGGAGTATATCAATGATTATATGTGAGAGTGAGTGATTGTAAGAGTGGCTGTGTGGATGAGTGTATGCTTGTGTCAGTGATTGTGTTAGTATCTGTATGAATATGTGATGCAGTGTGTGAATACCTGCATTGGGGAGTAAATGGAACAGTGATTGATTCATTGGGTGACTGACTAGGTGTGTGGGTCATTTGTTTGTTTGCTAATAAATGTAGTGTTGCTAAGATTTTTTTTTTTTAATTGTGAATTTGAAAGTTTTCATTAATTATGTTTTTAAATATTGTGATCACTTGTTTTAAATTGTATAAACTGACTTCAGTACTGTACTGATATTATAACAAGATTATTGATAAATAATACATATCAAAGCTCATGTGTGAAAGTGTGCCCTTGTCCAACAATTGTTATTTGACATTAGTAGTTCTGTAAATTTGGTAACCTGTGTAAAGATTTTCCTCACACCCAAAGGCTGGTCGACATAGAAATTAGTGATTCATAAGGATTTTCCACCCCCCAAAGATTTTGGAAAAGGAAACTTGTTGTTTTATATATGTGAGTAACTTCATATGTTAAAGGCAGTATATGTGACTGTTGGAGTATATCAATGATTATATCTGAGAGTGACTCATTATGAGAGTGGCTGTGTGGATGAGTGTATGCTTGTGTCAGTGATTGTATAAGAGAGTAAGTATGTGTTAGTATCTGTATGAATATGTGATGTAGTGTGTGAATACCTGCATTAGGGAGTAAATGGCACAGTGATTGATTCATTGGGTGACTGACTAGGTGTATGGGTAATTCTATGGGTGAGTGACAGTGTGTAAGGGCCTGATTCACAGAACTAACTTAAGACAAAATCCTAAACTTACTACCATGTTGGTATTCACAGAAGACACTTACTCCACAGAAGTTAGGAGTCCTAACTTTAGGACCCCTAAATGCCTTCTGTGAATACCAAAAGTCTTAAAGTTAGGATTTTTCTCAGTTTAGGAGTAGTAAAGTTAGGACTCCTTAATTTATGACCCCTAAATGCCTTCTGTGAAAACCGAAAGTCTTAAAGTTGGGATTTTTCTCAGTTTAGGAGTAGTAAAGTTAGGACTCCTAAATTTAGGACTCCTAAATTCCTTCTGTGAATTCTGAAAGTCTTAAAGTTAGGATTTTTCTCAGTTTAGGAGTAGTAAAGTTAGGACTCCTACGTTTAGGACTCCTAAATGCCTTCTGTGAATACCGAAAGTCTTAAAGCTAGGATTGTTCTCTAACTTTCTCTAACTTTAGGACTCCTACACTGAGAAAAATCCTAACTTTAAGACGTTCAGTATTCACAGAAGGCATTTAGGAGTCCTAAACTTAGGAGTCCTAACTTCTGTGAATACTGATATGAGTAAGGGCCTTCTGTGAATACCAAAATGAGTAAGTGCCTTCTGTGAATACAAAAATGGTAGTAAGTTTAGGATTTTGTCTCAAGTTAGTTCTGTGAATCGGGCCCTGAATGTCTGTATGGGTGTTTGAGTACATATATCTGTGGCTGAATTGATGAGTGGCTACGTATATGAGTAACTGTATGGGTTAGTAAGTGGATGTGTGTGTAGACCAATGAATTACTGAGTGGGTATGTAGTAACTGATATTGGTGTGTCTATGGTTTTGACAATTGTAGTCTGTATTTTAGAGTGGGTGTATGAAAGGTTATATTAGGGTGTGAGGAGGTGCATCAGATAATAAGTGAATGATGTCATCAGTGATCTCATCAGTTATGTCATTTGAGATGTTGTCAGTGATGTCACTGACCATGTCATGAGTGTAATATGTGATGTTATCAGCAGTGCATTGCGGTGGCACAAGTTAAAGTTAGTTCAACTAACTATAAAGGTCAAATTTCTCTGGTTTTGTATGAGTGAAATGTCCAACTAACTATAACGACCCTGAAACCTGTGGTTTTTTCAGTGAATTTATAAGGTTTTGCAAATGCTAATTACTAACTATAATGTCCCTTAAACCTATGTTTATTTCTGTGAATTTTGAAGGTTTTTTTAAATGCTAATTTATAACTATAACGTAGTAGTTGTGTGAGCAGAGTTGTGCAGAAAGGGGGCTGTGCCTCTGACTAGTGCTCTGGAATTCTGCTGCATAGGACTTATAGGAGGTACCAGGAGGGCTTATTGGCCCCTAAAATCCCTCAGGAGTAAAGTTGACTTCATCCCACAACCATTACCATGACATGCGGCATGTTTTCAGAGTGGTGAAGGATGGGGGCGTGGCCTCCAAAGAACTCTTAGTATTACCAAAGTGTGGGACTTACTGGAGGTAACAGGAGAGGTAGTTGGCCCCCAAGGACATTCTTGGGGGCCAACTACCCCTCCCATTACCTCCAGTAAGTCCAGACAGCAGCATTGGTAAGTTTTCATAGCAGGCCACTCCTTCCTGGTGCACTCTAGGATGTGGATTAAAGTCCCCTTCGATGCTGAGGGTCCTTAGGAGCCAACTAGCCTACCTGACACCTCCAGTAAGCTCCAGATAGCTGGATTGCTGAGAGCTGCTAACAGGCCATGCCCCCTTTCTGCACCACTCTGCAAACGTGCCTCCTGGCACGCTCTTGGTTGGGGATGAAGTCCCCTTGCCTCCTGAGGGTACCTGAGGGACAACTACCCCCCCTGTTATCTCTAGTATGCCCCAGACATATGGATTGCTGACAATGGTTCACTTTAGTCCTGAGATCCTCAGGACACTTGTGGACCTCGTTGCCCCACCAGCAGTGTGCCCAGAGGCGCATTTGCGGAGTGATGTAAAAAGGGGCATAGCCTCGGACCACCTTTCAGCAATCCCTCTGTGTGGGGCTTACTTGAGGTACCTGATGGGCTTGTTGGCCCCTAAGGACCATTAAGATTCAAGGGGACTTAACCCCCCAATCCAGGATGCACCAGGAGGGACGTTTGGAGAGTGGTGCTGGGAGGGGGTAGGCCTCCAGCGAGTTGTTGTCTTAGATTCTTTTTTTTCACTAGAAGGGTGGCTTTGTGGCCCCCATCCTCATAATATTGTTTAGGCCCTGTGGACCCATACCCCAGGGCCTTTGATATATTTCATGTTTGTTTTTTAAATGGAAAAGGGGCTGCGCGGCCACCCTCCTGATGCCTTTTTCAGCCCAGAGACCCCATCCCCCGGGCATTGCCTATTTTTTTTTATAAAGTATATTTTTGGGGAGGGAGGCCACGTGGCCCCTCCTTCCCTGGGCCACTTTTGGCCTCAGGGACCCCATCCATAGGTGCAGGCCATCATGTTGGAGACCCCGGGAGGAGCCCCTATGTCAAACATGCAGCTCCCTGTGCCAAAAAGCAATTCTGCTTTGCTTCCTGGAAGTAAGAGCTCTTGCTTCCAGGAAGCAAAGCAGTGTTTGCTATGATAGGGCGGGAGCCGCGCTTCCGCCCTATCATAGCAAACTGCAATGTCCAGGGGTGGGCAGCCTGGGACATTGCTGGAGCTGGCCCTGGGTGGTAGCCGTCCCCAGGGCCAAAGAGGGCTCCAGGAGGGAGCCCACCCTTACTTAAAAATGCACTTGGGAGGTAGTGGTCCCTGGGACCATGAGGGGGGCTCGAGTCCCCAACACAATTCAATTTTTAAAACAAAGTCCCAGGGAGGTGGGGGTCCCCGAAGCTGCAGGCGGACTATGCACCTGTGTGTAATTGTTAAATCCCCTGGGAGGTGGTGACCCTGGACTGCTTGGGGAGAGACATGAGCCCTCCATGCATTTTAAGTATATGAGCCCCCATTTATTTTAAGTATAATAAAGCCCTGGGGAGGTGGTGGCCCCCTGGGCTGCAGGGGCCCTGTGTGCCCCCATGTAATCAGTATGGCCCAGTGGAGTTGGCGTCCTCTAGCCTGTGGGGGCTCCATGGGCCCCACACTAAGGGGTCGATTCTGATTCAGGAAAAACTGCTCCGAATAGCCGTTTGGAGCGTTTCTCCCGTCCGAATCATACCCTGCAACATCCCCCGTACGTACGACGAAGTACGATTCGTACCAGGAGCTGGACTCCGTACGAATCGTACAGAGACCGTACGAATCAAATCCCCGTACGAATCTCCCTCGGAACCCACTGTACGTGACATCTGTATGGTTCGCGGCTGCTTTTTCCGACCCAGCAAGTACGATTCGTATCGCGTACGCACCATACGACCCTTTTTCTATGGGAGTTGAAAACAGCTGTAAAAGCAGAGTTTGCCCCGAAACAGGTACAGAACTTCCCCCCCGGGTATGGTGTGTACACCCCATGATAGGAGGGGTACGGTGCGTACCCCTGCCATTATGGGGTGTACACACCGTACCCCGCGATCTTGGGGTGTATGCACCATACCCCGTGTTCGCTGGGTGAACGGGGCGTACACCCTGCAATCGCGGGGTACGGTGAGTACACCCCAAGATCACAGGGGTACACATCGTACCCCTGCGATCATGGGGTTTATGCACCGTACGGTGTGTACGTGATTGTGTGCTTTTTTGTACGAATCGCCCTTACCTGACGTGGACCGTACGGATCACGTCCTCATACCCCAGTCCGGATCGTATTCGTCGGGTCGTACAGCATGTGTACGAGTCATATGGTTCACTTTTTCAGCCTTGCAATACGTACGGATCGCGACGATTTGGACGGATTAACGGAATACGGATCGTACTACGTGATTCCGACGGACGGGTACGAATCATACGGCAATGGCTCTGGATAAAAATCGTACGGACGTTCTTTTTCCAGGATCGGAATCAGCCACTAAATGTTGTGATTCCCCCAGGGAACTGGCCCACTTGGAGAATTAATTAAGCTTCGTTTTAAAAAAACAATTTTTTGGGGGGCCCTGAGCAGGCCTAGGGGACCAGGATGCTTCTCCCTGCCCCCTTTCCTTTTTTTAACCTTTTTTCTTGTGACTCAGTTCTACTGAGTCACATGATGACTGCCAACACTTCTAGATTTAAAGGTTTGAGAGCCAATCAGAGAAAATCTCGTGATCGGGAGAGTGTGTATATCTACGGCGGTCACCAGATATCTATATTTTTTTATTTTTGAATTTCTCAGAAACTACTGATAGGATTTACACCATTTAAAGGAAAACATTTTAGAACTCCCCTATTTTCTCAGCCCCTGCTTGACGAATCACGCTAAACGCTTCCAGACACGAGCAGAAAAGAGCGGGCAATTATTTCTGAAAATATCGCAAAGATTCATTAAACTGCGCCAAAGATATTGGCAAAAGAAAAAACACTTTCCATGGAAACTACCGGCAGTAGGTAATATATATATATATATTCACTGAAAAAACCATAGGTTATAGACCATATATAGTTAGGAATTAGCATTTACAAAACCTTGAAAATTCACTGAAAAAACCATAGGTTATAGACCATATATAGTTAGGAATTCACATTCACAAAACCTTATTTTACTCACACAAAACCATTGAAATTCCATATATAGTTAGTTGCACTAACTATATATCGCGCACCCGCAATCCACTGCTGATGATGTCACATATTACATCATTCATGACATGGTCAGTGACATCACTGATGACATCACTGATAACATCTCAAATGACATCACTGATGACATCACTGATGACATCTCATTTGACATTACTGATCACAGCACTGATGATATCATTCATGTGATAATACGATGAACCTCTTCAGACTCTAATATAACCTTAGATACAATCATTGTAAACAGACACTCACAGACTGTCACTCATCCATGGAGTTACTCACACACCTAGTCAGTCATGCAAAGAATCAATCACACCTCCATTTCCTCAACTATACAGTTATACAAACTTTACTTATTCAAACATATACTAACACATATTTACTCTCTTATACAATCCCTGATACAAGTTCACAATGATCCATACAGCCACTCACACATTCACTGGCTCTTATGCACAGTTATTTATATATGTCAACTCTCACATGTACTGTGTTTTACATATGTACTTACTTTGACATGTAGCACTGAGATATCCATTCACTCACCAATACACTCATGCACACAGTCAACCGCCCATACAGCTGTTTCCACATGCACTTTTGAAACCATACATCTAGTGAATCAACTGCTCACACATCTATGCACAGAGTCATACACCTCCCAGCCACCCACACACACACTCAGTCTCCCATACAAATACTTGGGCAACCAATCAATAACCCATATAGTTACTCATATAGCTACTTATCAACACATGCAACAGTTTACAGAACAACAGACATAATGATGCACAAATTAAGACAGTTTAGTCACTAACCCACGCACTCAGTGAGACACATTTAATCACTCACTCATACAGTCAGTCATGCACCTACTAAATCCTTCATCCAGACACTTATACATCCACTCATTCTTCAATATGTAAGACATATTTTAACTTTACAGAAACATACAGTCACTGGATGTTGTCATCTGTGATGTCATCAGTGATGTCATTTGAGATGTCATCAGTGATGTCATCAGTGATGTCACTGACCATGTCATGAATGATGTAATATGTGACATCATCAGCAGTGGATTGCGGGTGCGCGATATATAGTTAGTGCAACTAACTATATATGGAATTTCAATGGTTTTGTGTGAGTAAAATAAGGTTTTGTGAATGCGAATTCCTAACTATATATGGTCTATAACCTATGGTTTTTTCAGTGAATTTTCAAGGTTTTGTAAATGCTAATTCCTAACTATATATGGTCTATAACCTATGGTTTTTTCAGTGAATTTTCAAGGTTTTGTAAATGCTAATTCCTAACTATATATGGTCTATAACCTATGGTTTTTTCAGTGAATATATATATATACATACATATATAAACATATATCATCTGTATATCTATATAAATACAAACATAAATGCATGCATGCATATACTTATATGCATACAGATGCATGTTATTTACATGAAAGTTGAAAAAACACTAATAAAAGCAAAGCTAAAAAGCCACCTCATTACAAACAGAATGGCTTTAACTTAAACGAGGGCGAGATCTATTGCATTTTCAATGCTTGTTTACTTTGGTTCCATCAAGAAGGCATTCAGATGTGTCACACATTTGCCATAAATTCTGAATGTTAGCACTCTAGTTGCACATTAGATCACTGTAGTAAAGCTACTGCTCACCAGGGACGTCTGCTGCTGGTATTCAAAGTGCATGTTTCAGTCTGCATGTCAGAATTTTTTTAATGAAATAGAAGAGGATTTGAGAAGTCACTCAAAATGATCCCTAATTTTTCTTTCTGAAGCACTAATCATACTTTCTATGGCAACATTAACCCCCTCATGTTGTTCCTTTTTAAATTGAGTGTTTTCAGACTTACCACTTCATTCCAATCAAGATGGCTTCTGGTGTGCCATACTTTTGTCATAAGTAAGACTGTTAGCGCTCTAGTTGTTCTTTAGAACACTCTGGGACATTCTGTCATTGAGCTATACTTGGGGTACATCTGGGTGATATTTGGGCTACATTTAGGCTCTTTTGTCTCTGGTGGCCATCTTGGGAGACTGTATGTCAGAATTTTTTTAATGAAATAGAAGAGGATTTGAGAAGTCACTCAAAATGATCCCTAATTTTTCTTTCTGAAGCACTAATCATACTTTCTATGGCAACATTAACCCCCTCATGTTGTTCCTTTTTAAATTGAGTGTTTTCAGACTTACCACTTCATTCCAATCAAGATGGCTTCTGGTGTGCCATACTTTTGTCATAAGTAAGACTGTTAGCGCTCTAGTTGTTCTTTAGAACACTCTGGGACATTCTGTCATTGAGCTATACTTGGGGTACATCTGGGTGATATTTGGGCTACATTTAGGCTCTTTTGTCTCTGGTGGCCATCTTGGGAGACTGTATGTCAGAATTTTTTAATGAAATTGAAGAGGGTTTGAGAAGTCACTCAAAATGTGCCCTAATTTTTCTTTCTGCAGCACTAATTATAATTCATATGGCAAAATATACCCCCTCATTTTGTTCCTTTTTAAATTAAATGTTTTAAGAGTTACCACTTTATTCCAATCAAGATGGCTTCAGGTGTGCCATACCTTTGTAATAAGTAGGACTGTTAGCGCTCTAGTTGTTCTTTAGAACACTCTGGGACATTCTGTCATTGGGCTATACTTGGGCTACATCTGGGTGATATTTGGGCTACATTTGGGCTCTTTTGTCTCTGGTGGCCATTTTGGGAGACAGCATGTCAGAATGTTTTAATGAAATAGAAAAGGATTTGAGAAGTCACTCAAAATGTGCCCTAATTTTGCATTCTGCAGCACTAATCATACTTTCTATGGCAAAATATACCCCCTCATGTTGTTTCTTTTTAAATTAAATGTTTTAAGAGTTACCACTTTATTCCAATCAAGATGGCTTCAGGTGTGCCATGCCTTTGTAATAAGTAGGACTGTTAGCGCTCTAGTTGTTCTTTAGAACACTCTAGGAGGCTGCAGTAGAACACAAAGGAATCAACTGACAGTCTCTGTCCTTGTTGGATGTACATGTTTTAATGAGAATGTCAGAATTCATTTTCACATGACTGAGAAAGATAATGTGAATTTACAGAAAATATGCTTTCAGTTTAGCTTATAGATCCCCTTCCAAACCACTGTGGGAAAATCATGAGATATTAGTTTTCTTTCAAACAATATTCATGATATCACAGCAGAAGGTTTTTTCACATGGTAAAATCACCTTAGAACCCACCACAATTCCTAAAACGAGTATGGTACCATCAACAAATGATTTATAATGTAACTAAAGTCCTAAAATCCTCTATTAACTACAATGCTTTTTTAATGAGGTGCTATCATGTATATTGGTCCCAAGATGGCTGCCAACACTTCTTGGATGAAGTGCTGACAGCCAATCAGATCAGATGTGTGGTTAGGCTCCGCCCAGATATATATCTTTTTTTGAACCTAAATTACTCAAAATCCACTGGAGCACATATATTGAGACCTAGCAAAGGCACATCGGGCTAACAGTCCCTACAATTTTGCCAAGTTTCGTGCAAATCCATTCAGCCGTTCGAGCTAAAAGTGAGGCCAACCGCCCTATGGAAATTAACATGGGAAAAACGCGTTTTGGGACCCCCCTTTTTTCTCGGCCCCCCCTTGATGAAACCCCCCCCAAATTGTCAGGGGCTGCTCAGAAACAAAATGTTCCATTTTCCTGAAAATTTCAGCCAATTCCGTCCACAAACGCCAAAGTTATTAGACATAGAATTTTCAAAAATCCCATTGAGAAAAAATCCTAACTATATATACCTACTGGCGACCGCCAGTAGGTAATATATATATATATATATCCAAGTTGCTATGCTTAACAGCCGCCGAGCAGTGCCATGACCCTGCCACTTACAACAGCGGTTCATGTAAGGCAACAAACCTTAATATTCAATCCAAAGATACTGTTCCTTTACCCAGTGGGATACACAGGAAAGCAGTATAATTCGAACTCCAACATTTTGAAAAGCATTGCTTCTATTCTGCAGAATTCATAGGCACATCCACCTGCCTATGGATTTGCCTATGAATTCTGCAGAATAAAAGCACTCCTTTTCATGCATTTTGGAGTTCCTGTTATCCTGCTTTCCAGTGTAGCACACTGGATAAAAGGGACAGTCAGTAGGTAGGTATAGTTAGGACTTAGTTTCCATAGGAAATCCACAACATTCTATTTGGAATAACTTTAGCTCTGGTGGATGAATCTTTGCAAATTTCTCAAGAAAATGGCCTGCTCTGCTCTGCTCCTTCCCTGAATGTTTGGGGGTGATTCGTCAAGTGGGGGCTGAGAATAAATGGGGGTCCCAAAACATGTTTTCCCCATGCAATTTTCAATAGGGACCTTAGCCAGGGCTACAGCCCAAATGGATGAACAGAAATACACCAAATTTGGCAGAGAGGTAGAGTTCATTTCGCAGATTGTGCTTTTTGATAAATGGTGTAAATCCATTCAGTAGTTGCGGAGAAAATAAAAAGTAAAATCATAGCGATATTTAGAGACAGCACGCGTACAGAAATCCGTACAATTACCAGCTTCATGCTGATTGGATGTCAACTGTCTGTTAACACTCCAAACCAGGAAGTGTTGGCAGCCATCTTATGCCTCGGTAAAACAAAGTTGAAAAATAAGGAAAGGGGGCAGGGTAGAAACATGTTGACCCTCTAGGCCTGCTCAGGGGGTCTCACATGGATGTTTAGGTGCAAAATATATTTTTTTAACGTGTATTGTACTCGTATGCGGTGGAAAAGGAAAAATTGAAGTTTTTTTTATTCTTAATTAGCTCCCGGGGGGGGGGGGGGGAGGGGGAAATCCCGGGGGCAATTTTTTTCTATAATGGGGGGCTGGAAGTGTCCAACAGGAACAAAATAATGAAAAAAAAGTAATGTTGAGGACAGCGATGCTCCTGCTTCCTGCGTTTTATCAGGTCATTAGACTGTTTACAATGACACAAATGTTTATTGCAATAAATGTATAGAATTTTAATCTTGAGCAAAATCAGGATGCATTTGTGGGTGTGGACTGTTTGCTGAAAATGCTGGTGCAGCAGTTGATGTGCTTGGTGCAGTAGCAGGTGGGTTGTCCTTCAACCTCTGTGTTGTAGCTCGAGCAAAGTTGTTGGGGTGTAAGTTCTTCACTTGTCGCACCATATTTGCTGTGCCAAAGGAGTATTTTTGAGATGGATCACCCCTTGAAAGAGTTTGGAAAATTTTACAGGTTACTTTTGGAGCATTAACCTTTTTTTGCACATCTGGAAAAGTAAAAAACTTAGAGCTTCTTTCCTCTTCTTTGGAGGTTTTTTAGGAATTAAATATTCCTCTGAAGAATGGCTGGAAGATGAGTCCATCGCTGTTATTATGGTAAACTTCGTTCTATTTGACAAGTTTCCCAGAAGAGATGTTTCTTTTTAGAAAGTCAAAGTAGAATTATTAAAATGGGACGGAAGTTTCACAGTTGTAATAGAAAGTGTTATGAACCAATCAAATCTCTTTTTTTAAAAGTCACATGACTTTGCGTACGCTTACGCTGTGATTACTGTGCTCTTACAAGGAAGCATGACTTTTCACCGCGATTGATGTAATTGCTTTTAAAAGTAATATAGGATTATTGGAACTTAGTTAGTATGGTCAATAAATATATGTTTTTAAACAATTAAAAACATTTGCGTCTTTGCGTACGGGGCGCCATACATGACATCACACAGAAGCTTTGATGCCACGTGTAACGTGAAAGCGTATTCGTAGCGTATGCTGAGAATGATTAGCAGTACAAACTATGGTGTGATGTAAATGTAAATGTAAATTGATACTTGTATAACGCACTACTCACCTGCAAGGGTCTCAAGGCGCTTGTACGAATACCGCTGTGGAACCCATCCTGGCTTTCCATGTGAGGCGTCCACTCCTGGGCACCCCCAAGGTGGAGGCCAGGCATCCTTAGCATTGTGGGGGCCGTTGTGGAGATTAGGCAAGCTATTGCCCAGAGTTGCAGAGTGGGACTCCATGATTGGAATAGGCACCAAGGCGAGATTTATCAGGTCAGTGGAATTTTTGAGCCCAAGACCCGCTGAGGCGGGGAATTGAACCCTGGTCCCGGGCCAGACCTCTGCATCAGGGTCTGCCGCTCTAATCATTGAGCCACACTTCTCCACGAGCGATCACTCTCTCACTGTCAAATCAGAGCACAGGGCGCGCTATGGCAATGGTTACAAGTGGTCACTCATTGGAGATCCGATTCAGCTCTGTGGCTTATCCACGGTATCATACCTTTACTTTTTAGCCTGTTTAAGTTGGGGGTTTGCATGAAATACTATGCTATAGCCAGATATGGATCTTTAGGCTCGCTTTTCTGCATGAAGCTTGGTTATTATCATTTATATATAGGTGCCTGAGTGAGGAAAAAGAAGTCTATGTGAATGGCGGGGATTGCACAATAGCACCAGATCACTCCTTAATTTGTAGACACATACAATTGCATGACTCTTTTAATCAAATAATTTGGCCTGAGTTTTGAAAGGCACTGCGACACCTGCTATCATACCAATGTTCAGTTTACTGGAAACGTGAGTTATTTAATTTGAAATAATGCAGATTGTTGTGCAATGTTAGCAGGCATCGGTTACATTATTACGGTAACAGAGCGTGTGGTTTGCTATAAAAAGGTTGTGTTTACTCCTCTGCATGGGAATCTGAATGTTTCCATCTGGCCTTCGATTGCTACCTTGAAAGAAGAGTCAACCAAATGAGCCATATAAGAGTGATATTGTCTCAAAAAGAGACAAACACCCACACAGTAGTGTATGATTTATTAAATACAGACGTGCCTGTGTATTTTGGGAAGTTAATTCAGAGTTTCTTTACTGCGTCCTTGACTACGGGGTTACCGTACATTTTTAAAGTTAGAACCAGTGGTCTTGTGACTTCTTTTCACAGTATATTTTGTGTCTTCTCTGCATTTATTCATTCGATGTTTTCCAGCATCTTTGGTGAATTCCGTTTAATACTCGCATTGGTTGCTGGTGTGCTTTTATTAATTTGTTTAGTTCAATATGGATGCACATCGTGCAGCACACAACAATATGTCCCGGCTGTTGCTGCTCCGCAACCGAATGCTTAGCTATTACGGAGTGCTGCCTCTGGCAAAATTGAGTGCAGCTTATGGATTATCGTTTCGATTTTCCTTTTTCACTTGCGTTCAACCTATCTTCCATTGCCTGAGCTGCGATTTTGACTGGGCCCTGGATTTGTGTCTCTGCAGTACGGTGTCTCCTAACACGGATTATGACCAGCTGATGAGCCCCACAGTGGTTCATGACTTGCTCTGTTCTGGTGGTGGGATTCTGGCCGTTATATTTAGTTCAACTAACTATAACTATAGCAATGCACTGCTGATGACGTCACATATTACATCACTCATGACATAGTCAGTGACATCACTTATGACATCACTGATGAAATCTCAAATGACATCACTGAAGACATCATCCAGTGAATGTGTGTCTGTATGAAAAATAAATATTTTTATATATGTTATCTAAAGGTCGATGGAAGGATAAACGGGTAAATAAGTGTCTAAATGGATTTATTTTTGTACAATTGATGGTATATCATACTCATTAAGTGTAACTTAGTGAATACATGTATTAGTGAGTAATGTTTAAATATGTAAATATGTGTATCAGTGTCTCACTTTGTGTATAAGTGGATGCATGGGTTGGTGAGTAGATACAGTGTCTATATGGGTTATTAGTTGGTTTTTTGAGTATGAGAATGAGTTTCTGTATGGTTAAGTGAGGGTATTACTTAGCGCACAGATGCATGAATGACTGACTCACTGTATGTGTTTTGAAGACAGCATGTGAGCAGGACTGTATGGGTGGATGAGTGTGTGTATGGGTGTGTTAGTGAGTGAACGACTGTCTCAATAGGATCTTTATAAGTAACTACATATGTTTTAAACTAGTATATGTGAGTATTTATGTATATAAGTGGGTATATATGAGAATGAGAGATTGGAAGAGTTCCTATATAAATAAGTATGTGTTTCTAAAGAGGATTGTTTAAGAGAGTAAGTATGTGTACCCTTCTGTAGAACTAAGTGTAGAGGTGTGTGTATAGCTGTATATGCAAGTAAATGGATGTTTGATCAATTATTTGCATGTGTGAGTATGTGTGTGAGCAACTCTATGTATGAGTGTAGGTGTGTAACAGGATGTATAGGTGTTTGAGTACATATGATGAGTGAATACATGTATGAGTGAGTATATAGAACTGTTGGTGAATGAGTGGATGTGTATTTAGATTTTGGAATTACTGAATAGGTTGTTCAAACTAGTATTGGGGACTTCATTGTTTTGAAAATGTTAGTTTCTATTTTTCAATGTGTGTATCAAAGGTTATATTAGGGCAAGAGGAGGTGTGCCACTCTTTCACAAGGATGATGTCGTCAGTGATGTCATGAGTGATGTCACTGACCATGTCATGAGTGATGTAATATGTGACGTTAGCTGAACTAACTATAACCGGGGAATTTCAATGGTTTTGTATGAGTGAAATGTCCAGCTAACTATAACATGTGTGAAACCTATGGTTTTTTCAGTGAATTTCTAAGGTTTTTTAAATGTTAATTCCAAACTATAATGTGGCTGAAACCTATGTTTTTTTCAGTGAATTTGGAAGGTTTTTTAAATGCGAATTCATAATTATAACCTGCCTAAAACCTATGTTTTTTTCAGTGAATTTCATAGGTTTTGTAAATGCCAATTTTTAAATGTATAAATTATTATATTTTATTTATTTTTATGCTAATTTCCTACATTTTCATAATAATTATTTGTTGTTATTTTATTTTTTAAGTTACAACATATATTTTTAATGTAAAATATGAAAAAAACAACATTCTAAAATATTTTTTTTCCTAATTTATTAAAACTTAAATTATACATATTTTCTTTTTGCATGTCTGGTATGCGTACGGTGATCGCACCATCCTTTGTACGGGTAATCATACTGTGTGTGTACCCGCGCATACGTTACGAATATGTCCGCATCCCATTGGCGCTTCTGCGTGACGTCATGTACGTTTCTTCGGCGCCCCATACGCGTACTGCGCGAAAGTTTTTAATTGTTTAAAAATATATATTTATGTATTTAATGTAAATATTGAGGAAAGACATTATCTGGGATAATTATGAAAATAGTGTTTATTGAGTTTTAATAAGCGTATATCACTTTTAAATGCAATTACGCAAATCGCTGTGTACGTTGTCCGTACGAGCCATAAGCGTACACTATGCGTACGCAAAGCTATGTGACTTCAAAAGAACAGAGTTCACTGGTTGATGACACTTCCTATTCCAACTGTTGAAAGACCCCACCCATTTTACTAATTCTTCTTTGACTTTCATTGAAGGAAGACCTTTTTCCGAAGGACCTGTGTCTCACTTGATTTATCTTGCCTGCCCAGCAAGAAGACAGTTTAGAACATTCTTCTGAGGAGGAATTTGTAGCTGAGGAGCCACAGCAAAAGAGAAAAAAAAGCAATGATTTGGACATTTTTCAAATATACAGATGGACAGAAAAAGGTAAATGCTCCAAAGTTCACCTGCAAGATCTGTGACACCACACTGTCAAGAGGCGATCCGAGCAAGAAGTATTTGTTTGGGACAGCAAGCATGGTTCGACATGTAAAAAACCTCCATCCTCGCAATTATGCGAGACCTCGCTGTGATAGGCTGCGAGACAATCCTCCACCTGCTGTTCCCAGCCCTTCAAGATCACCAGCGACAGAGCCATCCAGTCCGCATCCAGATATCCGACCAGATTTTGCAGACTTAAAAATCCTCTGTAAATTTTGTAATGAAACTCACTGCTACGGGGGAGCAATCAATTGATTTAATTATCTGGCACAAACAGGAGCACCGTTCCTCAGGCCGCAAATTATTTTTTCTTTATTTGTTCTTGTTGGACACTTTTTTGTTTGAAATTAAAACAAAGGTGTTCCCTTAGTAATTCAATATTGCGTGCTCCGAATTATCGTGCAAAGTAACTATTTCTACTTCATGAACCAGTTACTTTTAATTAGATCTCATTCTTACAACATTTGCTCACCACAGGGATATAAGTAGAACCACAAAGAGGCATTAAATTCAATGGAGATATCACACTTTACAATTCCCAATGTAGGTATTTGTTTTTAGTTTATCATGTGTTTAATTCATGAAAGGCAAGCTATTTTTCTTTGCCTATGTTTTTATCACAGATCATACATTGATTGTGATAGATTCACACATTTAACACATTTCTATACTTTATAATACATGATCACAATGTTCATCATAATTGTTAAAAACATTTACAAAATCATTAATACAATAATGACAAAACCACAGAGGGTTGTTGTAGACACGTTTCGGGGGATTCTGCTGGGTGCACCACCTTCCTCAGGACAGTTAAAAACGAACACAATAATCTGTAAGTAAAACATTTTTTCAGAATCACTCTAGTACATTGAGTTACATTTTTTAACATCTCAAAAGCATTGTTAAACCTATCAGCCTCTATTTTCCTTTGTTGTTTGTAGTCCCACTTGTATCACCTCTTCACCAATCATATAAAGTTAGCCTTCATTCATAAATTTACAACCTTAATCTAACACTACACATTAGCATAAAGTAGCCTGCACAACAAGTGCCCTACAGATTTTAAGCATGGCACTGGAATATAGATTACGTGCATGTAATGGGCGATTTCCCTCTGACTGTCCTACCCAACCAACATTTGCTAGAGGGGACTGCACAAGTCACCTAGACTATATCCTAGTCTCCTTGGCTTTATGGCCAATGTTAGTGGATATAAAGGTGGATAAGCGTACCGAAAGTGATCACTCTCCAATCTCTTTATTTGCTCAAAAGTCACTTTTTACTTCCTCCAGCGCAAAAGGTAATATGGATTCTATACCCTCACATGAACCTATAGAATCCAACAATTTTAGACGTTTGAAGTGGCCAGCGGTGCTGGGCAATGGGGATACTGTTAGGAAGATTTATCAACTTTTTGTTAAACATATGACTCCACTAGCTAATGCTGTCATTGATAATTCCTCCTTCATGGAGACCCATGGCCACCTCATTACTGAACTTGGTATTACTTTGTCAAAGGCGATAAAAAGGAAGGATCTCGGTCGCCAGCCCCCTTCACAGGAAAATCTTTGGTATAATCAAGCTTGCCGACGAGCCAAAACAGATCGCATCAAAGCCGTGAAAGGGAACCAACTAGATATTGTCAGAGCTAAGAGGACACACTACAAAAAAACTGTCCAGTTAGCTAAGATGGAATGGGACGAGAGAGTCTGGTCGGATTTGCTTGAGGCCTGCAAACTAAATGATCAGACCTCCTTCTGGAGCCTTATCGCAAGAGGTACGAAAGGGGCTACAGTGGCAAACAATAGATTTCTTGAAGAAAGTATCTGGGTTAAACACTTTTCCTTGCTCTATTCTTGTAAGGACGAAGAGGAAGATTGTGCAATAAAACAAATTAGGATAGCTCCATATGAAACCCCCTT